>NW_027423756.1:8505454-9106363 GCF_013202065.1 Cotesia typhae | reverse complement strand
ACGCATCCAAAAATAAGCATTTCCATAACCAGTGATTAACATAACAAAAGCGTTGATAATGATAAATAATGTTTGAAGTTGAAAAAATTTTCTCCGAAAAATTTATCTTTTATAATAAATGCATTTGAATAATAGTTTTGAATAAGCTAGCTGTACTATAGTGTATCTATTTACAATACATTTGCATAGGAAGCGACCAAACTGACACGTATACGTCAATAATAATTTTGTAGACACAGAGGCTTACAGTCCACGTAGTGTGAGGTTTGAATTGATAAAAAAAAAGTTATTAATAATAATAATAATGACGATGGGAATAATAATAATAATATTAACTGTGCAGCAGTCGTGTACAGAAAGGAAACAAATATTCGAGAAAGACAAGTTATTACAAATATAAAGAATAATGTTGACGAGTATTACTATGAACTAATAACATACGTTAACTTGACAATCTTGTTTTTTAACTTTTTTAAACATATATTACATTGAAACGCGATGTATTGCGCTTAGCTATGAATTGAAACGTTTTTTTAAGATAACTCTACTTGCTGATGGTATGTGAGACTAGAAACTATAATTACAATTGTTACTAGTAACAATTCGATTGTAGTTACTGGTTATTCTTTATATTATATTCCGATCACGAATGATATGTCGGATCTTGTTGGGCGTGTATTTAAAAGTTTTACTTGTGTGTATTGATATATATTTATGAAACAAAAATAATAATAATAAGTGTCGACAATATCCACCGTAGTACGAATATCCGATTACGCATATCGCAGAAGAACAGACAAGCAAGTTTTATTCGCGAACTCGAAAGTCGAAAGTGGTTTGGCCTCTAGTGTCCTCGGAGATCGTAAGACATCTCGCAATAATATTTATTAGCAACTAAAAAAATATGTACAGATAAAAGTATCAATGAAAAATTTATTCGAAATGAATTTTTAGTTAGAAAAACATTGCTGATAAGCTTTTGTTTATATTTGTTATCGAAATTTAAATTATATGTTGATGGCGTAATATGTAAATGTCGTAACCTGCGAAAAATTTATATTGCAAGAGATAGTGAAATTAGTTTATTATCAGTATTAATTATTTTAACTGGATTATTTAGTTTTTTATTTTTTTATAAAATTTTGTCTTCAAAATAATTTCAAGTGATAATTTTATTTATACTTCTGATCAATTTTAAAATAATTATAGATAGCATGAGCCTTATAATTTTACTTTGTTCATTTCTCGTGGGTTGCAATTGAAGGCAACATTACAATTTTATGTGAAATTAGTAAAATTAAATCCAAAAATTTTCTCAACTTAAAAACCACATCCCACATGAAATCCATAAACCTATCACACAATAAAAAAAAATTAATTTCTCAAATTTTGTTACTCACAAGCCATCAATAGTCTTTTATAATCTTTTAAGTATCGACAGTCAATAAATTATCATATAGGTAAAGTAAAAATATACGAAAATTAAAAAAAAATTTTCATTTAAAATGCCGACAATTAAATTTTCGAATTATATTGACTTGATAATAAGTTGAGTAACAAAATTATCGCGATATAAAAATACTTGTAATAAAATAATCAAAACTAAATGATTATAAAAGACATAAGCATAATATATACGGTTAAATAGATAATTAATATTAAAATAAATTAGAAATAATGACAACGTACAAATAATTTAATTCGACGCAGTAGAAGCTGGACAACGATTTGTCTTTGGTGGCATCTGTAACAGATTGACAAGACTGTTTTATTTAATCTGTAAACACTTAAGTGTCTCGTCTTATTTTATTGTCGTAGAATAAGCATTTGAATAAAAAAGGTGTGTCAAGAGCTTCAGCTTCATCTAATGAAGGTAAGTGGTTCACTGACAATTGGGAGAAATTTCTTCGGACAGGACAATAGAGTTTTTTTTTTTTGTGTATTTAGTAGAGTATGAGAACGGTGGTTAACGCATTACATTAAATATAAAAATTTATTTTTATTTTCATTCACGACTCAACTGTGTGGGATAAGATTAACGGTACTTTCTATAGCTTGTGGTCCAGTTTTACCACTTGCGCTGTGTATTGGTTATCAAATTTTTTTTTTTATTAACGTAATATCATCATTAACGTTGTTATCTTCAATATTATGAGACTTATTAATAATTTAGCCTTTCCTTTAACAGCAGCCATAAAGGATAAGTATCGGATTTTTTTTTTTAATGATATTTTATAATTGTGTATGTTTTTTTTAACGAATTTAATTTTTTATTATATTAATTATTTACTGATCCAATTAAAAATCGATCTGATAAATAATAATCAATTTGTTTACTTTGTCTAGTTTTCTTGTACAATTATTTTAATTCTATTGATGATAATTATTTTTTATTACTATCATTTGATATTGCAAGATACAGATATAGATGTGTGTTAGATAAGCGGAGCAAATAAAAATTTATTGGATGTAGTTAAGTATGTTATAAATAAAGATTGCTAGTGTTTAAATCGAATAACAATTCATTATAAATTATTAAGCTTAACAGACAGTACACGAGCACGTAACTCTCACTCTTGAGCTTGTGGGCTGAGATCGTGGAAGGTAAATGTTACATTTACAAAAAATGTAAATAAAAATTACACTAAATAAAAAGCATTTGGCCCACTCAATTTACCGCTAAGATTTATTGTAAATTTATTTTTAAAGCTAAATAGCAAACCACTATTTTTAAAAATTTAAATAAATACTGTAGTCTTTGAATTTATGAGCAATTATACTTGTTAACTTTTTTTAATTATTTTAATTTTATAATAATACTTTTCTACTCGGCAAATTCTTGTTATAGAAATAAAAGATTAAAAAATTTTTCAGTGTCAATATTTCGTATTACATTTTTTTTCTACGATATCGATCACAGAGATCATGAATTTTTCATAGATTATTGTAAAAGGCTTAAAAAAAATGTATGTTTGGGATTCAATTGAATTCTATTGACGAGATGTATCTTGAAAAAATCAATAAAAACTGAGCGTTTATTTATAGTGACGGTAATAAAATTCCAAGTGATGTAATTTTAATTTTTATGTTTCAAAGAACGTTTTAAAGAATTAATTCAGCTCAGATACCTCACCTAATAATTAAGAACGTAATGAAAAAACAATTACATATTTATATATTTGTAAGTAAGATGTAATGAAATAAAAAATACAGAGTTGAGGGTCAGAGGGCATCAATGCCCTGAAGCATCGGCATTTGTAATCACGAGCTTGATACAAACTAACAAGTATCGACGCGAATATAATAACAACTGAACCACGTTCTCAGTACTTACTTCTATTCGTTATTTTTGCTTAACATACTTAACAATTTATACTAACAATGACAATAATGATGATATGTATACGATGTATTACTTGTTAGTCATTTAAATACTATACTTATATTCATTGATATAAATATACACGTTCTAAGACTTGATGACAATTAAAAAGCAGCTATATATGCATCGCACGTAGTTTAAAACACCGGATCATACATACAGTAACTCGTGATTTGTTTTTCATTTTTAATAATAGAGTACTGATGAGTTGTAAACAATTTTTTTTTATTGTTTTCTTGCTATTGATTTGAAAAAATCATGTGAGATATGAAAAAATAATTTTTTGTAAAACAGTAAAAAGTTTTGCCAGTTTTATAAAATAAAATTATCACGAAGCAATATGTTGTTTTTTGAATAAAAAATTTATGAAAATTACGATTTTGCTTATCCCAGAAAAATGATCCATAAAAGGCAAATTTGGACTATGAAAAATTGCGGTTTTATTTTTGATACTTTATTAATTAAGATATTGACTACCAATTACATGTTACTTGATGTAAGTTTTGATATTCAACAATTACACGGGTAAAAAGTAATAAGTAATGAACTATCAATTATTTTGTGTAATGATACTGATACTTATGTCAAGTTCAAGATAACATATTAAAAAAATGTATTTTAATGTTACACGCTTTGACTTCAGAATACGCGTTAGACATCAATGGATTAACATACGCGTCGATCATGCTCTTGGCATATCGCCGATCGATTTTGTTCCCCCAATAAATTCCACCGAGTTCAAAGTCCTTGTCTATATTGTATATGACTAATATAAATAATACTTAAATATTTATATAAATCCTTGAATTTAAAATTTTAAACATAAGCTAACATTTTTTAATTTTAATGTCACTTTCATAAAAACATTAGTCCTTCTATAAAAAAAAAAATTTAACCCAAAAATAGCTAAATAAATTGTAATAATTAAATCGCACATAGATGAAACCAACAAAAAATATAAGCAAACAAATTTAAAGTGACCTCTCATCTTGCCGAAGACATATGATGTCTCGACTTATCATTTGTTAAATTGCGTCACTACTTATATACATAAAATATAAATAGCTCCTATATATACACATACTTATGTATATATAAACCTATAATGTATAGAAAATTAAAACAAAACGTACAAGGTCACAGGCTTAATGTCGAAATTTTAATTGTCCTGTTGCGTTCAACATAAATATATACGAGCAAAAAATTTATATTTATACAGATTGCTACTGCGAGAAGTAACTCCATTAGGATTTAGTAATAATAATAATTAGTGGCTGTACTGTAAGTATGTCTGTACCTAAACTATTATGTAATTACCTAAGACTGATGCACGTCGTCGCTTTTACTTGTTATATTCTATTTGTTATATTGTACAAGTTAAGTACGAGGGCAAACGATATCCGAAGACTCGACTGATAGCACGAAAAAGAAAAAAAAATTTATTCAGCTATACACATTTACTTAGCTTGGTTATTATTTGACGAGTGTTAACTACATTTATGTATACAATACATATACGCAGGCTATTACTACACTTAAAATCATGTAAAATCTTATCTTTAATATATAAATTTAAAAAATTTCTAAACTGAGTCTATTATTAAGATTATCGGCTAATTAAAATTCTTGTTTAGTAATTTAAGCTTTCAAAATCTCGGTAAGAAAATTTAATAATTTTTTTTTTAACTAATCAACGGAAAATACCAACAAATGGCTTTAACTTTTAATAGATACAAATCAACTGGATGCAAGTCATCCAATTATTTGAAATGAATTTTTTAGGTAATAGAAACCATGAACCGAGGACAAATAAATGTTAACGATAATGATAATGATAATAATAATTGTTACGGTTATATATGAATAAAAAGGTTATTCGGAGTAAGCATTACGGTTTATACAATAAGTAATATTAATATAATTTTTGGTAAATGCCGGCGCAAGTAGCTCTTGTATGAACGCTATAGCCACCGCACAAAGTTTTGCCTTTTATGGTTCAAGAATGCAAGCATGGGCAGGCCGTTATTTTTACCGGTACTAAATTAAATCTTTGTAAATGAAAAAAAAAAAAAAGAAAAAAAAAAGCAATCTCGCGAATTGTTTAAGATCTATTTATAATTTACAACCGTTGAAGTTTATTGTAATTCAAATTTACTTTCCAATAATTACAGAATCACTTAATGATGTAATGATACTTCTGTGAATAAGTGAAATCATACGAGTATCTGCGTACACTTATTACACCGTGATCAGTGACCAGATCAAATACACGTGTTACTAAAATTGTAACTACGAATTTAATTTTTCGGTTGGCGAATTCTCAACTATTGATTAAAATTAGTGATTCCTAGAGCCAGGAAGTTCGTGGCGTTCAAATCTTAGAAACATATTTTTTTGAACTAGTTCTAGCACAAGAACACCGCAAACTTCCTGGCCTAAAAATTACTTATTTGCAAATTTAGGAAGTGTAGTTAGTAACTGTGATGAGAAAACCTGAGAAAGTGATGCTATCGATGGTTGCGATGTATCAAATACAAAATATCAAATATATAAATATATAGATATCATGGATATATAAATGTACTTTACAATAATAATAAATAAAAATAAATAAAAAATCCGATGAAGCAGAAGACGTCTTTCATTCTCGCCTCAATATCATACGTCTTACATCTAATACTTTATATATATATATATATATATATATATATATATATATATATATATATATATATATATATATATATACCGGAATCACGATATATAGTATTACGCGACAACTTGAGTAGACAGACATATCATACGCGACTAAATAGCAAAAAAAACCAATCCATGCAGCATTTAATTTTTTTTAAACTCACTTTGCCTGTAAGTACTCCCGAGTTATTTCCATTAGCTCTAAAAAACGTCAGAAAGGTTTTTTTACGTGAGTGGGATCATGAAAAATATATATACCCAATAAATAAATAAATAAATAAATAGATAAGTGAAAAGAAGATGAGATGATATTATCGTAAAATGAATACGCAAAGATTATAACATAAAGACGGTTGGATTATGATAGAACGACGGAAGCGACTCAAGACCTTGACCTGATCGCATGTTTCTTCGGGTCCACTTAGAGTCCTTCGTGCAATTATATCGATAAGTGAAAGTGAACATCGTAGATGTGAAAATTAAAAAATAAAAATAAAACTCACTTACCATTAAAATATTTTTCATTACATCAGCATGAAAAATTTTTATTAAAAACTTTAATAAAAATTCGAACAACAATTTGATCGATGATTGATTTTTGAATAAAAATTAAAGTGTAATTAATTTGGAGTATAAAATAGATTAATCACTTTAGCACTTTGGACACTGGGTAATTAATGCATGCACGTGAGGGAGATTAAATCCAAGCGGCAGAACGCGCGGTTTTCCAGTCAATCGCGAAGAATCAATGTAAAATCGAAAAAGCGATACAATCTATCGCGAAGCAAGTCCAAGTAAGAACTGCCGCTTAGCGCGAGTAGTGTCCACCACCGTGCGCTCAGTACGTGTGTATTAGTAGTAATACTCACTCACTCACTCACTCTTGGTATCTCGCCTCTTCTTTTTCCTTCTCATTTATAAGTTACAGTGATCTCTCATACTCGCAACCAAACACAACACAAGACAACACACCACACCGTTCTCCAACTACTATAACAGTGTATAACAGTGTACACTACATGACACTCCTCAACAGCAGGCCAAACACGCTCAAAACGTCCTATCCTCTCATGGGTCTTTTATACCCCTACTTGTTTGACTTGTCGGCTTATGTCCTCTCTTACTCTTTTAAACATATTTCTCGCTCACTCCCTCCCGTATGTCACCCTCTCCCGTTCCCTGTCTCCCTCTCGCTCCCACTTATTTTATTCAAGTTTAATGTATATAACTAACGTATCGCTACTCCACCGTGTAGGTATGGTATACTCACATCACATATGTGATACTGTCTGTGGTTTTCTCGCTTAACTCCTATCCTTTGCTTTTGTATTAAGCATCATCACATGTTATACTTACACGTACAAAACTCAAACTCATATCACCGGAGTTTCCGCGAGCGAGCGACCTACCGATAGCTCTAGTAGGTAATCGTGATCGCTGATTTATAAGATGTCTACAATAGAACCATTTGCAGGAGATAACCACTGCGAGTTGTTACATTCACTTGAGGTGGATTGAATTCCAAATAAAGGGTATTTAAATTTTATGGGTTTTAACAGGAAGACTCAAGAGGATGCCAAGTCTCTAGGTGGTCACGTACTTGTCATGCCAATTTATTAAAAATATTTTCTCCTTCCAGGGAGGTTAATTAAAGGTTTAAAGCATTTCTACGGTGATAATAAAGAAAAAATTTTGGGAAGGTAGAACATGAGACATGACGAAGAACGTTTGGATGAAAATATTTTACCTGAAACTTGGAACTTTATATTTTAATTTTGTTAAATATAGTGTCTGACAAGATGCAATAACACCTGTATGCAGAACTGGAATAATAGAAAGAAAATTCAATAAAATGAAATCGAATAATAAATTTTTTTAAATGAACATTTGTAGTATTAGTGTGGATAAAAAAACAAAATGTTTAAACATTTATTAATAGACATTGCTTAAATTTAAAAGTATTCATCAACTCGTTTTATGGAAATTTTTTGAAGTGAATCATTGGTAAAAACTAGAAGCAATATCAGTTAATTCGGAAATTTTTTTATTATAATAATTTTATTGGGAAAAAAAAATTCAGGTGCGGCAACTTCCTCGAAAAATGATAAAATAATACGATTTTTATACGAGTTTTTTAATTTATGCGTGTTTGTTTTGATTATCTCAAATATTTTTACTTTACTTTCATTTAGAGGATTACTTTAATCTTTACATATTGATATTTAAAGAAAATAAAAAAAAAAAAATTATTCTTGTAAAAAATTAATAAAAATTTTTCGTCGAGTTTAAGATACGTTTTTAAAAAATATTTCAAAAGAGAAGAAAACATGATTTTTCAGACCGTAAATAATTGCACTTTTCGATGTATTTATATACAATTACACTCATATTATTTTAATTTTTAAATGTCATACAATCAAATGTTATATAAATATAAAGCAATAATAAAGCGTCTCAATTGCACCACAAGTAATTTCGTAGGGAATTAAATTTTCTAGAATCATATCTGAGGAAAAAAATTAAAAAACAAAATAATCGGTAGTCAGTGAATGAAATTAATAATTCATTGAGTTAATATTAGAATAAATTGGATAAATCTACATGAAAAAAGACTTGAAAAAAAATGAATTATGAAAGAAAAATGAAAGAAAGTCGGGTTGAAATTCCTTTCTAAAATGAATCATCGACTTAAGGTATGTCATCATATAATATGGTAAATTTTATAATATTTTATTATTATTAATATAATGTTACATTAATAACATAAGCCGGGACCCGGAGACAGTGAGATAGGTTCGATAGGTCCGTGTATATGTATTAAAATAGTATATAGTACAGGATACATGTTATATGTAATGTAGAGTTGTAAAAACAGTAAAAGCCATCGAGGAGACACGCTTATTAGTTCCGATCTATCGTTCTTTCGCGTCACGACTCACGACTACTAGACGTACGATACGATATTATATGATATAAGAACGTATATATACACTATACCCAGTATCCTACAGCATATAGATAGAAGACTGATGTGGTAAGAAGTGTAGAATGACAAGCTACTAAAGTATTAAGTCATACATATACGGTTGGGTGTAGTGAGGTAAAAGAAGACACAATAAATAAATACCGGATTTTAAGAGGAGAAGACCGAAGACAAGGATTATTCGGTAGATCTTCGATCATTATCAAGATTGTTATTGTCATGAAAATATTTTTTTTATCTACAAATGAATACTTTATTTATTATAATTATAATTCATGATATTTTCTTAACTTTAGTACTTAAATCTCTTGTTGTGAACTGAGATTATTTTTCGACCCAGAAAACTTGAGTTGCTTAATATATACGCACCCAACTACACAACATGTCACGTATCGCATCTTCATATATAATGTCGATGTTCTACGCCTGGCGACAATGATCTAGTCTAGTAGACATGAGTTAAGCTGACCGCACGTGTTATATCTGCAGTCACTATTACAATATATATTGTTATATGTTACATGTTGTATTAAATATATAGAATGTTGAGCTATCATTATGTATCCAGGAATAATACTAAGGGTCATACAGTGGTTACGACTAATGTAAGTTGATCTAGTTCATTGACTGCTGAGCTTTTTATAAAACAATTTACATTTATATTCATTTTATTTTTTTTATGCAAGTTTCTAACCGAAGTTGAAGCTCGACAATATCGACGTTAATCTTGATGAGCTTTGTAAAAATTATATTTAGAAGAACGATTTCTATTAAAGAATTTTCAAGTTCCATTTAAGATAATTTATTCAACAGAAAAAAAATGAGTTTATTTAAAATTTTTAGATCATAAATATTTTAGAACTGTTGATAAACTTGAAGAATAAATTATTTAAATAATTCAAGTATTTATATTTATATTGATATGATCATCATATCATAAAAACTTTTTCTTTGAAGCCCATTATCATACCGCGATAAAAATTATTAAAGCTATTTTTCATAATGAAAATAATGTTTGATAAATAGTATGACATTGTGATTAAAATTTGAATTCTTACTGACTGAAATTATTCTTTTCGATTTTGACCTTCGCAAATTTAAAATGTGTAAATTTGAATTAAATACGAAACTTTGATTTCTGTTACATAAATTTATATTTTTCTTTATTTCCGGGTTACAAAACTAAGCGAGATGTATGTTGTTGAAAGAAGACAATGTTCATTGTATTGCGATAAGTAAAGCAAAATATTTTTTATTAGCATTCTTTTATTTCTCCGAGGAATAATAAACAATAAAAAATATAAATAATGTAATGTACAAGTGATAAAAAAGGGGATATATCGAGAATATTCAGTGAAGCGGAAAAGGAAATAGTAACTGGGAAATATGACACTGTACCCACTCGTCTCATACATAAATGTGTGCGAGCTAAGTGTACATAACACGGAAAATAGTGCAACGTATAAATTATGAATAAAGAATTGTGAAAATGCAAATGAGGATATTAGAAACGGGTCACATCATGAAGAAAGGTGTTTGTGTATGGCTCCGATACTAGATAATATATTTATTTTGTTTCATTGACTTTGAATTTGAATAAATTTATGGTTAATGTCAATGCGATGAGTATTTTAGTGTATTAGTCGTTTGTAATATGTATATTTTATATAGTATTAATATTAAGAGCCGAGGATAAATGAGTCGCCGCGAGCAGTTCAAAATTGTTGTCTGATCAGACTTGATTATATCCGTTGGTTTTCAATCACTATCATACATACGTCGTTATGTTAGATTGTTGAGCGATCTAAATCAATATCGAGAGACTCCAGACTAGATGACAGGTTTTTTTTTGCATGATATGCTATTTATTTTATTGATTATTTATTAAAATTAATATTGTAATTAATGCTATAACAATTTATTAATCACTTTTTTTTTTTTAATTATGAGAAATTAATTCATCGCTCTAATTTCTATTGAAAATAATTAACTGATGAATTTTTTATTCCAAAAAATTATGATTAAGAAATTAACGATTGAATGATGTAATAAAACAATTTATTATTGAAATTCAATGAAAAACATGAATTAAGAAATTTATAATTAATTAAAATTTCTTAAATTATGTAAAAAAATTTTAATCAAGAAATCGATAATCAGAATTTATCTTTAAAAAATTGTCATTGAGAAAAATCAATTGAATTTGTAATTAAAATATGTATAACCAATAGTTATAGATAAGAAATTATAATTGAAGAAAACAAAATCAACAATTCTAATGAAAAGTTTGTAATAAAAGTCAGTTAACAAAAAAAAAAAAGAATATTTAAAGTTAAACAATTTAATTTATAATATAAATATAAAAATAAATGGCCTACAAGTGAATAATAATAGTAAAATGAGTTTATTAAATGAAAGCGATTTGTATGATCCCCATATTATGAAGGGCAGTAGTGTATATGTCGTCGAGAATATAATAATAATAAAAGAGCGTAGAATAGAGCCAATATTAATAGCAAGTCACCTTTAACCTCTGAAGTTATAAGTCTTATCGTATCTCGTCAATGCATTGTGACCAAATGGAGCTAAACCCCAACTCGATATATACATAAACTGGGTACATACAGGGTAATTCAATATCACAAAATGCAGTATATAGTTGACATTAAATTGTACAAACTGGCGGATGCATGCAATTGTTGGAATCGCCCGTGTTGTACAAGTGCATCTATAGATTAACCTGCACTTACATCAAATATGACAGATTAATCAAGCGCCTCAGCCTCTGGCTATACACGGTATGTACTATACAATGTAAAGCACCAGTAACACAGTTAACTTTGCCGTATAATAAACGCCAGAACATCTATCTCTCTCATTCTCTCCCTTTCTCTGTTTTTTATTCTTTATTCCTCGTTTGATATCCTCCCCCGCGCTTTATGCGTCTCGCGGGGCATATAATAGCCCCACCCTCTTTTGTTATATTTAAACGCAGCATTGAAAGGTTCCTAGGTCAGTTCTCATGTTTCCACATGATGACATTGTGTAAATAAAAAAATGTTACGTTTAAACATTTAGATAATATTACATTTACTCGAGTCATCAGTCATAAACTCTTGACCTCTTACACACGAGCCTCGACACCATTTCCTCTTTATTTTTTTTTTTATTATAATATGTATATTACACATTATAATATATACATATTACACAACTAAATTAACTGATTATAAACTTGTTATGTTTGAAATTTTAGTTTTTTAATTTCATTTCGTTTATTTGATTAAAAAATTTATTATCATTTCTTCTAAACTTTTAAACACTCTTTATTTTATATTTAAACTCGCTCACTAAAATTTTATTTAATACGTAATAACTTTTTATCCATCAAAAATATTACTTCAGTTAATAAAGAACCGGAAAACGGGACAATAAGCCCTTTGAAATCATTCAGAATATAATTTTTAGATAAAGTAGTTTCAAAAGCTCCGAAATTATATCATACCGTATTAAAACATATCGTAAGCTACTAAAAATAATAAACTTTTATAACTCCCTATGATAGTATTCATTGAACGTGCTAGAGATAAAATTATCGTGGTATAAAATTATAACGAGAACAATCGTTAATTGTTAAAAAAAGACAGGTAATAAATCAGTTTTTTAATGATAGGGTCTGCGATCTATGGTCTGTTTTTTCACCATGACCTGATTCATTCAATTACCGGTAGGTAAAAAAATTTGAATCTTTAGTGAATGTGTAATTTTGAAAACATCTTTACTAATTGTCAATTCTAAGTGATTTTTTGTAGAATTGTGTTTTAGAAATAATTTTAAGTAGCTGATGAAGAAAACGTTTTTTTCGGCCATTTTTTTCAGCTTGCGTAAGAGTCGAACTATCAGAGAAAAACTAAAAATAACTATGGAACGTATCTTCAAAAAACTTTTTAAATCTACATTTAAAAAAATTGTTTTCAAAATACTAGATATTTGATGTTATCAAGAATCTTTTAAAATAATTGAAACATCATTAAAGAAATTACTTTTAAAAAATTAAATTTTATGAAACAACAAAATTTCTCTACCATTAATTTATAGTACTACTAAAATTATAAACTTGGACAAGCTAAAAAATGTCCTTTAAGAACAGTTTAACGAGAATAGCGTCTATTTAACACATTAGCGGGACAAACATGCATGCATTAATATAAAGATGCGCTTCGAGATTACTCGGCGACTTTCATCATTGCCGTAAGTCGTAAATAAAATGATTTATATGAGTTCTTTAAAATCGTACTAAAAAAACAATAAAAATAAATAAATGAATGAATAAAAAAGATTATAGATAAGAGGTAAATAAATAAAATGACGTGAAAAAAAAGTAGTAGCTGGTGACAAGTTGCTGTAGGAACGAAGGTACGTTGTACGAGCAAGTAAAAGGCAATACAACTCGAATCATTTAAGGTAACGACGAGGTGCAACGCTCTTGACTCGTCTACCTTTATATTTACTTACGATCCTCGTAAACCAGTGTCAAGCTTACCGGTCATTCGTTATATTACGCTTCTCATTGCACATATTATTTGTAATATAATTATATCCTGAAAACCAATCGGTCATATTACACGTCATAGAAAAATCCCGAGTATTTTTTACCACGTCATATCATTAAATTAATAATTTTAAAAAAAGAGTTCGGAGATTTAAATATGCATTTTATAACACGATAAATAGTCCGATAAAGGAATAAAAATTTTTTGTATAAAAAAATTTATATTGTTTTTTCGAATTAAACTTTGATCAGAAGATCGTTATTTAAAAATTTTTTATTCTTAAGAGAAAACAATGCATCTTTTAAATTAAAAAACACTGTTTTTAAGAATTCTATCTTCACATTTTCGGAAATTTCAAATGTGATCGTTACACTGAAAAAAAAAATTCTTGACTGGAGGGTAGACTTTCTTGGCTCAAAATAATTTCTTCTTGCTCCAAAATAACTTTTGTCTTCCTTAAAATTTTCTTAGTGCAAGAAATTTTTTTTTCTGTGTTGTCTTAACAAGCAATATATAAATTCCTTAAAAATATACCTTAGAGAAAAATAATAAAAAAATGCTTTTTCAATACTAAACTTTATCTACTGAATGTATGTGTCATAAATATCGTGAGATAACAATGCACATGTACGACGCCTGATTACTTGATAAATAATAACAAATTCCTGACAACCGAAAAATAAAATCTTAACCACTAACTAGTTGTAATTATATCTTGAAATTCAGGATATCACTTTTATATGTTTGAAAGCAAATATAAATAAACTACAATTTAGAAGAGTAATTTGTAAATTGAGCGAAAACGCCCACGTGTAAAGTTTGCTACACACCGGAGTAGGGAATATCAAATGATTCGCCTCTTAATGGACCAACTTCCCGGACACGTTGAATTTCAGCCGAGTAATAATAAAAGTCCGTGGCTTTGCAGCCTGGCAATGACATTGCCCATACTTATAAAGCTTGCCTGCACATGTGTCTATAAATATATAAAATAAATTACAAATTAAATGAAACACTGCCTAGTTCCATTCGTCCAGACAATATAAGGCTAAATTAATGAAATTATTTATCCCGAGATAGGATGAGATATATTCTATGACCTAAAATTCCAATTCCTGTCATTTTTGTTCATTTCGATTATTTTTGATCCATGAAATTTTTTTTTTGTTTTTCAGTAAAAAATTTACCCCTTAATTATTTTCTTGAGAATTTCTTGCTCGAATTTTTAATTCAATATCTGCCTATGAGTGTATTTATTATATTTATAGTATGGAAATTGTGTCGAATGAGAGATGGTAAAAAAAAAAAAAAAACTCGAGGACTTTGCCTACATTAACACTGTTCGTAGTCCAAGATCGTTTTATACAAAAATGAATCTGCGTCAGGCTGTAGCAGAGTATCATTTAATTGTTAAATATATATAATACAAGATTCTTGATCTCTGATTCTCAAACACGCATTATTATTATGATTATTTTTTTTTTTTATTACGAAGGTTTATCATCGAGTGATGCGAATATGTGTTGACAGAGATTAAATGGCGTGAGAATTAAATAGGCATTTAATAAAAGTAAATAAATAGACGGCAAATTCGTTGAGATTGACATCAGTATAATAATGGCTCTAATAAAACAGCAGTAGCCGCTATCAGTTGAGTGAACTCTTTCAAAATCTCTGAGTAATAAATTTATTGAGTTAAATTATCTCAAAATTTGCTTTATTTTAAAGCGAAAAATTATCATTCAAAGCTCTGATATGAACTAAAAAGGAATTACTGTCTATACATACAAAATTCCCGGTATATCTGAACGGCCTTACCATCAAATTATGAGAATATTGGGCCTTCTATTCATGCGGAGTGAAGTTATCAGGACTTTTTAACGTATGAATCGAAGTGTCCTTATTCAAATGCAAAAAATTATAAGATAAAGCTAAAAAAATAATTAATTATTTCATCCTATGATTTTATACTGCATATTATCCGAACATTATATATATCTTTATTACAAATATTTTGCAATTAAAAAATATTAAAAGAATTTAAATCACTTGCTTCGCAACAATGATCATTTAATTGTATGTATATTTATGCTGAGTAATAATTTAGATGCCGTTACAAAGTATCAAGATACTTAATTTATTGCTACAGTATTGAAGTAATCAAAGAAATAATTATTGATTTTAGTGATGCACTAAAAACTAATCAATTCAGTAGATAAAATATTAATAATATAATAATAAAAAATGTTTGAGACTTCAAGAAATTAGAAAATCATTGAATTATTAAAAGTCAGGTAAGATATTAGAGCCAATAATAAAATAACCGAGTACAAAAAATATTAATCAGCGTTAATATTTATCTTATGTTCTTATTTCTCTATAGTTCTATATTCAGTTCAGTTGATGAGATGAGTCGTGAGTTTAAGTTTATATAGATAACGAGGTGTATAATACAACATCAAGTGCAAATATTACAATCGCTATCAGATAACTTGACACAGATAGCGTATACCTTGTAAAAAGCTGAAAAAATCGTTGACTAAAACATTTATTAAGAAATTTACTGTAGGTAATAATATCTATTGAAATATAATAAAATAGACGAAAATAAATATAGGTAAAAAATGCTAAAATATTCCAACAATCATTAAATGTTAGTGTAACAATGTAAAGACAGCTGTTTTCTTAGCAATTGTGTAATTGCGATGCTAAAAAAAAATTAAAGAATCTGCTTAATTCAGAGTCGATGACTTTACAATCGTGAGTGTCAATGACCTGAGATTTGAATCTATGGCTATTTATGTAAATTATTCAACAGCTTGTGCTATTGCTATTCATTAGTTTATCATATTTAATGTTTATTTTTTGCAGAGTTTTATCGTTTAACAATTCTTTCATTTCATATTTTGCTTCTGTACTTGAAGCTAGACTGCTGTGATTCATAAACACCCTGATAAATATTTTTGTAATTTTACTTATTCTTTCAATTATATTGTAACATTTCTATACAACCCATTGTCTTGGATTCACAGAATCGATATGGAGTAATTAATAATAAACATTCAATACAGTATTTGATTTAACGAGAATAAAAATGATCTATTGTGAGAGAAGACTCGAGAATTGTTATCGTTTAAATAATTTGTACAAGGTAAATCATTACTTTCTACTTAATTGAACCAAGAGCGCATTCTGTTGACTGAAGATATTTGAAGCTAACAAATTTCTACGTTTTCCTGACGATTGCGACTATAGAGTCTTAACTTATCGACAGGTAGCAGTCTACAGGAGAAATTTTTATCCTACGATTTCAAGGTCAGTAACTATTGTTTCTGTAGTTGTCTAAATTATTTCCCTAATTACTATTTATTTTTTTCTTCATAAAGTATTACCGACTGGTTGAAATTTTATTTTATGAATTTCAGAACGATTTTCGGCCTGAGGGATGGTTTGATCAATTTAATTTACATTTTCATGAAAAAAACTGCATGCAGGCAATCAAAAAAATTACAACCACATAAGTGGAGGAAAATTAAAAGTGTACATCACCAATCAGCTACTCAGCAAGCTCATTGCGTTCTATGATCTGTAAAAAATAAATTAAAATTTAGTAGCTATTATATAAAATTAAATTAAAGTATAGAAAAAAACTTACGATTATTCATGATGAATTTCATGACTAAAAATTTGGATGAAGTACAAAATTCACTGAAACTCACTGATAACTTTCACAACACAAATAATAATTAACTAAACCACTCACTAAGTAAACACTTAAAATTCAACTAAATTAAATAAATTAAGGCACTACAAGAAAATTTACACATTAAATCACTAATAAAAACAACACAGTTTTAACCACTAAGCACTATAAAGAAAAAAGAAAAAAAAAAAAAAAAACTTTTTACACTGAAATATTTATTTTCACTCAATTTAACGAAAAAAATTTGTTTTTCAATTTTCTTTAATTTTTAATTATTTAAAATTTATTTTATTTTACGTTCAGTTTTTGCGCATGCGCAGTTATTTATAGAATTTACATTCCACGCTACGCTGGGATATCCAGTGATAAATTTTGAAATTAAGTAATTTCCTAATTATTTGTTATGTTTGTTATTAATTTAATTGACTCATTGAAAACACGACAAAAAAAAATTTTTTTTTGCAAAAAATTTTTTTACAAAAAAATTATTCCAACTTTCAGACGCCATGACACCTTTGTCAATGTCGGCATAAAAAATGTCTGATAATCCATGACGATTATGATATTACTAAAAAATATTTCTCAAAGTCTAATTCATTGCAATAAAGATAATTTAATGCTGTAATTAAATAATAAGTAAATAAATAAAGATGGAGTGACCATAAATACCAAGAAGGATCCAGCCAATGGCTGTGGATTATACTAAATACATGTCTTACCCGACGCCATAACGTGAATAGGAGTTTTTATTATTCTTCTATGTTGGTTTACTCGAATTTATCGATTTTTAGGTTCATACTACCCTTATTCAATTAATTGAATCTAAAAATATATAAAGAAACGTCTAAATATCAATTAAATAATATTTTTTGTCGGACGACATCTCCTGTTGCCAATTATTTTAGCGGGAATGTGAATTAGTCACTGCGCAGTTGTTTCGCGCAGAAAGATTGCCCGTGCGGTGCTGCGCTCTATAGTTCAAATTTTTGACTACGAATTCGAATTAAAAATAAATTATCGGAACTATTAATGATTATTTATCATACTTTGTTATATAATTTTTGATAAAACTTAAATTACAGGTAATTTATCAATTAATTTACAATCATCATTAACTTTTTCAAATATTTAGTTGTAACTTGTCCGCAAAGTACAACCATGAGTCATTAAACTAAGATAAAAGTTAATTATATTTATGAATAATAAATAATAATCATCAAACAGCCTCTGAAAAAATTAAAAACTGTAAAATAAAAAATTTCTAAGAATTTTAAACATCAATTTAATTTATGTACTGTAAAACAAAAATATATGCCTAAAGTTTATATAAAATCGTTTGTTTACATTTTTTAAAATGTTTATTTTATCAAAATTTAATCTATTTTTTTTTTTTTTAACCAAAACAATTGCCAGAATAATATTCAGAGTAGTATTTAAAAAAACCCCGCAAATGTATACAAATTTTTCAGTCTTTTAATTACGTCAATCTTTACAAAAATAGATCTTACGCATTTAACTTTATACCTTTAATCCAATACTACACAGTGAGCTTAAAAAAGTCTGTAATAACAACCCACGTGTTGAAAGCTATAAATTTCTGAATGGACCCATGTAAGCTGGCAGTTTGCCAGCTGACGTACTCTACAAAAACACTAAGTCTAAGAAACTCTCACTCTTCTGCAAGAGCAATCAAAGATAATAATCCTAGTAGTAATTACCCATAAAAAAAAATCAGCAGATCTTTACAGGTAAAAATAAATCCAACAATCACATAAAATAGTTTTTTAAATTTTTTACAAGTGAAATTTTTTCTTTTAATTTTTTTGAAATAATTTTATTAATAAAAAAAATTTTTAAAAAGTTTAGATGTCGGCTAATTTAATTTTCAAGTCTGTTAATTGTTCTGTCACGTATTAATTAATGCTTTGGCAATTAAAAAAAAAAAAATCTACAGAAAAAAATTTCTAAAAGCTATTGTGAGATTTTAAAAAATAATTCCATTTAATTGAACAAAATATAAGAAGAGTATAAAAAACTTAAATTCTGATATTTTCAATACCAAAGTTTAAAAGTAAAATTGTCTAGTGAGACGGCGGCCTTTTTCCTTCCATCTCCGCCGCACAAGGCCCGATAATTTAAATAACTTCCACCACAGCAACTTTCCTAATTCACCTTGTGAATTATCAACAGCAACCTGCAATAAAAATGAATATTAAAATAAAAATATAAGTCAATGTATTCACAACTATAAATACAAAAAACATGCGATGATGGAACGAATACAATACAAAATAAAGAGTAAGTAAAACATAAAACATTAAAATAAAAACGTGATCTCAACTGGTGTGTATACTTGACCCCCACCTGTCCCCACTCACTGACTCTTCGCTCTTAAATTTCAGCCAGCCGTTGGTGCGCTCTTCTGGTAGCAAACGACAAGAGTCTACGGCAACGTCACTCGAACGCGAGTTCCCACTCTCAGTACGAAAATCGGTTTGTGACTGTTAAGACCAAACTAATAAATACCTCATCATTATTTGCAGTGTTTTCCGTGTTTGCCTTTAAGTTATTTAAAATTTACATCACCAGCGTTGTGAAAACTCATTAGCAATAACAAGTTATTTTGGGATACTAACACCTGATCACCACAAGTGAGTACCAATCAATTGTTGATTATATCTCCACAAAGAACCTGTACGATGTAACTTTCCGATTTGATGAATTTCGTTACCTGGTAGCAATGGCGTCGGTGTCGCTATTTTAATTTTTATAACTAAACTAATATAAATAAGTATTTATTTATTTATCATACTCTGAACATCTCAATCTAACTCTTGATACACTTGCATAATAACATTATTTACTGTTTATTTTGTAGGGTATCTCATCAGATGATTTATTTTGACAATGAACAATGGCCCCCTTTCCTGGTCACCTTTTACCCTTACCTTACCTTACCTCACCTTGGTTTATCTCCGTATAGATATACAGATGTTGGATATATAAAACGTATATTCATCTCGAATATTACCATGAATTCTTTGTTACCATAAAAGTCTCGTTCGACTAATCATAATTAATCCCTCAATCCTCATAATTATAATCTTTTAAAAAAGCAAAACTAAAAGAACATATGTAAATATTAATCCTGGGACTGAAAAGTCGATGAAAAAAAATAAAAGTGATACAGCTGGTTAGCTTGGATCCAAAACTAATAAGTTTGAGCAAACAACTTATTTTTTTTTTTTTTTTATTAATATTTAAATTAAATGTTTGTGAAGACTTCAGTAAAATTACATACTTTGGAGTTTATTTTCAATTTATTATGGTACCAAATACAACAAAGTTTACAAAAAACAGAAACTAAAAATTAAATAAATACGATTATGATAATGAAGGAAGAAATGATATTAAAGAATAGAAAAGTACTAACAAGACATTTATGATAAAAAAAACTTAAATGGTCCTCGTCGATACTGAGTAAAGTATTCAAATAGAGAAATAAAGTGACGGTATTGAAAAAAATTACGACTTACTATTAGTTATAATTTACATACTGTTTATTTAGTATAAATTACAGATTAATATTTATTTATTATAGGTATTTTTGGTCCATAATACGTCAGCTTGTTAGCATTTAATACATATAATGATAATAAATATAAGTATGTGCATATATTTATTTACTGTATATATATATATATATATATATATATATATATATATATATATATATATATATATATATATGAGCTGGTACAATGTGAGTTAGAGTTAAAACACAGCTCGCATGATGCAGGTGTGCTTACAATAGTTTGTACTTAATATCCTAGAGGTACGTGGGTTACATGTAGACTGTACATCTCCATCTTCATTTCTATTTTATAGAAATAGAATACTTACATATAAATGAAACAAATCCAATAACAAATACAATAAGACCTATATCTAGATTATTTTATCTGCTTACTCCACTCGGGTGCTAAATTATTTGATTATAATTGCGCAATTGTCATTAAATTCAATTGAGAATTATTTATTTTTAGTTTATTATTTTTTTTAACTGTAAATTTAGGCGCGATATAAGTATAATAATTTTCTTAAACATAATATTCATCTACTCATAAAAATTTGGAAACTTTTTAATTATTTTACGAGTTCTTAAGTAAAAAATTATATTTATAATTAAAAATAATTTTTATTTTATTTTTTATTGCAATTCAGGTACAAATATATATGAAGTAATTTTATATATTTTTTTATTTAATAACCATTCAAATTTTCACAATTTTAAAGTCTACGTAATTGTTTAAATAAATTACTGCTCTGACGTTACGTGTTTTAAAAGTGTATTGACCGTATAACAAGTACATAAATACATTGAAAGTAATTACCCTTTTAAAAGCAATAAACATTTAAAAAAAAAATTTTTGTATTAGCAACCTTGAAAGTATTTTTTAAATTTATTCAAAAACATGTTAATTTATTCTCCATTATTATTAAAAAAAATTAAAAATTACAGCAATCGTAATAAGTTCCTCGTACTTGTACTTTTTATTCACACCGGTCTTATTTACTCTATACGTTAAACATTTAAAATACTGCGGATTTTCAGAACGATCACATTGACTCGTTAATTCGCGATGTGGCGACACTCCTCGACGCGTTATGAATTGCACATTCAAGGAGAGACGTGACTTCTTTACGCGATACGATGAGTTCATTCAAATATTTGTCGCCTTTGTTCATTATTTAAATAATTATTTTCCAATAAATAAATAAATAAATAAATAAAAATAAACCAATAAATGCGTCCGCTATTTTTATCGTTATCTTTCTGGCAAAGTCGATGCAATCTAAGGAGGTTAAAAAATTGATAATTAATAATAAATCGGGAATTTTTATTTAACTGCGTATGAATCCGCTGAGTCAATAATTAGCAGTCATGAATAATAATTATCTGATAGGATAATTTTTTAACGATCCATTTATTTTTTGTACTTGTAAGTTACAATGCTTGTAACTAATAATAAATTAATTTTCTTAAATACATAATAATTAACGTCGTTATATTTAATATTAACTATCATCGTCAGTGAATAAATGTTTGAGTACATTAAGTAATAAAAAAAAAATCACACGATATTGTCAATTGACAGTAATTTATTATTTTATTATCTCCAATTTACTCGGGTTGTTGCGAGGCTTGACTAAAATAGAATAAATATTGCATTAATCGAATTTATCGGAAAACAGAGCTAAGCTATTAAATAAAATTAAATCATTTTATTGACAAATTGACTTAATTAATTCTTAGAATGGAGCTAAATAAAAATATATAAATTACATACATAGTATATTTTTTATTATTAAATTGCTAGATGTAATAGAGAGGAATTTAATCAAAAAGTTGATTCGAAAACGTTATCGGATTATTTCTCAGGTCGATGACTCATGGAATTAAAATTTTTAAACAGAGAGTCTATATAGTCTCAAGTCTACATCCAATCCTTTATTATATTATATAGATAGTAATAGATGTGTATTAAGTCCATTACTCTCATCTGAATAGAGAAAACACGGAATACATAAACTTAACAGTACATGGTATCTCTGTATCGTATAATAGACATAGCCAGCGTTGTCTAATGTCCACCGACAGGAAAGTATGCAGTGTGTAATATATTATATAGGATAGGATAAGATATACCTTGCATACTACATATTTATGTATGTTGTAATAAGCATAAAGAATGAAGAATAAAGTATGTAAAAAATAAAAGTGTGCAAGAGCATCAGTTTATTATAGACCGAGATTAAACAAATAGATGGATACCTTGAAGATATTTATCGCGAATTCTGACAAATATACTGATAAACTGACGCCATATCGTTATCTTTCTGATAAGGATGTATAAGCGACTCTAAATTCTCGATTGTGTTTACTGCCATTTATATACATATTTTTTATCATTGAAAATTCACCTATTTATTCCGAAAATTTTATTTATTAACATATATGTCATTATTGAAGAGTGAGTTATTGGCGCAGTTACTGAAAACGAGGTATATTTATTAATATTTTGCTGGATAAGAACTTTATGTCGAAAAAACACTTGCAACGCTCTTATATCATTGCAAAAAAATTGTTATGTAAGTAACTTTAGATTGAGTTGCGTTTTTTTACCTTAAACTAAGACTGTTTTTTTAGTGAGTTTACGAACGGATGTCGGTGTCCTCTTTTCGATAAATGTTTGAGTTTTTACAATTATTTACAAATAATTTTTTTTTAGATAATAAATATTAATTAAATACTGATAAGTACTTGTCTTAAGTAATGATTATATTCTTGTATTATTAAATTACTACAATTTAAAGTTTGTAGGTCGGAAAATTTTAAAATAACTGTAAGAATTCTAAATAAACAATTTAGGCACAACGATTCGAAGGTAGTAGAAAGTTAAGGAACCTAAATATATTTTATTATTTATTTTCTCTGTCTAGTCGATTCGAGGAAACAACACAAGCGAAAATACCGAAAATTTAAAAAAATTCAGATTATCTAACTGTATTTTTAACGGAAATTATTTCAGTTTAGAAACGTTGGATTCTCAAAAAAAAAAAATATTTTATCTTAGGATTATTATAAAATCATTTTTTCTTTAAGATCATTTAAATATTAGTAAAATAAATAAATTTATAATGATTAAGATTTTTTATTTTTTATTGAGATTTTTTACAGAGAAAAAAAAATAAAAATTCATGTATTGAAATTTTTATTTTTCCAGCCCTAAAATTTTAATCACGACAAACAATTCAACCCTTGATTAAATAGAAAAAGCCTATCACTGACATTTATTGCTATTCAATAATTTAAATTTAATTCAAAGGTCTACCATCAAATTCCAAGTAAGCAATAATCTTAAAGCCAATACAAAATACAATACAATAAAATCATCATCATCATTATTATTATTATTATTATTATTATTATTATATACCCGTGCGGTAAACATAATAAAAATCCAAGATTTGTAGCGTGTCGATCGACAACTAAGCGTAAATTCAGATTTCGAGAAATAAGAATTGATTGAAAGTAGACATAGAAAACGATTACGTCCGTAAAAAAATATCTTATTCTGCTTTTCTTTTTTTTTTCTTGTACGGTATAATAGAATGCAGCAGTCCCAGTTAAAGTTATTATGTATTGAGTTGAGCTAAAGTATAAAGTCAAAGTCAAAGTAAAGCCAGTTCAGACAGCGGAAAGGAAACATAGCATTATCTCCGAACACCTGCGTGGCCCTTTCGTGTCGGCAGGAAAATGCATCCCGAGCTAAATAAAAATCTTGAACTAAGTATAAGTATGAGAGTAGTCAAAGATTCTGAGTCAGAGAAGAGGTACCGGTATTATATATATATATATATATATATATATATATATATATATATATATATATATATATATATATATATATATATATATATATATATATATATATATATATATATATATATATATATATATATATATATATATATATATATATATATATATATATAGTATATATATATATATATATATATATATAGAATATATATATATATAGTAGACAGGTATAGGTAAATACAAGTACATGTATATGTATATACTTTGAGGGTAGTCGGTGCTGGTACCTGAACAAAGACAGCTCCAAACTCTGGAGCAGAGCGAGATTTACCCCTTCTTTTACTACCAACACATCTTATTTTCATTTGGTCTTTCTCAGATTCTTATTCTTATTCTTATTCTCCGCAGCATCCGCGTACCGTCTACATAACATGTAACATATAACATCTCTCCATACGTATAGTTAAAGTATAAACCAAGCCTGCTGTCTCGAGATTTTTATTCGGATACTTGTATCGACTACGGCGTATAAAGAACCAGCCAGAGGATAGTATAGGAATAAAACCCAGCACAGCATCCAATACAGCTGGCGAATGCTTTCGGGGTTACACTGGTATCCTCCCCCCTTCCCACGCGGGCCTTACTTTTCTACCTTACACGACGACCACCTTGGAGAAAACAGAAAACACGAGTATTATATACTAAGAGCTACCAAGTTAATAGTATAAGTATTATAGGTGTAGTGTATACTATTATTATGTATTATACAGCATACACACATGGAGATCAGAGATGAGACCCCGAATTCTATACGGGGTCCAGAGACTTTGGGTCTATTGTAACTTGACTCTCATCAGATTAGATTTTTAGAATCACCTACACTGTAAATTCTTTACATTCTAATAATTTATTATTGGGCCCAAATATATGTCGAGCCAATAATTTATTTAACATTTTTATTTTTGTTTATGTGTAAATAAGTAACAAAATAAAAGTGTTCGTAATAATTTTTAATAATTTTAAAATTAAAACTTTTGATAAAAAGTCACAAGAAAATTTTATAATTTCTCGGGCAAATTTTTATATTATTCACAAAATAACTTTTGAACTTTTTGAATTTGATCTAAAAATAGTCCTCATATTTTTTTAATATTTTTAGAGCTTTGGAATTATTAATTATCTTTTTATGAGCTATTAAATAGACAGAACTTGAAGTAACCAATTCGACGGTTTGATAACACCATATGCTTACAGCAATTAAAGTATTTACATAATTTAAAGGACATGTTATAATATCGGCGTTATATCTATTCTAATATTCACATTATCTTATTCAGTCGCAAAAGTAAATGGATGACAGCTGTCATTAACTAAAAACAACCGATGTTTTTTAAATTCTTAATGCTCAAATTCCCAAAGCTGACATAATAATTAAGATAAACATGAATAAATTTATCGTTATTTTCAGTGTTTTTTTTTCTGATTGATTTTTTTTTTATAAAATCACTTTTAAAAGCATTAAAAAATACATTTTCGAAAATATTTCTTTGACAAATCAATAATGCTTGAGTCTTTTTCAAAACTATTCAATTATTCTGTTTTTGAGTTCTCTAAAAAGAACAAATCCTCACTCATGACTTTTAAATCTAAATAATTGACCCAACTTTCAACGATTTATTTTTATAAATAAAATTTATCATTATTAAAAGTCTATAAGTAAAAGTATAAGTAAAAGTCTTTGAAGTATCAAAAGCGATACTAGGTTTTTTTTTTCTTTTCTAAAATAATCTGACTCGCTTCTCAATGAAGTTGTCAAGTCGACTTAGAAAAATCTCTTCCATAAAATAAAATAAAATATAATAAATCATAATTATAATCATAAGGTTTTAAAAATTAATAAAAAGAGATATCGACAACTGAGATATCTTGTAAGTAGTTATTACGGAATACTTAAAAACATTGTGTCTTCTATTCACCTCACCTTTAAGAATATAATATAAAAGTATATAAAAATGAATAATTTATTGAAAAAAAAAATTTTTCTTTAACTAAAAAAAAATTTCTTCTAACTCCAAAAGATCTGAAGTTTACTAAAAAATTTTTTAGTCCCAAATAACCTTTTTTTTTTTTTTAATTTGAGTGTAGAATAATTTTGATTCCGAGTAGCAACTCAATTTAATTTTAAGTTACATTATTGGTACGTTCGATAAAACGATAAAGCAATATTACTTGGTGTCGTAGTATCCAGTTTGATGACTGCTATAACTCACTGATAAAGCGCTGACTTCCCAGTATATATACATATAAATATATGAATATAAATATAGATATATTGTATTGTTATTTATTGCTATTAATACAACAAAGGTACTCTTTGTTGGAGAATAAAAACATTACGATGATATTCTTCATGCAGTATTATATTTTTCTACTTGATAACATAATCATAATCACGCTGGTTTGCAGACAAAATAAAAAAAAAAAAACATACAATAAAATATAGACGTTAACACACTGTGTTGTAGTTATAATTCTAGTGAAGTAGCACAGAATAGATAATTTATATTTATTTATTATTTTCAGAAAACGAAAAATGAAGCGGCGCGGTAGGCTAGCATTGCTGCTGCCGTTGTCGGTGTTGCTGATCGCTATAACAATTTGTGCATCGCCAACATCTATTAGAAATGAAATAACAGCGGAAGTAGAGCAGGGGACCACCTCGGCGACAGTCAAAACCCCCGGGAAACCTGAGCCAACGGTATCGATCACCGAGCGACCGACGACAGCTAATCAACCGGACGTCACTACCAAGCGAACATCTTCTTCTTCTTCTACTTCGTCTTTAAGTCGCCCCATTAAAGTGTTTCACGATCAACTTCATGATGCTGAAGACAATACAAAGGAACTTATAAATTTCAAAAATAATCGGCTACAGGAGATTTTAAAGCGAGACAAAAAGGTACCTGCTGAAGACTTAGTCAAATTGACAAAGCCCGTTATCAATCCCGGAGACGCTTTGTTGCAAGAAATTAATACGTTAGATGAAAGTGACTCAAATAAGGTATTACTCATCTTATTTATAAATACGCGGTATGAATAATTTTAGCAAAGTTATTGAGTTTTTATTTTTAGTGAAAATTAATTAATATTTTTTTAAGCGAAGCTGATGAAGAAAAAAAATTATTTTATTGGCTTTAAGATTTTTTTATTAATTTAAAATTTATTGTCCTTCCAATCAACTGGTGATAATATTGATTCAGTTGAAACTTTTTTTTTTTTTTTTTTTTTTTTTTTTTTTTTCCAAGGATATAAATTTTTAAGTAAAACTTGAAAGTAGGACAAGTCTATGACTATAAATACGTATATCACAAGTACAAAATAAAATTGACTGTTATTTTTCAATGTAAAAATTTGTTTAAGACAATTATTTTTTAGTGTAAAAATTTTTTTAAAAATCGGATAATTGACCCGTAATTTTATTTTTATTAATTATTATTAAGACGTTTATTCTTTTGTAATTATAATCTATTAGAAAATAAAAGAAGACATAAAACTACTGAAAGACACCATAAAACCGCGAGCCAAATCTTATGTGATACCACCACTAGAAAAGTCGTCCTTAGGAACAACCCAGAGCCGCGCGATGAAAGAACTCATTGAAGCCGAGAGTGATGTAACCTACAACGATGATCTGGGCGACGACGACGACGACGATGAGGATGATGATGACGATGACGACGATGATGACGACGCCGACGATGAAGACAACGATGATGGTAACGACGACGATTACAGGGACGACGACGATGACGACGTGGAAGATGAAGAAGACGTAATGACCAACTGTCCCGACTACTGTAGGTGTGCTGGTCAATATGCAGCTGCAACAACAGCGAGGTAAATGCTAAACCATTGCGTCACTCACTCGCTCATTATTTACTGTAATAGATCATCAGATAGAGATGACATTCCTATTATTATTATTATTATTATTATATTAATAATTTATATATAAATAACACTTATATTTTTATTTTTAGATGCAATAGACTGATAGACAACCAGTCTTTTGGTCCAGGCATCGCCCACTTATTGATAGAGAATGCCGGTGAGATCAGACTCGGCCCACACGCTCTACGTGATCGTGATTTAGAACACATAGAAACAATTACCATTGTTGATACCCGCGTGTCTCAGATTGATCGCACAGCCTTCGACGGCATTACCTACCTATTCGCCGTTAATTTGAGCCGGAACGGCATCATTGACATTCATCCCGATACCTTTGAAAACAACACACAGCTTAACTTGCTCACTATCTCAGGCAATCCCTTCTGGCGTGACTGGTCCGTCACCAAAGATTACTTACTAAATGCCCCGAGTGTAACTGAGTTCGACTTTTCTTGGAACTCAATGCCGCGTCTACCAAAGTCCGCGTTCTCGAAGATGCCAAGCCTGGCGTACTTGAACCTAAAGCAGAACCAGCTAAGCGATATCGACAGAGCAATTTTCAAGTCTCTAAGTTCAATGGTAGAGGTGGACTTGAGTGGAAACCTTCTCTCTGATTTACCTGATGACGTCTTTGAAGGAACAGACCTGCAGAGTTTGAAGCTCAACGACAACTTCTTGATCTCTTTGGCTTCTGTAAAGGCCACGTCGCTGGACATTCTCGATGTGTCAAATAACCGCATCAAAGTAATCGCCAAGAGCGACCTGGACAACGTCCCGTCTCTCGAGCAGCTGATCATTTCGGGCAATGGACTCAAGAGAATCCACCAGCATGCCTTTTCAGAGCTGGACCAACTAGAGCACTTGGACATCAGCAACAACAAGCTTACTTCCTTCACGGAGCACCACCTTAAAAACAGCCCGAGATTAGAGGTCCTGTTGATGAGCGACAATCCAGATCTTGGATCTCTGCCGGTCTTTAAGATAAACGGACTTGAGTATAACACTTACAGCGTCTACCGGTTCGAATGCGCCAATTGTGGACTCGTTGAGCTCAAGAGCGGAACTTTCAACGCTATGCCGGCTATCGCGAACCTCAATCTTGCGGGAAACAAACTCACTGGACTGCCCAAGGATCTGTTATCACCGTTGTCTTCTTTGCGAGAGCTAGATCTCTCGGATAATATGATTGCATTCATACCGAGTGACATGCTTCGCGGCGCAGTCTCTATGACGAAATTAAATCTTGCCGGAAATCCGCTGATGACTCTTCAGGTTACGCCTTTCTTACAGGCGCCAGAACTTACACGGCTTGATGTCAGCAGATGCATGTTGAAACGGGTTTGGACTGAAGCTCGTCAACACTTTAAATCACTTCGGTAAGTTTACGGTAAATTATTATGACTAGCAATCTCGCAGTTGCTACATGACTGCCGTGACGTGAACTATAAATAAATAAAATTTTACTTTATTTCATAATGACTTTTGTTAAATTGGACTGTACTTTCTTAAATATTGATGTTTTTAAAGATATAAGCTCATCCCGATGTTATACTTATCGAGAGCTTTCATTTGAGTACCCACATGCATTTTTTATATATTTTTCATATATACATATATATAATATATATAAATATATAAAATATATGAAAAATTGATGTGGGTATTCAAATGAAAGGTCTCGATGAGTGTAATGTCGGGGTGAACTTATATTTTTAAAAATGTCAATATTACTTGTGAATAATAAACTAAAAAATGAATAATTTACAGATTTTTGTCAGTACGTGGAAACCAATTGGAGCGTATTACAGTTGAAGAATTGAAAGCGACACCAAAACTGTCGGGCTTGGATCTATCACAGAACCCATTGAACTGCGATGCCGAGTTTGATGGCGCTATTCAGTGGCTGAAGTCCCACGGTGTTATTCCCACGGAAACCGTAAGGTACATCAGCAACCTTGTCGCCAGCGAAACAGAGCAACATGAGCCTACGGGTGAAAGTGTCACCAGCTGGTCAGACCTCGCGAAGTTGGTCTGTGAGGACGAATTGGATAGACCAATTCTACGACCAGTCCCACAAAAACCTCCAGCCCGCGACGATGAACCGACCGACGAAGCTGCTGCTAAAATTTCAAAATCTGATCTCGGTGATATGAAATTCATCAAGGTATTTTTTTTTTATCCACTCATTGGTAGTTTTAATTGGATTAATAAAATGAGCTAAAATAATTTATTAATTTCAGACTTTCCCCGATCATAAAAATAATCCTGTCGAAGATGTTTGGTTGGAATTGGATAAAAACATCGAGTACGACGATTACTCAAACGATCAAGTGTCCAGTGGTTACCGCACCTGGTACAACACTGCGATGTGGTCAGTCCTGACGATTGGTCTCGTAACACTAGGTGTTCTTCTGATAATAATCCAGTTCGCACGATACATGGCCAATCGCAGAGGCCGCGGACCTGTTATCAGACCGCCCATGATTATGCGCCAGGGTCTTGTGGACAACAAAAACTGCGGACTGGTCTACAAACCTCTCCAAGAGGAAATCCCAACTCCTCAGCTTCCGAAAAAACCCAGCGGGTACTCTCGCGGGCCTTTTCATTACAAACAAATAGTGCCTGAAAGCAGCTAAACTTACTTGCTAATTATTGCATAAAATAATTATTGAAATTTAAAGTGAGGTATTAAAGTAGCTATATAAATAAAAGGCGAAATAAATTTTTTATCAATCATTTCATTAAAAATGAAAAAAAAAAAAAAAGCCTTTACTATTCCATTTTATTTTTATAAATTTAAAGTACTTAAAAATTTTACGAAAATTTTATTAAGTATAAATCGTAAGTGGGTGGATAAAACGTTATGAATGGATTATTATTATTATTATTAATTATAATTATTTTAAATAGTATTTCGTATTGATTTGTTTATATTAAGCCCATTTAAACAAATAATACGGCGAAGGGATTCCATTTTTTAAAATTATAAATATATATACATATTAATTAATTAATTATTAATTTTACTAGTAAGACTTTACAATAATTATAATGATTATATTTTAATAGTGACTATAATAGTAATAATATCCATTATTATTGTTATTATTGTTATTATTGTTATTATTACATATGTGCCGTAAATAACTGGGGTATTTTTTTATAAAAACTGCAATAATGTTAATTAAATAAAATTGTATACTTATATTTTATCAACTGCAGACTAATTATCTGAAATTCATTTTTATAGCTTTATTTTTTATCGCTAATTATATTTGGCCGCTGTAAATAATAATATGTAATACAATTTTATTAACAATATATTAGTAAAAAAAATGCTTTCATCTAAAACTATAAAATAAATTATTTTTAAAATAATTATTCTCATTTATTTATCTAATAAATATTTATAATCAAGGCATTACCGACTATAAATCAAAGTCGTATTATCTAGATCTAAATGACCTCTAAATACATGAGAGTAAGCAATGAGTCGAGTAAAGTGTCTGGTATTTTAATTTAAAATGAAAAAATTATCATTTTTTATAATAACAGAAGAGAAATAGAATAATTTAATTTAATATGTCTTTGTATTTGTTGAAAATATTTTTTAAACTCGTAATAGTAATGGTTACTTTGTTGAGACAAATCATTCCTGTGGTCACTAATTTTTTAAGCACGTCGAACCTATCATACTTATTTTTTTACCGTAATTCTGTCAGATCGGATAAAAATAATACAAGTTCCATCGATGTGGATATAAAAGTGCATTAAACTTTTTACCACTGGAGAAATTATCTCACACATAATTTTTCCCAGAAGACTCGTGATTTATCATCAGCATGCCGAGTCTCAGTATTAGTGAGTACAAAAGTATATTTCCAGGGTTAAAAAAAAAAAAAAAAAAACAAGGGTAGATAGAAAATAATTAATCGCGGTTGAACTTTATCAATAAAATTCAAACCGGTTTGAATTATTTAATAACTGACATTTTATTCAACGCTGTCTACCCTTTTAAATAGAACATCGCATGAAATTTATTCGCTTTTTATTTTAAGCTATACAATAGGTATTTAATTGTTAATTTTATTATAATATTCACAGGCGAAGCTATCCAGTTCATAGCCGTGGCCTCAATAAGCCAAAATTTGATATTAAATTTTGCTTCAGGTTTTTTCGTTAAAAAATATTTATTTGAAGTACTATCTAGCTGTTGCTCAATATTCTTAAACTTTTAATGTTTCCTAACTATAAATAACTTTTCAGATGACTTGCTCAACAATTCTTGTCGGAGTTGGCGTGACCCATGAACTAGGCTGGGATGGAATTAAATCTACAAGCCAATAAGCCAAGAAGATCTAATAAATTTATCACCCGCGCAAGATGCAATCAGGAGTTTAACGAGACACAGCATAAATTTTGATGTTTACGATTGCGTGAGAGTAGAAATGAGTGATCCTGGCTATTAGCTTCCTTAAGCCGAGCAATTAATGACTCATTCGTAGCCATGGGGGGTTGGATCTGTGATGGACACATGCAAAGTCGCGAATTTGTGCCTGAGTGATCCAGAAGCCGATTTTCTGGATTACGTTGATCCGCCAATTGGTCTCAAGAAACCAGTTACCAAGGCCTTGAGACCCTTGGTCGCGGTACCAACGACCTCGGGAACGGGTTCGGAAATAACCGGCGTCTCCAGTTGAAATACTTCAAGAGAACTGATTATCATCCAGAAGATTTAGAAATAAGAAGTAATTTGTATCGAGAATTTATGTAGTTATTAAACACGTAATTTTAAATATTTAAGATAATTTTCATGGTACAATATTGTATAATAATCATACAATTTATGCAAGATAAAACAATTGAAGGTGAAAATAAAATATTTTGATCATTTTGACAATTAATAAAGACAGTTATATAAAGAAATAATTCATAACACACGTATTGATTACTCAGAAAGTTATAAATATATTCTGTAAATCGACAAAACAAAATGTTGACTGTAGGAATTAACGGATTCGGAAGAATAGGAAGAATGTGCTTGCGTGTCTGTCTCGAAAACAATATTGATGTACGAAATTCAATCTCATAATAAATTATCTGGTAACTTTCAACCGATTTATGCTTTTTTATTTATTAAAGGTGAGATTAATAAACGACCCGTTTATTTCAACTGACTACATGTTATATTTATTCAAATATGACTCAACACATGGTACTTATCCCTCTACAATGATATGCGAGAAAGCCGCCCTTGTGATTGGCAATAAAAAAATATCAACTTCTCAAGAAAAAAATCCTTCTAAAATAAAGTGGAACAATCACGGCGTTTATTTTGTTATTGAAGCAACTGGAGTTTTTACGTCACTTGAAAAAGCATCGGTAACATTTTAAAAATTTTTTTTCAAGATTTTTTAATTTAATTAAAAATCTTTTATTAATTAAAGATGCATATAGACGGAGGCGCAAAAAGAGTTGTGATAACTGCACCATCGGATGCCCCGATGTACGTTATTGGGGTAAACCATTGCAGTTACACCCCCAAAAAAGGATATGTTATATCAGCAGCATCTTGTACGACCAATTGCGTCGCTCCAGTAGTCAAAGTGATGAATGATAACTTCCAAGTACTCGAAGCAATGATTACAAGTATTCACGCGACAACTGCCACTCAAAAAACCGTCGATGGACCCACTGGAAAGGCACTTTTACTTTGTAGTCATTATTCTCATCTCCCACGTTGTAATATTGTATATATTTATATTTATATTTATACCAAGTTTAATTGCACTCTGCATTGCATTTTGCATTCGAACGTCGTGTGAGATTATAATTTTTTAATAATATTTAAATTATTAAAAAAAAATTTTTTTTTAAAAGTTTTAATTTTTTTTTAAGAGAAATTTATTTGCTGTAAGAATCTAAAAAAGGACAAATGTCTGCTAAATTCAGTTTAAAATTTTTTAAGAGTCTCAATAATTTTTATTTTATTAACTATCAAGTAAATCTATTACTTTTATGTTAAAAAAATATACATTTGCTTAAAGTTGTGGCGAGATGGCAGAGGATGCCTTCAAAATATAATTCCAACGTCAACTGGAGCTGCTAATGCTTTAGGAACTATAATTCCTGAATTAAAAGATAAAATATCAGCGATTGCATTCAGAGTTCCTGTTCCTAATGTTTCATTATGTGACATCACATTCAGGTAATGATTAATAATTGAAGTTATTTATCCGTTTAATAATTTATTAACTACACGGTCTAATAACGGTCTTGTATTTATAAAAATTATTTATACAAGGTTTTTGTATTGATTATTTTTTTTTTTTATAAAGGATAGAAAAAATAACAAGCTATGATGAAGTAAAAACAGCGATGAAGAAAGCCGCGGACGGTGAACTCCGTGGGATAATGCATTACACCGAAGATGACGTTGTTTCGTCAGATTTCAATCACACTAAGTACTCGTGTGTTTTTGACGCAAAGGCTGCTATTCCACAGACTGGCACTTTTATAAAAGTTGTTGTCTGGTATGACAACGAGTACGGTTTTGCTCATCGGATTATCGATTTGATACGATTTATGCAAGATGTTGATTCTGGAAGAGGCTGCTCTCCGGCTGACAATAATATTGATGATTCTTTCGCTGGATAATTATTTTTATAATTGTTCAAAATAAAAATTTTTTTTTACAAATAATAATATAAGTTAATTATAATTTAAATAATTTTTTTATTTAAATGAAAAATAATTTCATTATCTAAAGAAATAAATTTTTTTATTTATTGAATTTAAATGCCAAGGCATGAAGTTAAATAGCAAGAAGTAAAATACATAAAATTATGTTTTACATGAGTAATGAAATTAAAAATAGAAATATTTACTTAAATATAAAAATTTTGTATTATTTATAAATAATATATTTTAAATTTGAAGTATAGCTTAACTAAATGTAATAATTAAGTACATTCAGAAAGAGTAGCATGTTTACAATTTTAAATATCTTAATATATACATTTATACACTTTACTTTAAATACCATTTCTTAAACATAAAATAAATACTCAATATAAATGACAATTTTTAAATATTTTTTTATCAATAAAATAAGTCTAGAAAATTATTTAAAAAAATTGCATTTTTAATTTTTTTAAATTTTTAGATGTCAATTTTTTTTTATTTTTTTATGACATTAAATTTAGATGTCACTTTACAATTGTTTAAATTTTTTTTTTTAACAAATAAATTATAGCAAAAAAAACTATTAAAAAAATGGACTTGTAAAAATTTTAACAAATTAAAAATGCAATTTTTTAGAACAAATTTTTTTGTTAAAGAAAATAAAAAAATTGTCAATTGACAGCTAACTTTAAGTCATTATTTTTTTACCCATAACTAGAATTCAAATTTGCGCGCGCCTTATTGTAGCGTTTGCATATATTTTCATGCTCATGATATATTCGACCAATCACGTTACGAATAGTTTGATGCCACATACATTTCATCTCAATTTTATTATGGGATTTATTTAAAATAAAAAAAATTCTAAAAATCTAAAAATATCTGGTAAATTAATTTTCATTCAGTGTTGTAAAAAAAATCTAATTTTAGCCATCAAATGATTAAGTTACAAATTATCTAACTCAAAAATTTCCGCGGTTTTCTAATAAAACCGAAAACCAATTGGATTATCCCGTGAAGAACCATGTGACTGCTACGTCGTCCGTGTCGTCACGACCAATAAAAAACAAGTAACCAGAGCGCACTCGCGAGTCGCCATTTATATTCGGTAGCTTGCCCTTCAAACGACACTATTTCCGCAGTTGTTCAAGTAATCGCCGGCTTATTTCGCTGTTACGTAAGTAAATCATACCACACATTATTAAAACTTACAGTACTTACAATTAAACATTTAAATCACCTTATATCAATAATTTATTCCAGAATGATCACGCCACTCGTAATTCCATTCACGAATCCATATTCATCACATTTTATTTCATTAAATAACATCCAAATCTTTAAAACACGCGACCCATAGCTACAAAAAACGGACGCCGTCAAGGGCACGGTCGTCTAAATTTAAATTTTATCTAATTACACTGACAATTGACATCTAATTGTCATTTTTTGTCTAAGTACTCTCTTTGATTCAACAAAAATCAGTAATTTATAAACTACCACCAAATTAATTTTTTTTTTTCGTCCTACGTGCCGAAAGTCACGTCATATATCATAATTGTGAAGCAATACTTTTAAATAGTAATAAAAATATATATTACTATATATATTTATTACTTATTCAATCTGACATAGTTTATTGTTATCTAAGTCTAGGACACATTGCAAAATTATTTAACAACTATGACGCAATTGTTGTTTAAAATTAAATTTCAAGTATCTTCTAACTTTATTTCATTAACACGTCATTACTATGACACTGAAGTTGGCAGACATTAAAAATTTTTGAAGTATTTTTTTTTTTTAATTGATTTGTTAAAAAAATTTTTAAAATTGACAGCTGACTGCAAACTTCAGCATTATTGATTTCTTCATTGTTGAATAGTTATTTTATTTTATTTTTCAATGTCAGTTGAATGATCTACAATATAACAATAATCATAAATTAAGTGATAATATTTTAATATTGTTTATTGCTAATATTTATTAATGAATTTTTAGCAAGGGTGTGGTTGTGTTTTATTTAAAAAAAGCAATAGATTTAGCGAATATATATATATATATATAGGTTGTTGGATTACGTGATATTCGTAGCGAGCTACATCATCTGGCATACCTAAAGTATTGATCTGGAGATAGTTACAGCTGGGGGCATATACATGTAATCTGCGCCGTGACATTCTGTGGCCCACTGACAATGGCTGACGTTTAAATAGTTAGCTAAAAGAAAAAAAATCTGACCTTGCTCGACCTTTGTACTTGGGAGAGAAGAGATGAATTGAAATTTCCTTCATTCATACTTGATATCAGCTCTCATGCTCATATCAAACGTTTAAAAACATAATTCAGTATTAATATTGAAGAAGAGATTCAACTCTCGTAATTGTTTAAGGCCTTGAGTAATTGTTAGTACTAATCAGTTTCTGTGTTAACTGTCAAGCGTAGTTTCTAATTTTGAACAGATTTTTTTGTCGTTGAAAATATATATTTAATTTTTCTATTTTTGTGTGAAATAAAATATGAGTTTAAAATATTTTTTAAATTACATAAGAAAGTGATTTGAATTTAATTATTTTTTTTTTTTTTTTTTTTTTTTTTGAAACATTTTTAAATATTATTGTATACAGTTAAATAATTTTGAAAATTTTTTATTTTTTAGAGTAAAACTTATCAATCATGAGTAAAATTGGAATCAACGGTTTCGGACGTATTGGACGTCTCGTCTTGAGAGCTTCCATTGAACGTGGTGCATCGGTTAGTATGATAAATTTTTCATTAATATAAATAATGATAATAATTTCTTACTGTCGAATTAAAAAAAAATTGATGAGTATATGGTGTTACTGATTCCATAAGGGCGTATAATAAAAATCCTATTATTTTTTTTAAGTCCAAAAAAAATTTTTAGTTTGAAGAAAATTTTTTTTTTGTATTTCTTCACGTTTCATACAAAAATACGTTCATTCCCGAAAAAAAATTTTTTTATACGCCTTATGGCTTTAGTATATACTCTGAAAATTTAATTAATCATAATTTATTAACGAGAAATAAATGAATTAGGTTGTTGCTGTCAATGACCCGTTCATCGACTTGGACTACATGGTCTACATGTTCAAATATGACTCAACCCACGGTAAATTCAAGGGAACCGTCGAAGCTAAGGACGGAAACTTGATTGTAAACGGTAACAAAATCATGGTCTTCAACGAGCGTGACCCCAAAGCCATTCCATGGAGCAAAGCTGGCGCTGAGTACGTCGTTGAGTCCACTGGAGTCTTTACTACCATTGAAAAGGCTTCAGTAAGTTGATTTATTTTAGCTTCTCATTTCTCATTGCATTGCTACTGTATTTTTTTATTTGTTTATTAGAGACAAAAAATTATGTAATTGTTAACTAATTTTCTGTATATAGGCTCACTTGGAAGGTGGTGCCAAGAAAGTCATCATCTCAGCTCCATCTGCTGATGCACCAATGTACGTCGTTGGTGTGAACCTTGACTCTTACGACCCAAGCCACAAAGTTGTGTCAAACGCATCTTGCACAACCAACTGTCTTGCTCCATTGGCCAAGGTCATTCATGACAACTTTGAAATTGTTGAGGGTCTTATGACCACTGTCCATGCTACCACCGCTACCCAGAAGACTGTCGATGGCCCATCTGGAAAGGTTGGTATTTATATTATATTTATTTCTAAAAATAATTTTATCAAAAAACTAGAAGAATTTTATTATCATTTAAAGACTTATCAGAAAATTTCTAGAGGTAATATAAATAACATAACTATCATAATATTTACCTTTTATTTGAAAATATAATAATAACTTTTGAAATTATCATGTCATTCAAATAAAATTTATTTTTTTTTATCTACTTTAAATTATTAAAAGAAAAAAAATTTATCGTTTTTTAAATTATATTAATTTTCATTTTTTTTTGAAAATTTTGATTTTTTTTTTATGTGCTTTTAAAAAAAAATATCAAAAAAATTTTAATGATTTAAATTTTAAAATCTGAACAATGTCAATAAATTAAATTAATAAAAAATGACCATTCATATTACGTATTAATAATAATAAAAAAAAAAAATTTGTATAGTTGTGGCGTGATGGACGTGGAGCTGCCCAAAACATCATTCCAGCAGCAACTGGTGCTGCCAAAGCCGTTGGCAAAGTTATTCCAGCATTGAACGGCAAGCTTACTGGTATGGCATTCCGTGTCCCAGTTGCCAACGTATCCGTCGTTGACTTGACAGTCCGTCTTGGCAAACCAGCAACTTACGACGCAATCAAGGCCAAGGTCAAGGAAGCCGCTGAGGGACCACTCAAGGGCATTTTGGGATATACCGAAGATGATGTTGTATCCTCCGACTTCATCGGTGACAACCACTCAAGTATTTTCGATGCCAAGGCTGGAATCCCATTGAGTGACGGATTCGTCAAGCTCATCTCTTGGTACGACAACGAGTTCGGTTACTCCAGCCGTGTCATTGACCTCATCAAGTTCATGCAATCCAAAGACCAATAAATTTAACAAGATTAAATTTATCACGATGATTCCATATCACGGATTGTCGTTACGCAGCGATGATTAGGGTACAACCGGCTTTTAACATCGTTGTCTTTAATAGTAGCAGTTCAAATTGAAAGAAGATAATCTGAGTGAGGCAGATGTTTAAAAAGCTTTTCATCATCATCAGTTGAATCATAGAGTTGATAATAATAATAATAATTAAAATTATAATGAAAAAAAAAAAAATTTTATGAAAAGCATTATTTTAAATCATCGAGTTAAAGACAGTTTAAATGTTTACAATTTTAATTAATAATTACATATTTTGTCAACTATATTTATGTACAGTTGATTTAATATAAATCGATGCAATTCAATATGTATTTCCTATCGTCGTTGTTCATCGATACTCGAGTTTTCTTTCAAACATCAATAAATACAAAGAACAAATTAGTTTATTACATACCTTTTTATTTTACCTTCATCCAATCCTTAACTTTTACTTTCATACTTACATTCTATTCGACCAGAAATCGTCTTCCTTAACAAAGGGTGTAAATACAATAATTTGAATTAAAATTAATACTGACAGAGTAATGAATAATAAAAACTTATTTTACGACCGTAAAATTAATGAGCCAGATATTTATTAAATAAAAAAAAAAATCTCAGTTACAGTAAATTATATATAATTAATTTAATTACATCAAATAGAATCAACTATCAGGGGAATCAATCCCATTTAACGAGAGCTATAAATATTTCTCGTAATATTTATTAATTCATTTTATTTTAACCTCTGTTAAACTTACATATATACAAATATATTTAGACCAACCATCGATTGATAATAATGCAACAGTTATTTAAAATTCATTTTACTTTTCATTTGTCTTTTTAATTATGATATTAATTTTTTTAATTTATATATTAATTATAAATAAAAATAATTAATATATTTTATGATAATATTGTAATATATTTAGAAAACATGAACAGCTAACTAAGTCGTAGACACGACGTTACGATGGAAATGTTTGATTAGATTTTTTTTAAATAGCTTACGAAAATACATTTAGACTTTAATCGATAAAGCCCATCGAAATTGTTATTTATTATTTATCATTATCACTTTTATTGTTACTCAATACCGATGATTAATTATTATTTTTTTTTCTTTTTCAATTTATTAATTTATTAATCAACACACCGTGAAATTTTATCAATTAAAGTGAAGGGAAAATATGTATAAAGTTTAGTATGCAACTATTGATAATGCTCTTCTAAATATTATTGACAAGTTAGGATGCGAGTAAAAAAATAAAGAATTATTTAAATAAGTGAATAATTAATGAAAATTTTTTTTCATGAAGAAAGCGAACGAGAGCGACATGATTGCAGATATGGGCGGACAACTAGATCGTCTGAGTTTTGCAAGTGTAATAGAGATAACGATGAAATACAGGATCAAGTGATAAGGAGTAATTTAGCACGTAAATTAATTCGCTCTTGCAATGCACCAGCTAATTCACGAGTCAGCTCCTCGCAAACGAGCCGTAACTCGGCATTTTTTTCTCTCAATTCTTCTAAAGTCAGACTTTTACTGTCATCTGTATCATCTTTGCCCTCTTCTTCTCCTTCTCCACGTTCTAAAAATAATTAAAAAATTTTTAATTATTTATTATTTTAATATTTAAAAATTAAGTAAAAAAATTTCTGAAATTCATTACTAAGACTGGGTTTTCGATAGATATGAAAAGCACCACAGACTCCAGTGAACTGCTGGCTCTGGTTTGCTGGAAGACTTTCCAGACTTGCGATATCCTCGTTCTTGGGAGAAAAATGAGAAAAATCAGCGACGAAACTTGGGTTTTCGTTAACCAATCTCGGATCCTCACATTCACTTCGTTGACCGACTAGTTTTCTTGGCGAGCTCTTTAAAATAAAATGGGATAAGTTTATAAAAAATCTAAATTTTTAGTGATTGTAAAACTTACAACTCCTGGAGACACTCTGGGTGGCACAGAAGGTGGAGCACCTAAAAAATTTTGTCCATTTTTACCTAACGAAATATAAAATCAAATAATAATAGAATAAAATAAAAATAATAATTATTGCTACAAATATCAGAGTGACTTTAGAGGGATCTATAAAAATATCATAAAAAATCAAATTATTTACCTAATTTATTAAGATCAAGACTAGAGCTTCGAGTGTGGGTTCTATAAGGTCTAGGAGGTGGCGGAGGAGGTGGCTCTTTTTTTGGCGTGACAGCAAGACCGTCGTCATTGGAAGCCAAAGACTTTTTATTGAGCGACCTCTGTCCCAGATTGACAGCCGACAGAAGAATGTCTTCATCAACGAGCCCAGCGGTGCTGTTGTTTCCATTGGCACTGGAGGCTAGAATAGCCGCCTCGGGGGTCAGTCTAAGTGGCACCGGGTGTAGAATTTTGGGATCTCGTTCGACAGCAGCTTTTTGTAAGTCAAAATTAACAATAAACTTGGGCTTTGGCCCAGGACTAGCTAAAGCACCAGCACTGCCAGTAGGAGAGTCAACGAATTTCGTCCACTCTTTATTTTTCTCTCGCGTATTAGCAGCGCTTGATCCAGTCGTCGCAGAAGGTGAGCCTTGGGATTGAGATTGAGACTGAGACTGAGACTGAGATTGTGATTGAGATTGAGATTGTGATTGAGACTGAGACTGAGACTGACTATGAATTGGCTGCGTAGTTTGCGTCGGTGGTGACGGTGGAGGCGGAGGAGGAGGCTGCGGAGCCGACGGTTCAACCGCAACAGAATTCAAAGTTGGCAACGGAGGCGGCGGTACTGTCAACGTGAACGCCAAGCTCGGAGGTAACGAGTCTGGCAGCGGTACGTGATTCCTCCTCAACACAACAAGATGCATCGCGACGTAAAACTCCTGCAAGCTCAACGCTCCGTCTCTGGTGACGTCTGCTAGCTGCCAAATGCGTCTCAGTTCAGCGACGGGCAGCCGGGACTTCTCGAAGAAGGTCCTCGCGATGGAACCAGCCAACAAGCCTTCTGGATTCGACTGGAGCCGTGAGAACTGGGCCGCGTAATAATCTCTCTGCTCGTCACTGATGATCCAAACTTCTTCTGGTGGAAAGCTCGAAACGTCTTCATCTCCGTCAGCTTCATCGCTGCTGTGTCGCTCGGAGCTCTCTTCCTCAGTGCCCAGCAGCTGTCGCTGCTCTTCAGATACAAGGAGACCTTGCCAACTTCCAGAGGTTGAATCGAGAATCGTTTCTCCGGCCATCAAACCGTCGATTATTCTTTCCTGCGTGACACTGTTGGTGGGTGTCGGTGAATCGGTACTACCTCCAGTTTCTCGTGGAGACTCTGCATCGCTTTCACTCTCTGTGGTGCTTTCAGGCAACCGCGACCCAGTCAGTCCACTCGCTGTCGTGTTCTTAGCTACCATACAATCTTTACGTCTGTCCGTGGTGTCCTCATCACCTGACGTTGGCCATGAAAACCTGGGTAACGGTGTCGCTATTTCCAGGGAATTAATAGCCATATCACGGTGAATATCCAGACCAGCTTGATGTGCTGCGACTAATTTCAATGCTGCATAAAACTGCTTCCTGCCCATATAATTGTTTACTTTGGAGCCCACGCAGATATCCAGTATCTTCAACAATAATAATAATAGTAATTATGATTGCAATTAATTAAATTAAATGAAGAACATTTTATGCGATTTGAAATAAATTAATTAGCTGTTATAACATTTCATGATTTATTTATTTATTTATTTATTTTCTTCCTAATAATCTTAAGACATTTAATTATAGTAAAAAAAAAAAACGCTAATCTATAAGATAAAAGATTGGACTAAACTCTTTTGGCATTTTGTATTTTTTTTTTATATATATTCTTAAATATTTATGATCATTTATCCAATATCCAGCTTTATGAACAGATGCTCTTGCATCTCTATAGATCTGTATGCTAGAAAATAAATAAATAAATAAATTTGAAATGTTTTGGGAATTGATAAGTGTATAAAAAAATTTTTTTTAATATAATAAATAAATAAATAAATATGACAAGAGTTAACTTTCTACGAAATAATGTGATAATAAAAAATATTGACAAAACAGATAAAAAAAAATCAAAACTGTTGATTAATTTTATGAATAATAAATTGATTAATAATTATAATAATAAAATTGCCATACATATTAAATCTTGTTACATAATTAAAATAACAATGAGTAACAATTACCTTGATAGTAGTATCTCGAGGTAAATTAGCAGATCGAAATAATTCAGCAGCCTTGACAACCGGGACATTGTCTGGATCGGTGTTGTCACAACAATACAAAAATATATCACCGTAATAACGTAATTCAGTCTCTGTCAAATGAGCATTGGCCTCTGAAATGAATTCCCAATTCATCATGTATTTTTTTTTTCTTCAATCCAGATTTAAACTGCAGGCCAACAACAAACTTCGAACACAGGAAGCTAACAACGTCAAACGTCCTACAAATTTCAATTATATTAACCGGATATAATACCAATTTTAATAATTTATTTCATACCTACTTCCTATTACCTACTTACTATTTATTCCACGTCTATATGTTTAGTTTGTATCCATAACTGGCTTCTTAAACTTATCTCTACACTTCACAAAGATAATCCTTGATTACAAACACTGGTTTATATTTAATTACACTGTTATTAATAGTTTTATTTTAAAAACAGAACTATATGACCCCTATTACTCCAAATTTTCATGAGCATTCGCCATTTTTATCTTGGTATTGATGATCAACGCAAAATCCACACACATTTATATATTTAATACACTCATTAACAATTTTAATTTTTATGCAACAACCTTCATTTAATAGTCAATTGCGTTGTTGATTTTTCTATTATAATATACAATTGTAATTATTATCCAAGTTTTTTTATTTTGGAGTTGGAAAATTCACTAAACCGGTAAATTGTCACTGTCAGCTGACGTACACATACTAATATACTTACGTATTATTTTGTATGTACATATGTACACATATGAACTCATATCAATTGTTCATTCATAATTTTTATTCAAAAATTAAAATAGTATTTTTATAAAAAAATTCATAACACATTTGTTAAAATTATTAAATTTTTATTAAAAATTCTTTAAATATTAATATTAAAAAATATTAAAATTAGTGACACTGAAGTTAGCTGACAACTGTGAATTTTAAAAATAAATTACAATAAAAAAATGCTTTTAAAAATTTTCACTTAAAATTTTTATTAAATTTCACACGTGGAATTTTTTTATTATTTATTTTTTATTAATAATTTAATTGCTATAAAATTCTAAAAAAATTTTTAATGTCGGTCAACTTCAGTGTTATTAAAATTAAAATGTCACTAAAGTAGAAATTTTATTTAATAAAGCCGACAATCGGTAAAGTAAACTTCAATTAATAACACTGAAGTTAGCGGTCAGCTGTCAATTTTAAAAATTATTTTAACAAATAAATTACAATAAAAAAATGCTTCTAAAAATTTTCACTTGTAATTTATATTAATTTTCACCTTTATTATTAAAAGAATCAATGGGTAAGTAGAATGAATTTGACATTTACTGGTGCAAAATAAAATTTTTAAACTTATTGATTTTTATGTTAACCTTCAGACGCCCTATTTTAGGGACGTAAGATATCCATCAGTGATTACGAAATCCAGTGTTTGTATTGCAAGCAGCCTGCCAGGCTGGGTGTGAACATTCAACGTCCGCAGTTCATTTTCTAACGAAGCCTAGTTCTAATCGCACGTCTCTGCTCATCGTATCACCAAAAAAATCGTTCAAGGTAAAAGTTTTTCAGTGATAATAATGTTATAATAATTAAAAAGCTACATGTTAAATATTTGAGAGTTAATAATTATTTATTATTATTATTATTATCGGCTAAAATAATAATAGAAAAATAATATTAACAGTCAGTGTAACGATTAGTGAGTCTGAGATAACTGGCGTCATATATTAGAATACACGTGACAACCTGCGTACGTGACATAATAACTAGTAATAATAACAATGGTGGAGAAACAGTCATTACAAAAAGTCGTAGCTGCTTTGCAATTACCAGCAGTAGTAGCATTTGGAAATCCTCTGCTGGATGTTGTGTCCACAATTCAGGATGCTAATTTATTGGAAAAATATAAATTGGAAGTTGACAATGAGATTGAATTGCCAGAGGATATTATTCAACAAATCTTAGCTGATTTGCCTACCGAGTAAGTTCATAGTTAATTATTGATTTAGTTAATTATAAAAAAAATATATATGATACTTTATTATGGTTAAATTAAATTTACGCTAAATAAACATGACATTAAAATTAGCAGCCACTAGATAATTTTTTAATTTTATCTAAAAAATTGCATTTGTAATTTTTTTTAATTTCTAAATGTCAATTATTTTTTTCTCATTTATTTTTGCCATAATTTATTTGTTAAAAAATTGTAAAAATTAATAAATATCTGCTAAATTAATTGTCATTATTTAAACATATTAATTGTAGCTGGAATCAACGGGTTGCTGCTGGAGGATGTGCACAAAATACTGCGAGAATACTTCAATGGCTTTGTGGAGGTCCGAAAATTCCTCACGTTGCTGTTATTTGTGGAGGAATAGGCAATGATTCTCGTGGCGCGACTCTTGAAAAATTAGTCAAAGCTACTGGAGTTGAAACACGGTATAATTAGACATACATATTTATAGACTTAAAACACCAGACATTAAAACATTCCTTTTAAAATATCCCGTTACACATGAACATGAGAAAATTATATTTTACTCAATTCTCAATAATTAATTCAACAATATAATATAATAGTAACTATTGCGGGAATTTCATCATCCTGGTACTTATTAAATACAAGGAATGCGTAGACGTTAATAAAAATTAATTAAAGTTTTTTACTTCACTCTAATCTTATCATTAATTTTACTAATTTATTTTGTTTTTCATTTTTTTATGTTTTAAATGAGAAAATAATTTTTATTTATTAAAAAAAAATTTCAGATACGCTCTACATCTTGATTTACCAACTGGAATAGCTCTGTCGTTATCAAGAGACTCCTCAAGAAGTTTGATCGCTAATTTAGGCGCTGCTGGTGTTTATACGCTTGAAGACTTGAAAAAAAGCAATCTGCCATGGGAAACTATTAAAATAGTTTACATTGAAGGATTCTTTTTAACGCACGGTCTTGACGTTGCTAAAGAAGTTGTCAAATTGACGCAAGATAAAAATATTATTATTGCTTTTAATATTAATGGCGAGTACATGGTTCAGGTAAATAATTTCATGTGGCTAAAATTATTATTTATAAATCTAAATTATTAAGAGAATAAAAAAAATTTTGTGTCCAGGATAGCTAAATGATAAAATCGATTTTTTTAGTGAAATTTAATGTCATTGCAAGAGTCTTGATTTGAATTTGTACCTTTTCAAGGTTTCATATCATTTTCACCGATAGTCAATTTATTATGATCAGTGTTTAGGCTGCATTCGAAAATTCTCTATCTCTAGATACATAATCAAGAAACGACGTTGTATCTTGTGAACTATTGATATTTTAAAAGATATAAGCTCATCCCGACATTACACTCATCGAGACCTTTCATTTGAGTACCCACATCAATTTTTCATATATTTTATATATTTATATATATTATATGTATATGAATATATAAATATATGAAAAATATATCAAAAATGCATGTGGGTACTCAAATGAAAGCTCTTGATGAGTGTAACATCAGAATGAGCTTATATCTTTAAAAACATCAGTATTTAAGAAAATACAGATCAATTTAATAAGAGTCATTGCAGTGACTGCAAGGTTGCTAGTTTTAAATAAATAAAACATTTTTCTAGGACCATCATGCAGCAATATGTGAAATGGTTGGCCTGTCTAAAATAGTATTCGGGAATGCACGTGAAATGACAGCACTTGCGAAAGCTTTGAACATTAAATTCGATAATGTAGCAGATATTCCGTTCCTTCTAAACAGCTCCAAACGTGTAACTGTTGGAGTATCTAGTACTGAGCGCAGTAAAGATGATTGGCTGGCTGATAATGACATCTTTGTCATAACACAAGGTGGTTCTGCTCCAGCCATTGTAGTCTGGGGTCAAGGAAATTCTGTTCAGGTATTTTTATTACCATTACTGTTATTATTACAGTTGATTGTTACAATTATAATAACATTGCTATTAATTCTATGATTTTAGGTACAACCAACTAAACCTCCAACTCCAGTAGTTGATGCAACTGGTGCCGGTGATGCTCTTGTAGCAGGCTTTTTAGCTGGAGTCCTCTCTCAGTGGGATCCAAAGTCTTGTTTGGAGTGTGGTTGCAAAACTGCTGGAATGATGGTCACAAGACTAGGAGTCACTCTCCCAGATGTTGTCCCAGAAGATTTATTAAAATAATCTTTTATAAATTCATGTTACTGAAGTAGCTCAAGATACTTAATCAACTAATTATGTATTTTATTTATATTTATTTATCAATTCTTTTATCGATATATTTTATTTACGTATTTCATCAATTATTGACATGAGATCTTTAGTCATATGTGTGTTTAAAGTATTTTTTTTTTTTTTAAAGTAGTTCTTGGCACTTTCTATAAAGTACAAATAAAGTATTACTATTAAATGTTATTTATTTTCTCAAAGATCATTTATTTATGCATTTCAATAAATTATTTTTTTTTTTTTGATTGAAAAAAATTACTTTTAAAAAATTGCATTTTTTATTTTTTAAAATTTCTACATGTCAATTTTTTTTTAAATTTGTTTTTGCCATAATTAAAAAAAAAAAATTTAATTGTTAAATATCTGTTAAATTTATTTTCATTAAAAATGACTAAAAAATTTTTAATTTAATAAACTGTTTTATTTTTAATTTTTCAAATTAAAAATTTTCCCGCCATTTATATCCGTCAGGTGTCTCTAGTAGTTGAGCCGGCAACTTGTCAACTTGTAGGTTATTATTAACATTTAAAAAACAATTTGTTTGCCTGTAACAATAAAAAAAATTAGCAATAATGAATAAAGTATTGTCATCGCCAATAAAGCACGTGAGTAGTAAAATAAATGCCGGTGAAATTCAACCCACTGAAATATGTAAATCAGCATTGAAGTTAATATCCTTAACAAAGCCGCTGAACGCTTACATAAATGTCTGTGAGGATCTGGCCCAGAAGCAAGCTAGTGAATCTGACAAAAGACAGCAGGACAACAAATTATTGGGTTCCTTGGACGGGATCCCCATTGCTATAAAAGACAATTTTTGCGTAGAAAATTATCCGACGACTTGCGCGTCATTCATGCTGGCTAACTTTGTTCCCGGATACAGCGCAACAGTTTACAACAACCTGAGAAAACATGGAGCAGTACTGCTGGGTAAAACTAACTTAGACCAATTTGCTATGGGTGCTGGAACCGTTGACTCCTATTACGGTCCAACACAAAATCTTTGGGGTTCAAATTTGATGGACAATTACGTTTCTGATGACATTGACTGTATTCCTGTTGATAAAAAATCTGATAAAAATCATTGGAATATTGCAGGTATATTTTATTTAAATATCTGTTAGTTTTTATTTATTATTACCAGAATCTCGGAATTTTCAATGATATTTTTAAATAAAAATTTTTCATTTTCCAAATAATGAATTTTATAAAAATTAACTTAGCAGATACTTGATAATTTTAAGAATTTTTGTAATAAATAAATTACGGCAAAAAACAATTTATAAAAAAAATTGACATTTAGGAATTTTAAAAAACTACAAATGCAATTTTTTACAAATTATTTTTTGGAAGAAATTTATTTGTTAAAAAAAATTAAAAATTTGTCAAGTGACAGCTAACTTTAATGTCATAAATAATTTTATGATGTTTAAGTTAGCTGTCACTTGACCATTTTTTAATCTTATTTAAAAAATTTATTCCGAAAAATTATTTTTAAAAAATTGCATTTTTAATTTATTAAATTTTTTAAATGTCAATTTTTTTTTGACATTAATTTAATTGCTATAAAATAATAAAAAAATGTCTAATGTCTGTCAACTTCAGTGTTGTTAATTGTAATATGTCTAGACTTCTGAGATTCAGGTACATGTACTTAATAATGATCATACTAATAATTAAAATAATTATTTGTAAGGTGGAAGTAGCGGAGGATCAGCTGTAGCAGTAGCTACTGGTACATGTTTCGCTGGAATAGGATCGGACACCGGTGGATCAACACGAAATCCAGCAGCCTACTGTGGGCTGATAGGTTTGAAGCCTAGTTATGGATTAGTGTCTCGTCATGGATTAATTTCTCTTGTAAATTCAATGGATGTTCCCGGCATATTAACCCGAAATGTTGATGATTGTGTGTTAATTTTGAATGCGATTGCAGATACGGATCAGTTCGATTCTACCACTCTAGACCAAAGTCTTGCGCCGATAGAAATACCCAGTACTGATATCAGCGTAAGGGGATTACGCGTCGGAATACCTAATGAATATAATCACGCGGAATTGAATCAAGAGATACACAATACCTGGATGAGAGTTTCTAATTTATTAAAGGAAGCTGGAGCTGACGTGGTACCTGTGTCGCTTCCACATACTGAATATTCGATCGTCTGTTACTCTGTGCTGAATCAATGTGAAGTTGCGAGCAACATGGCGCGCTATGACGGCATTGAGTACGGACTGCGGGCTGATGAATCTATGTCTACTGAGCGGTTGTACGCAAAGACGCGTAGCCTCGGATTCAATAATGTCGTACGTAGCAGAATATTGACTGGTAATTATTATTTATTGTCTGAAAATTATAATGATTATTTCGTGAAAGCAATGAAAGCCCGTCGGCTGATAGCCCAAGACTTTGACGCCGTTTGGAATGATAATATCGATATTCTTCTGACTCCGACTACGCTGTCTGACGCTCCGATTTACAAGGACTTTATCAGCCAAGATAATCAGACTCAATGCTCGGTACAAGATTACTGCACACAGCCAGCGAATATGGCGGGTATCCCTGCGATAAATGTACCAATTAACTTGTCGAAAAAAGGCTTACCGCTGTCATTGCAGTTGATGGCGCCGTTTCTCCATGAACAGAGATTACTCACTGTTGCCAAGTGGCTCGAAGATGCTGTTAAGTTTCCTAGGATTTATTTAAAAGAATCATGTTTATAAAAATATTTTTTTTTTTGTACATAAATAATTTATTGATTGTAAAAAATTATAAAAAGTGATAAATTAAAATATTTTTCATTTTGTAATTATAAAGCATAATAATAATTATGAGCTTTGCGTTGGTCGTGCAATATATGTTGCCCATGTGAAAGGTTTAAATATCAAAAACAAAAATAGTCATCAGACTAAAAATAGCCGAGGATTCGCATGTTTTTATAAATATATATTTATGTTTATTAATAATTAATTAATTTTATTAAATTACAGCTGGATTAAATGTGATAAATAATTTATCCGGAAACCTGTCAAATAATACTAAATATAACAATAACTAATAAATGGGACGATATACTCCAAACAACGATGGTTATTGATAATCTATAGGAATTTAATAATTCAGACAATTATTAAATCGATTGCATCCACGCTATCTCTCCCAGTAATGTGGTGTACCAACAAATATCCAAAGTACGTATAACATGTCATAAATAATAAGTAAAACCTTTGCTATTAATGTCATTCTAATCCAAAATTATATTTACTTTTAGTAATTATTAATCTATGTTATCAAGAGAATAAGCAAAATTTTGTGGCAAGTGTATTTATATGATAAAATGGTTCACGAGAAATAAGGTCATTTTTTAATTATTGAAATTTTTAAAGATATAAGCTCATCCCGATGTTACACTCATCGAGACCTTTCATTTGAATACCCACATCAGTTTTTCATATATTTTATAAATTTATATATATATATATATATGTATATATGAAAAATATATCAAAAATGCATGTGGGTACTCAAATGAAAGCTCTTGATGAGTGTAACATCGGGATGAGCTTATATCTTCAAAAACGTCAATATTTAAGAAAGTACAGTACAATTTAACAAGAGTCATTACTTAATAAAGTAAAATTTTATTTATTTATCACATAGTGACTGCAAGGTTGCTAGTTTAAATTAAAAACTTAAGTATAAATGGCCATGCGGGTACTTTCGGAGTCTCTTTTTATCAAAGAAATTATTAGTTTCCTTATATGTACCATACTTAGCATTAGTATTAAAAAAGTAAATGTCACATCATTGACATCCCTTGATATAAAAGTCTACTTGGCTTGTAAACTTGAACCGAGCTTTGAAACGATCATCCATCTGCCCTCATACCAGATCCACAGTCATAGCTTCAGACTTTACCGTGAGTAAAATAAAAGACTCAAAGTCTCTTGATATTTTAATCCAAATGCACCCGCACACTTTCCTCGTCTCTTTGTACAATATAAAATAGTCTCGTATAAAAAAACATGACTGACAACTGACTATGAAGTTTTTCACAGAAGGTGGTAAACAAACATGATTACTTTTTTTTTTCTTCTCTTTTTTTTAATACTCTTATTTTTATTTTCACGATATAATATTACTCGATGTATTAAATAAAAAGGAAGAAGTAATTCTGGATCCTGCAATGCAATCCAAGTTTCCTAAGTAAAACTAAAGTGTCCGTATTAAGAATAAAATTATTAAATTAAAGGACTTTAATATTAAATTATTAGATGTAAGTCAAGGCTTAGGTCCTTTGAATTACAAAAAAAAAGTGATATTAGTGTGTTCATTAATGCATCGTGTTATAATAAAAATTAGGGTTGGGCAATGGTCTTTAAGGGCGCATGCGTTCGACCTGGCCCGGGGGCTGTCGTGTCCGCGTCTCGCGCTCTCGCGTACAGTCATCGGGTCGACGTCAAGGCCACCACATCCGGAACCTCTTTTAGTCTGTATATGTATTTGCCAGCTGTAACTCTTTGAGGAATAAATCCAGTTTATACAGTTGAGCTTTTATACTCTATGTAAATATTTAAGTTTTAATTAAAACGTAAAAAATAATAATCAACAAATTTTATGAAAATTCTTCCAAAAAAAAATTTTTTTAACCTTTAAATTGTCCGTTTGCTCGATACAAATTTTAAAAAATTCAAGGACACTTGTGTCTTTTTTCGAGCGTGTCTATTTTACTGTTAACTTTGGCGCAAACGTGACCTTGTCTCTAATTAAAATTAATATTCTTGTGATAAATAATGAATTAGTTAATTAAATAATTTATTTAAGTATTTATATTATTAAAAAAGTGAACTTTTATGTAAAAAAAAAATTCAGTGATTATTTTTTTTATTTATAGTGTGACGCAAGATCGTGTGTGTTATTTCAATAAGGGCGGAATTTTTAATTAAAATTATACAGGTTAGTGTTTAGTAATTAATTACTCTAATATTATTATTATTTTTAAGTATGAAAATGAGGTTAATGTAATTGGGAATTATTAATTAATTTTTATTACACTCAGAGTGTGTTGTGTTATGTATGATTCTAAAACCAGCTGTTGAGTACTTCCCGCGTGATTGAGTTGATCTACCAGGATGATTATCGACAGTAACCTTTTAGCGCATAGCAGTGGTAGGTGTGTGTTTAACTATCTGAAATAAATTTTATTAAAAGGTAGTTTGTATCGTTAAATTTTATGTAGATTATAGACTTAATGCTTTATAATTAAGGAGAATATATTGCCATTTTATAATTATTGCCCTGCTAGGTATATTAGGGGTTTCTTGAGATCTTGATAAAAGCTTGCAATAAATTACTGAACGAACAGGTGCTTTAGCTTCATCAGTTTTGTAATCTTGGTCTACATAAAATAAGAATTTGTTACAGAGTTTATAGTGCTTTAGAGGTACAGCTGTTTTAATTTTTAACATCATTATTCTAATTGTTATTATCAGCATTTCGGTAGATACTTTGTTTTTATTACCTCCGATTGCTAATTTTTTTATTTTGATAATTTATATTACTAATTAATTATTAAAAATATAAAAAAAAAAAAAAAAAAAAAAACTAAAATGTATAAATTGTTTTTTCATTGTTAAAATTTTTATTGCAATTATTAATTTTTGCATAATTGTGTTTTATTAAAAAGAAAAAAATTTTTGAATTAATTATTTTGAAAATAAATTGAATGTTTTGATAAATAATAAATTATCATAAATAACAGTGCAATATTTCGATAAGTAATTAGAGTTAAAATGATGAATTATAATAAAAATTTTAACAATAGATGCACTGTATGTGTACGAATAATTTTGATAAATAAAAGAGGATAAAAAGGGGTTGACTGTGACAGGAAAAGGGTGTAATGGAATCAAAGGGATGCATTAAATTGTGCGTCGCTAGTAACGTTATCGAACCCTCAATAATATTGGGGAAGCTATACATAACCGAGATTTCAGATGATGAGGATAAAAAGCCAAAGAAAATATTGCTTTTGTGACTTTGAAATTTTTTTTTTTTTTTTTTTTATCTCAAATACGCTTTTCTTCCATTCTCATTTTATTTTACAACCTTTTTTATAGTTATTACTCTTTTTATATTTTTTTTTTGTTTTAGCGTGCAATTACAAAGACTAAGCTCTAAAATACTCGGTACTACTTCCTTTGACGTAATCACGAATATAAAATTAATAACCCTCGAGTTTTTCAGCAGAATAAAATTTTTCGAGTAACTACTGTTTTTGTAACCGAAAAACAACTGCAAACTAGGCATTTTTACGTTTTGTTTATTATCTTATAATGAAGGTTGTTTATTTGCTAGTTTTAATTGCGCATTAAAATTTTAAGCATAACTCGTAGGTTTTTAAAAAATTACCATATATCCAGTTGAGTTAAAACCTACCTAATCAGCATATTTTTGAAGGTTGCCATGACGACGAAAGCTCTTTTTCCCCTATTCTGATTAGGTCTCTTTTCAACCCCCAGCACAAAAGCTGTTTCAAATACTCATCTGAATTTTTTATGTCGTATCTTTCCTTTTCTCTTTTCTTCCATTTACTTTTTCCGCTTCTCCTTTTTGTAACCACTGAACACCAAAAAAACATAAATTGAAAAGATAATACACTTGATATCTTGTGTTCCATTACCTAAATCCAAATCTATATTATATGCCTCGTTACATACTTACAAAGAAAAAAAAGTCTACTTGAAACAAGAAAATTTTAAACTTGAACAAAGTTTCAAGACTATAAAATTTTCTAAATATTTTTTTATATCAAGAATTTTTTCTTTCTGCGTATACAATTTAACTCGTGAATCAAGTCTAGTTACTCTTTAGCTTCACAGTGAGTAGAGAGACTTTTTTATTTCACTCACCCTGTGTGAGGTCTAAGCATGGGTACTAATCCCCTTCGAAGTACACTGATAACAAAATTGACTTGATTCAAGAGTCAAACTCTTGAACCAAGAATTCCATTTTGAAGAAAATGATTTTTTTGAGTCAAGAGAATAAATTCTTGAGCCAAAAAAATTTTCTTCAACTAAGAATAATTTCTTCGCTCTTGGAATTCTTGGTTCAAAAGTTTGGCTTTTGAGTCAAGTCAATTTTTTTATCAGTATACTCAATGAAAATAAAATTAACCGACATCTAAAAATTTTTAGAATTTTTTTTTATTGAAAATATTATTACAAAAAAATAAAAAAAAAATTTGCGTGTGTAAAAAACTTCAAAAACTGCAAGTGCAATTTTTTGAAAATATTTTTTTGTTTTAATTTAATTATTAAAAAAAAAATTAAAAAATTTAGAACGTCGGCTAACTTTAATGACATGTATACTTACCATGTAATTTTACTGTCTATTTAATTTTTTCTTAAAAATAATTATCTCCGCTTTGTAATCAAAATCTGAACAAAAATTGATAATGACTATTTCATTGATCTAATAATCAGAATTTCAATTTTTCTTTAATGAATATAAATTTGATTTTCATTATTTCTTAGTTTGCCTTCAGCCACTTAACGTTTCCGGATTGAATTATTTTCCTTCCTTGATTCGTCTTAATCACATCAAATGGTTTCATTCGAACGCGGATGATAAATAAATAAGTAGAGTTCTTTTATACTTACAAATACATGTATATATATTTTATAAGCGCGAGTCTACATCTAATCAGTATACATCACACATTCAACATCCGGACTCACGCATAATTATGAATGACGTCACGAAACAGTTTGATCATAAAGTAGGGGACTATGGTGAGTAGTTCTTGAGTGTCGTTAAACAATGTAGGAGCCACCCCATCAGTTTATTTCTGTTCTTCTTTCCTTCTAGATACAAATCCTTGTGAAATATAATACCATAAAAAATTAGAGTAGTGTATTGTGGGTTTTTTTGGTGATTCACTTTTATTTATTGTTACTATTAAATATATAAAACATGATAATCAATAAACGGCTGATAAGTTATTACAACAAATTAGACCTTTGGTCACGATTGTTCCTCTGGTTTTTGCGTCACAATTTGCTGAAAATTGGTGAGTGATTTCTCGCGTCAATAATTCTTAAACATAAAAACTACTCTAGAGTATTTTTCTGTAATTTGATCTCAAAATATTATTATTTTTTTATTAATGAAGCCTACAGATGATAAAAGTTTAGCAGAAATGCATTAATTATTTTATTTAATAATTTAATTCATCTATAATCTTACAAGTATCGAAGCGAGCGAGTATCAACAGAGCATGAGAATCGTTCAATTATTATCAAACAAAATTCGATATTGACTAAAACAAATAGAATGTATTTATCCTATTAAATGATAATCAAAATATTAATATTTAATTAGAACAACAATTGGATAGTGTTTTATCGAATAAATCATATCTTTTGTATCTCAATATCACTCTTTCAGAGCAATTGAATTTATTTCATTAAACTCGGGAACGGACGATTGGTTTTGCCGAATATACTCAACAACGGGAACGACCAAATATATTTAATTAAATTGATTGTATATTTTTCGTCCTGGTACAGCAGAATTTAATTAGCATGCTCTATTCAATTCTATTCCCCTCTGATGCTTATGTTTGTGCTTGCACATTATGCGGGAGTGTGTGTGTGTGTGTGTGTGTGTGTGTGTGTGTGTGTGTGTGTGTGTGTGTGTGTGTGTGTGTGTGTGTGTGTGTGTGTGTGTGTGTGTGTGTTTGTGTGTTTTGTTGACGATTGTTGTTTATCTCATTGCGCAGGGCAAAATCTTGTCCAATTTAGTGCCGGCTGAGGATCTACGGTGTACATTGGATAGTAGATTAAAGTTTAGTTAAAGTACTTGTACACATGTTGTTTTATTCTTAAACAAACTACATTGTCCACTTCCCACGATCATGATTATCATGCTCAGTAGTTAATTATCGAGATAACTCTTGTATACGTATACTGGTTTATACGTACGCTGGTTGAGGTCTAGCACCGTTACAGGCTTTGTGCTCTGTGGTATTACCGTGTAAGTGGCACGTACTTAGTGCATTGTCGCTATTAGTTACCAGACTGATGTGCAAACCGGGTTTTCTACTGTGCTTTGTAGTATATGTAAGGATTTACCTCCTGTAATATTGCAATTCACAATAATTCCCGCTGTGGTTAGACCCATTTCGCTGGATGTTATTTAAAATATGGTATTAATATTTTAGAAGTTCATTGTTGGATTTCATGACTTTGTGCCTTGTTTCAAGGCTACCTCTTGAAATTAAACAACAAATTTACATCGTAATTTATAGTTTATTAATATTTTCGTTTTGTTTAATGCGCTGATACTGAGCTTAAAAATTAATCAAGATAATAAGATGGATTATTTATTAATAACTTGCTTATTCAAACAGCAAAACAATGTAGTATATTATTTTGAGTTTTGTTTTATTCAATAATTTAATTAATTACATACTGTAATTTTATTCAATAAGCTTCATTAATATACTATTAATTATACTCCAATAATCAAATTTTGAAACTCAAATTTTTTAAATTATGAGCAAGCTTTTATGAATTTATTAAATCAAAAACAAATTTTATATTTTTTATTTCATTTGTGGATTTCATTAATTTTCTTCGTGTTTTATCATTTCGATCATCTAAAAATTTAAGAATTGGCAAAAATTAATGTATAACAAATAGTTTGATAAATTTGATGGAAACTAATGACTCAATTCAAGAGATCAAACACGATTTTTTGGAAAATGATTTTAAAAAATTGGCAAGTTTTATCAATTTCTTGAGTTTTTTATTGTTTACAGTACTAATTTGGCATTAAGTTGTAAATTAGATGCTTATTGATCAATATAATGAGATATAGAATTGAAATTAAATTAAATCGTAATTAAATTTGCATTTGAAGGTATTAATAATCATAATATGTTTCGCACTGGTAAAGTGGGTCGACACTTCCTTTCCGCAGTACACTTCCGCATAGTAAAGCTTGGCTGAATAAGTAAAGCTTGTCGTACATATATGTCATACATATTGAGTTTATGAGTGCATCAGTGATGAACTAATTTTTTATGAAAAACAAATAATTGCGCAATGAGCAGACAATAGTTATAATAATAACAGTTAAATAATAGAGCATTATAAAAAAAATAATCCTTAACATTGTTGGAAATTTTTTGCTGTGTATAATCCCGTGGCTCGTGAAAAAATCCATACACATTTACGTGAGGTACATTTAGAAGAATGTAATTCCCTTGTATTATATCACTGAGCTCGTAACGAGGTTACAAACCTAATGGTATACGTGGCCAAAGAGAAGAGAAGAAATGAAAAAAGCAAAGAAACGATAATAAAAAAAATTTGACCTTTTTTTTTTATTATACGTTTTTAATGTTTTAAGTAAACCACTAACCACTGAAATTGGTTCGAATTTGTTACAAGATGTTGTGTGTGAAAGTTGGTGAAAACCACAGGATTAATGTTAGAAGATTGTATGTTAATATTAGATTACACAATATTGCGTTGAGTATATTATGAATGTTTTACCAGAAGTAAATAAATAAATAAATTATGTCACGAGTAAATTTATATACCGTGTAAAATTTATTTCTTTATAATGTTTCTAAATTAATCATGATTATGGAAATGAAGTATTATTTATTTTTAAAGAAAACTTTGTTTTCACCATTCACGGCAGTGTATTATGGATCTTTAATAACTTTTTAAATATTCAAGAAACTTCGAAATAAGAATTCTTGATAAAGTTAATTTTAAAATATCGGCAAATATTTTACTTCGTTATCAGACAAATTATCTATGAACATAATTTCACCTTTTAAATGACCGTGCTATTTTCAGTGAGATCAAGCCGAGACAAATTATTCTTTTATTTCAAATTATTGATTGAAATGCGGAGTAAAGTGTACTCGAAATAACGTGAAAATGGAAACCAAAGGAGATAATTTCCCCACTTTTATTTCTCTAATCTGATAACTCAGGCGTAGTTTAAATTGCTCGGTAATTTTCAGCAAAAAAATCCCCGTGGACTATTGTGAAGCTTTTTACCTCTTCTATATAAAAATAGAAAATCGAAAGGAAGCTTTTTATTGAACTCGGCGATATGCTTCAAATCGCGCATACAAATTTCTAATGGCTTTTTTTTTTAATCGATTTTAAAGTATACTACACAGTAGAATAAGGTTAATGATGTTCGATGTTTTTCAACTGAAAGAATTACCGCGAAAAAATTTTATTTTTCCAATATTTTGAAACTTTTAAAAAGTTTATCGAATTACACCCATCAATGTAAAGGTCAGTCTATCTGTTCATCTAGATTCAATTTGTTTTTTAACGGTTCTTGTACAAAATGGTTAAACTAAAAACGACATTCCTATCTTTGACCATCGATAGACCGTGAATGAATAGATGGAACGGAAAACAAATCATATGGTTTTAAAACGTGAACAATCCATAAAATAATCATTTAACTTTGTTTCAATGCACTGATAAAAAAATTTACTAGATTCAAGAGAAAATATCTTGAACTAAAAATATTTTTTTCAAAAATATGATTATCTCGAATAAAGATGAAAAATTTTTTAATTTATGAGCGTAAACATGTAAGATGTTAAAACTCTTCGAAATGATGTGTTGAGTTCAAAATTAATTTTATTTCATTCGTGCAAGTCTTTCAGAAGTAAAAAAAAAATTACAGAAATATCAAGTAATTAAAGAAAATTCTTTCTTTAAAATAAAAAACTTTAAAAGTAAAAGCACGAAGTTTTTTTCACGGATAAATTGGCGTTAAATTGTCCGTTTATACTAACGACTAATGACAGCGATAATACTAATAATAAGACCAATTGCATTAACATAAGATGTAGATTTTATCCCTTGTATCACCATCATAAAACAAAGTACTTAAAGGTAATGCATGTAGTTAAAGTAATCTGATGACAGATATAACGATTTGAATTTGTTAAATTGGGTAGAAGGCGCGTGCGGGTATATATGACAAATAATATGAGGATTATCTTGGCCGAAAATCACAGGTGGGATCGACATTCAGTTCGGGGGATAATTGAGCCGATGTTGGGCAATCAAGAACCATTGACTAGCTTCACTTGCATTCCCCAATCATCGACCGTCCTAGAGAATTCTCTGATGCCAAAACCTCACCACTCTTCAGCTCGAACTCCAGGCGATCCCACTGCTCAGAACACCTTGATTCGGCCCTCCTGCTACTCGGGATCCTTCATTTCCCATCCTTTGATCCAATCGTTAGTTATAGCTTGTGTGTTCAAGTTTGAAAGCCATATCATACTTGACATAAACGCGTTTGCTGACTTTCATAACGTCGACCGTCCAAAATAAAAATAATAATAAATTCAATAACTTTTTTTTTTTTATTCTCAAAACTTTTGTTTGTTTATTTTATAAGCGTACCATGTCAAAGCTTTCCTGATGGAAATCCAATTTATTTCTTTACCAGAAAGTAGATTCATCCACTTAAAATACGCTCATTTTGTTTTTATATGCGATTGAGTGTAGCTTTTATTTTATTTTTACTTTCATTCTTTTGTCTTTGCTCTGCACTCAGTTTGCTTTTACCTGTTTGTTTGGATTATCTTTTTTCTTTGCTGGTTTATTTAATTAACAAGCCATCGACATACATGTGCCAGTCGTATCTATATGGATTTGCTTTATTTTACCTTGATGCTACGAGAGAAGGCGAATTAAATACAAGTAATTGAATAGAGTACTGGTTATTCGGTGAATTCTTTTAATAAAAGTATCCATTGTTGACAAGAACAAAAACTAGACCAATTACTATTAAATATTCCATCAGCCTTTTTTAGTTTTCCAATTCTGTTTTCTATTTTAGTTTTTTCATTTGCCCTTCATCATACTCTTCATTGTAATATCGCTGCACATTTTTTTTTACCGTGCAATTCAAATAATCACTAGCTTCAAGTTTTTGTTGATGTAGACGCTTATAAGTGATGCCTTTTTCACAATTTATCCATATCCATCCACAAACTTCGATGTTATCTTCAATATTTTAAGCTTGCGTGACTATATTGCAGCCATCAGTCCACATCAGAATATGTCACGAACCCAACGACTTAACCTTTGTGTCTTTGACCTCCATATAAAATACTGATGTTTCAAACTGAGCTTCAGCCCCCGTTAAAAAAAAGGTTTCATAAAAATCGTTCGTTCATAGCAAAACAAAAGTTTTCACCAAGTTTAAAGCTTAATCTTTTGCTATGCAAATGTTTTCGTGTACCTCATTATCCTGAGCTTCAATTGGTTGTACTTAAACGGGTATATAGATGCAGCTAAGGAGTTTCTTAAGTCAAAGTCAAAGTTGATTTAGTTTCTCCAAATATTGTTGATTCTGGGACATTGTTAGATGGGTTTAAAAGCAGTATCCAGTCACGCCTGTTAATTTGCCTTGAATTCAAACGGCTATTACTATTCCATATTACTCTGTATTGCACTACCACATAGACCAATATAGATACATGTACAAGAGTGTTGCGCGTCTGACTGTTCTCTCTTTGCCAAATCAACGGATCGCTGAGTTTTCTCTCTCGATTCTCGGATTATATATTAAGGAACTCGCTTAACCCCGAGGGTATTTCAGGATCTTGGGTAAAATGTTTTGAATAACTGATTTCATTTGTAATTAACACCCTATTGTTTGCTGTGATTCTTTCACGTTTGACATTTTTTCATTTATTTATTATTTTTTTATTATTTAGTATTTCCAAATAAAAAGTTGGTTTGGTAAGATGTGAAGCCTTGTTGCTAGGCAATGGTTGCTAGTGGGAGTTCAGGAACGGAGGAGCTGCTATAGGGGTTACTTTGGAGGTTTCTACGGGGACTAGGTGACATAAAAATGTAGACTAGCATTTTGAAAATTTTTTTTTCTGAAATTCTAAAATTTGTAATCAAGTTTCCATTTATTATTTTGAGAATTTTAGAAACTTTACAGACAATTCGTCTTTCTAATGCCGAGAATAAATTAAATATATTTGCAAAAAGATATTTTTTATAGTTGAAATTTTTTTATCAAACAGAATTCTTTTTTAAACTACATTGCTTCAACGTACAAAAAAGCAATTTCCTGAATTCATTAAAGAGCGATAAGACCTGAATATTCTATCACTACTATATCTTGCAGATAAATTGCAAGTAAGTTTCTATTTAAAAAGTTCTTCGTTCAAATGAAATATACGCTGCGGAAAATTCAATCTATAAGAATTTATTTCTATTCTTATTTCCTCTAAATAGATTATAAGTCCAATATCACATCAAATTTTTAAAGCTCTTAAATACTAAATCTCCCCAATTTTAGCTCAAAAGTTCATTATTAAAACAAAACACTTAATTACTTTTTACTGATGAAATATCAAATATCAAATTCTTTTTCATTTGCAGTTTAATTTATAAATTTTTTATAATTTACCGTAAACCAACAAGCTTAACCATTCTCATTATTTATCATTAACAACTCCAATTAGACTAATAATAAATGACAATATAAAATGTCGCTCTAATTAAACGTGCATATAATTAAGAGATAAATATAAAAGCAGGAATAAAAATCGGGGCAATAAAATGCTCATAAAAGGTTTGTTGAACCTTAAATACAGAACATATAAGTTATATATTTTTTTCTGTCCCATAATAGCTGGCGCCATATAATCTGTCTATCCACCAAAACCCATAAACTTTCGAGCGTAAAAAATCTCTAATTACAATATTTTTACACCGAAAAAAAAAAAAAATAAAATAAACGAACCTTCTTATAAATGTTGTTGACGATTGCGTGTAACCAACTTTTGTTTACCATATAACTTTTCATTTATATACAAAGTGATTTACGCTACATAGATTTAATAGTTCCAGATACTTTTAACTTAAATCTAACTTTTTTTGTTCAACCATTTTCTTTCTATTTTTTTTTTTTTTTCTTCATTTATTTCGCGTATACAACACTATATTCTTTGAGGGAGAAGTTTTCGTACCATCAGCGACTTTATACAGATTGGTTTAAAGTTTCGTACACCAACAAACACGCAAACTACTGGCTTAATCACTAATCAACCGGCGAATCTACTTTTTACAACTATTTCAAAGCTTAAAGCTATTTTTGAACTTGGTAGACTCTTACAGGTTTTAGCGGGGAATAAATCTTTTGATCAGATCCCGAGCTGAAATTAAACGTCAAGGCTTTAATAATTACAACTTAAAACTTTTAGAATCCTAAATTACTGTTTTATTTAAAGTGACATACTACTTATAACTTATAACTTATAATATTTACGCACGCGTTATATTACTTAATGTTATAAGGCGGTTTTGAGTGACAGAGCAAGACAGTAACGAGGGAACAGCCTCGTAAATTATTTGGATGAATGGTCGTTGCAGCAATTAACTTGAGCAAGTAAACTGTAATGCATATGAGTATGAGTATGCGTACGGTATATAGTACTATACGTTTGGTTACGATGTTATGTGAGCCGAGTAGCGTTGCACTTGGTACACAGTACATGTAATAGCTCGGTACGGGCACTATATTAGATAATGAACAGAATCAAATAAATTGCCTATATGAAATCGAGGGATCGGGATAAGGTATATGAATTTACAGCTTGAGGATTTAGTACATAGTTGATATGTGGACAGTATGTGCGAACTGTAATGACAATCGGTCATTCTGTTATTGCCGATGTTGGAACCCACCTATCGAATGATGTTCATCAGTGAAAATGCTGTTACAGCCACTAAATTGCTCTATCTGTTATCATTGTCAACGTATATTAACTACCGAGAAGTAAATTCAGTCGATACAAATGATTCATGTCCTAAGAAAGTTGCAATTGATATATCATCCGTCATTTTGAGGGTAACGTTTGTTTGAAATATCTTTTAGCAAATAAGTTTTAATAAACGTAAAAAAATAAAAAATTGAATTTATAATCACTGTGTGCTGAAATTTGGCATTAAATTAATCTTGTGTACATACAAATAAATTGTTATCGTAACTTCTGTTTCACTAAATTTAAACACACGTTATAATATTGATTAATTTTCAATTTGGAATTTGTACTTACCTTATCAAAATATATTTGTTTTCATTAACCTCAATGATCAATTGGGCGTTAATAATTTTTAGCAACCCAAATTTGTTCAACTTATTTGTGGAAAGAAGTTTTAATTTATAATCCGGGTTTTAAAATTACAAAAATGTAGGTTAAATTCTTTAATAATTCAATGTTTTCCTCTTAATATATATATATATATATATATATATATATATATATATATATATATATATATATATATATGTGTGTGTGTGTGTGTATATATATATTTAATGTGTAAATTTGTATTTTTCTTTTAAAGTAGAATAGAGTTGAGTGAACTTTTACTATTTTTATTGAATGCAAATAGGTAAAAGCTCGATTCAGAAATATCAGGCTGATAGCTGCTTCGGTGGTGAGCTTTTAAAGATCATAGTGTACATGTGGCAATCGATTGAGCTTTCAGGCAATGGATTTTAAAAAAGTATGTCAGACTGGCAAAGTCTGACTCGGTGAAGTCGATGCTAACCGAACTGGAATGAAAATTTTCGTCTTTTATATTTTACATTTGAGGTTTACGTCTAACGTCTACGTCTATTCAATACCGTGATGATTATCTGTTATACTTTATTGTATTTTTATCGATTTCCTTTTGGGGTTTTTTACCTTTTATTCTATATATATTGTATGTGTGAGTTATAACTTGGATTTATTCTGTGGCGTGCTGATAGAAAAAGAGGATTCATGTTGAATTATTAAGAAGTTTGAAAAAATTTCCACTTGTTTATTTTTATTTTTATTTCTGCTGATAAAAAAACTCAAGAAGCAAAGGATAAAAATAAATAGGTGATTTTCTTGTTGATTGATTATTATTTATTTTTTATTTTTATCTTCGGGCTCTTGACGGTGATACAACAGACAGATAATTAATCAGGATCAAATGAAACTAATTTTTATTCGGATAAAACGATAAGATTGTCTATTATCAATTAAGTGAGATAAACAACTTGTCATTACTTTCCGTCTGAAATAAAAATAGTCCGACGAGATTACAAAATTTAACTTTAAGAAAAATAATCCTAACTCGGCTTAACATTGTACTTAAAATACTTACAAGTTATAAATCTAATTAATCATAAATACAGGAGATGTTTGCATAATTATCTCTGCATGGCCAATGGTTATTAAAATATTTAAACTGCTAAGTCAATAATTGCATCACTAATTTTTATCTCATGAAATTCTGTCATATTTTTTTAAAAATATATTATCGATACCGTTTTGTAATTTTGTTCACTGCGAGGTTATTTTTTGTGTCCGGTGCACAATTAACACCTCAAAATTATTCCGACCGGTACAAAATCACAACGTCATTACTTCGAAAAGAGTTTGTCACATTAATCAATCCAGTAGCTATACATTTAACATTTAATATAATTTTTTAATTAAACACACTCCCAATGATAAAGTTTGCAATTGCGTAATCATTGGATCTGTTTTTGAAACGTCATGCATTATTAACGATACGTCGCAAAGAGAACCAATTCGTTTGCTAGTGCAGTCGACATTGTAATAAAGAGCGTGATGCAGGAAGCGGCAATTGCTCCGCGGCTGTCTAAAAAGCCGGCGACTATCAAGTTTATCGAGCATGTGCGTAAAAATCAGTATTTGTATGATCAAAATGTTAAAAAACAGTACGGTTCTGATTTTGTTGAAAATGTTTGGAAGAAAATTGCTCAAGATTGTTGTTTGGAAAATGGTAAGTTTTTATTACTCATTCAAAGTAAGCTATAATAAAATATTTATTTTTTTTTTATTTAATTTTGGAAAAAAAATTACCTTCAATCAAAAGAAACAATCTTGCATAAAATAAATTATTTTAAAGAAATTTTTTTTTGAATTAAACAAAAAATTAAGCAAAAAAATTATTTTTTTTTTTTAGATATAATCATTTGTTTAAATTTTTTTTTTCAAGTTGAAAGTTAAAAAATTTGAAACAGAAATTTTAATTTATAGGAGCAAAAGCTAAAAGAAAATGGATGTACCTTCGTGCAAGATATAAGTGCGGTTTACTAGATCCAGCGAAAAAATCAAACTATCACCGTGATCTAAATTTTTTATACTCCTTTGTACAATCTATCGACGTCGACAAAGACGAAGAAGTGCAGTTTCTAATGAAAAAAGAGCCAGAGAATGATCACTATGAAACGAATGGGCGGGAAAACTCTTCTGAGAGATTAACATCTTTGGCATCAGGAAGAAATAGGTCAAGACACTTGTCTAATGAAAATCGTCTATCAACATCCTCCGGTCGTCAATCAGTGTTTACCGAATATGATTATCCCTCTGTGCCAATTTACCCGCCCGGTAGATCGCTGCATATTGACCATGAAGATGAGTTGAAGCCATTTTTTGAATCGATGTATCGCTCCACAAAAAAATTACCGCTAATGCTGCAGAGACATGTAAAGACTCAGTTTTTTGAAATAATCAGCGCCGCTGAAGCGAGTGCAATAAATGAACGTACTGAGTGATTGATAACCAAATATATAGTTTGCATATTTTATGTTTGTAGAAATGAAAAAACGTATCAGCTATTATTAAGCATTAACTTTAGTTATTATTGTTATGTAATTTTTTATGAATTTCTATCTTGAGATAAATGATAAATATAAGTATAAGTTTGTTATTTTTGCATGTATTGAATAAAATATTTACCTAATTTAATGGAATTTCCTATTAAAGTTATAGGGTTATAGTGTCAAAATTGAATTTTTATGCTCACTTTGTACTCAAGGGCTTGAATAAATATTTATTAATAGTTAATAAATATTTATCAAATCATCTATTATAAAAAATTATTTATTAACAGATAATAAGGCTTTAGACATTAATTTTACATTATAGGATGTTCAATTTATAAATAATTTACTAATTTTTATAACTTAACACTAATAAAAAAGTTACTTTTATTAAAAAAAAATTTATTGACACAAGAATATATATTTTTTTATAATTATTAAACTATTACTGTATTGAAATTCTTAAATATTAATATTATTTTTGTATTTGAATAAAATAAAATTCTAATAAGTAAAAACACTTAATTTTTCACTGTTGAATTAAATATAAGATACTGTAAATTTCTTATTTTGTTTTAAAAATTCACGTATCCACAATTACAGTATTATTTGACGCTGACAATAATTTGATAAAAGCAAATTTAACTACAACGCAGTCCGCATATCAGACAAAACATTAAAATGTCCTACACATACGTGCTTGTCTCACTGCAAGCGTTATATTATCTTGGCGGGAAATCATCCCCACATTCCATTTTTTTTACATTTACATTAGTCGCGTACCATGCGCCTAACAGTTACAATCTGTGAATTATAACTTCAATGGTCCCTTGCAAGTCGGCTATGAGCTTAAAACAAAATTTCATAAACTCCATGCGCAATCATCCTGTTCTATACAATCCGACAGACAAAAATTATCGGGATCGTAATTACTCTTCTATTGCTTGGACAGAGATTGTTAAAGAATGTAAATTGTCGTCAGGTGAGTCCATTTTAAATTTTATTGATAATGAATTAATAATAAATGATAAGTAAGCAGTTGATATTTATTATACAATATAATTTTATCTTCTTTGAATAACAGTATGTATTGTTTACATTAAATAGAATTAGCGAAGATCCGATTTTTAAATAATTCCATCACTTATCTATCATACATTACTTTTGTTCATACACATAATAAATGGATATTATTTAACAGAGCTAAATGATGATAATACTTTGTATATTATATGCAAGGTTATATTTTTAATTCTGCTGTTAAGATTGTTTATAAAATTTTTTATGGAACTGATAAATTTATTACCGCATTCAAAAATATTTCTATAAGTCTAAACAAGCAACCTTCCAGTCACTATGTGACTTCGGTGACTTGTTAACTATAAATAAATAAAATTTTGCTTTATTAAATAATAATTTTTGTTAAATTGCACTGTACTTTTTTCACTATTGACGTTTTTACAAAAATAAATTATTTCTAAGAGAATTGATTAATAAATTCTATCTCCAGTGGCAAGAGCCAAATCAATGTGGGGAAGTCTTCGTAAAACTTATAAGTACAGCTTATCTAATCCTAATTACAAGAAGCCAGAGTACTACAGCTCATTGAAATACTTATTTCAATATATAAGAAATAGCAATTACGAGGACAGCGACGATGAAGTGCAATTTATCCTAAAAAAAGAGCGCTCTGATGACGAACAAACTGTGACAGATACGTTAAAAAGAACGTCTTCGGGTAGAAGTGTGAGGAACTGGCGAAGACATTCCCTTGACAATCGTCCCTCGACATCTGGTCGGCACTCTGTAATGCGCGATCACGATAATCCTAGCTCTTCGCATCAAAATAATCCTCAGCGAATTAATCAGCTGGACGATATGAAATTGTTTATGGACTCGATATATTTTATGGCGAAAAAATTACCTCCAGCATTGCAGAGACACGTGAGGAATCAAATTTTTGAAATTATTAAAACTGCTGAATCGAGTGCTGTAATTGAAGAAATTGAGTGATAATAATAATAATAAGTCTATTGACTAAGTCTTAGTTATGAAATATTTTTTTATTTAAGTAAAATCGTGAGTGTATTTTAGAATAAAAATTCCTTCACATCAAATTTGACAGTATTGTTTATTTAAAAAAAGTTTTTATTATTTACCGCCCTAATAATTACAATATACTGTAGCATCAGAAATTCGACAGATATTTCATACATTTTATGCCGTATAATCATGTTCCATCTAGTATTTATGTAATTAAATTACATGTTTAAGTATTATGAAAGCTTCATCAAACAATTGGAAATTACAAACATTGTACCAATGAAAATATTATACGAAATATCGTAAAGAAAATACGGATTATTTATATCACCGCTCCAGGGTATATTCAATTTGAAATTCGCTATTGACTTTAAATTTTATTTTTAGAAACAAAATTTTTGTTTCAATAAAATGAAAATAAATATTTTCGTTCCTTTTTTTTTTTAATTATCAAAAAATACAACTTTATAATGAAACTGCTTCAGATATAATAGTTTTTTAAAATTACATGTTTAAATTAATTATTGAACTGACCTTTGCTTATTTGTAGAACAATAATCAATGAACAAATGAACCCCCTCAGGCGTTTGTGTTGTTGATACGAACGTGAATATAAATTGATTTTTTCTGTTGTAATTATAATTCGACATTATTTCAACACTTGTCACAATTTTTGAGAGTGACATAAAATGGACATTTACGTTAAATTTTAACAAATCCTTTGAAATGAATATTTTCATAAATTTAATAAGTACAGAGTTGTTTGATAGAGAGAAAAATAATTGAAACTAATTATTTTTTAATTTTATTTTTTACTTTGAAATGATGAAATTCTGCACCTTTAAATATCATAAAAAAAAATTAATTTTTTTTTTATTCAATAAAAATTCCGCATTAATTAAATTTTATTAAATTCCATTCAATAATTTAATTAATAATATCGATGAAATTTTTTGTTTTCAGTATTTGCATGAATTCGTATTTTATATTTAATAATATTTTAAAAGAACTCATTGTTATGACATCAAAGCTAGCAGTCATATCCTTATATAAAATTGAGATGAAATGTATGTGGCATCAAACTATTCGTAACGTGATTGGTCAAATATATCATGAGCATGAAAATATCCTTATATAAAATTGAGATGAAATGTATGTGGCATCAAACTATTCGTAACGTGATTGGTCGAATATATCATGAGCATGAAAATATATGCAAACGCTATAGTAAGGCGCGCGCTTGCGCGCGCAAATTTGAATTCTAGTAACCATTTAAAAAATTTCTTTGACAAACAAATTTCTTCTCAAAAATTATTAAAAAAAAATTCCGTTTTTAATTTTTTAAAATTTCTACGCGTCAATTTTTTTACCACAATTTATTTGTAAAAAAAAAAAATTATTAAATATCTGCTAAATTAATTTTCATCTAATTATTATAAAAAAAATTTAATAATAATAATATCAGTATTTAATTTAGCTTCATTATTTAATGTAATTAATTATTAAAAACAAAAATAATCCGATTTTGAAAGCGGATTATATTCTTCACAGTAAATATTACTAAGTATAGATAATTTATTAGTATAAAAGATTCGTAATTTCAAATTTAAAATTACTAGAAGAATATTTTAACTTAATGAAGTCCTTATGGAATAATTTATTCTAGGGATTTGTCTCGGCCAATCAGATGAGTTCAAAGCAACTTCGTTTTCGTTTCCGCTAGACCAGAAGAGTAAACGACTTGAGTTCTCGACTCTCGTACATATCCGAAGCAATCGTATAGACCGCCACTCACAAGTAATACATAGTAACGTTTTTCTTAGTGACACGCAATTCAATTTATATAGAAAAATATCAATTGTCAACGTTTCCAAGCGGAATAATAAGTTTTATATATAAATCGAATTCCAAATAATTAATATAATGCAGGAATCCAACATATCTGGTTCTGACCTTAAAATTAAATTGATTAATTGCATACGTAAACATCCAGGATTGTACAAACCCTCGTATGAAATGTATCGAAACCGTAATTACGCAATTACAGCTTGGGAAAAAATTATGAGAGAGTGCAACGTTGAATCTAATAAATTATTTGTTTATTTATTTTAAATAATGGTTTGATGTTTGTGAAGGATACAGATTTGTGTTAGTGATAATTAATACTTCGGATAAAATAAAACTACGAAAATTGATGTAGCATATATTTAATAATTTTAAAAATTTTATAGCAAAAAAATTGACATCTAGAAATTTTAAAAAATTAAAAACGGAATTTTTTAAAAATAATTTTTTGAACCAAATCTTTTTTTAAACATATCACAAAAAACTCGGATGAAAGTTATCGAAATTTTTTACATTTTACATATAATTTTTCATAAAAATTATAATTTTACATAACATTCACAAAATTATGTAAATTTTTGAGTATTATTTTCAATGATAATTTATAAAGATCTACAAGACGGCTTAAAATTTAAAGAGACTTTATTTAGAGTATTTTACGACTAAGATCACGCTTTTTCCGAGAAGCTTTAAATATTTTTTTCCTATCAGAGTTTAGTAAACAAACGCCACGAGATCGTGGTACGGGTATAAGTATATAAGACAAAGAGTTGAGTTCTCTTGATACAAAAGAGTCTTGACCTCCTGAGTAAAGCAGGAAAAGTTAAGACCTATTGAAGACTCTCAACTTAAAACTTTAGTACAGAAAAAAATGATTTATATTTTTTTTCACTCTTATCTCTAAATTTTGTAAAAAAAAAAAAACCCGTCAATTGAAATTAGCCTGCAGGAAAAAAGCACCAAAATACTTTAAAGAGATGAATTTTTTGAGTTAATACATTTCTGAGACAGTTGCTGATGGATTCGAGCATGATGAGCCGGTGAAATTGAAAGCTGTACCGAAACCAAAGCCCCAGAAAGCCCAGGCCACTGAGACTGTAGCTAAAGCTGGAGCCTTAAAAAAAGCAACCTGCTGAACCTAAACAGAATGCTAAAATCCCAGAAGATTTAAAGTTATTCTTTGATTCTATGTACGCTGCGACTAAAAAACTTTCTTACTCCAAAAGACGCTGAAAAAAAGACTACCAAGTCTTCGAAATCGTTTCTTTCGCTGAAAATTCCATTGGCTAATTTTATTTATTAATTACTTGACATTTGATTAAAAAAGTAATTTTCCATTTAAAGCCTTCAATACTGCCGAAGTTATGTCAGTTTAAAAGTTACTTTCAATTATAAATTATGTATGTATTGTTTAATAAATTATAAATTTGGTATTCATATTGGTTTTTCATTAATTGACTTTATAACTCGACTTTTTATTTTGATTAATTTAATCGTTAGTTATCATTAAACAATCTATAAATTAATAACTTTATGAAGAATTTATGTTGATGTTATATTTCAACTCTGTTTCAATAAGCTGCTGGTCGATAGATTTAATTATCAATAAAATAGTTTTGGGAATAATTTTCAAGAGTTTAATATTATTAATTCATGTATTTTATAAAGTAATATACAATATGGAAATAAAATTTAATATTTAGTCATTCAATTAAACTATTTTAATGATAATAACGATTGTTTTCTAGGTATGCATTCCTGAATAAAACTCCCATGGTGAAGATGTGTATATTTTATATTTATATAAATATAAAGTGTGAAAGCTGGTGTATGAAATAACGAAAATGGGGATGAGCGACCTAGTTGTAAACTATAACTATATGCCAAATACCGTTAAGAGACTTACAAGCATCTAAAACCCATCACCTCGGTAAGAAACTACCTCTCTTTCTTTCTTTATTACCCTATTTAACTAGTATTCATTTACTATGTCCATGTATATAAACTTTTATACTTTCAACAAACACCTACACTTACCGCGCCAGAAAACCTCAATCACTTTAAATTCACTTTAAACGTCCGTGTAAGTTACAGTCTCATAATGAGCTTTATACCAACTAATTCCAAAAAGCAAATTGCGAGCTTCGAATAATTATTAACTTTGTAAATACATTTATATTTACAATCGAGTAGAAACTAGTACTCAGGTATGAATTAATTTTTCTTTTTTTTAAAAAATTTTTAATCTTTTTTTAAGCTACAGTATTAAACGTTTCCTTAAAAAAATTTACTATCGAATTAATAGTTATTTAAGAAAGCACTTGTAACTACAAATAATTTTAAATCCGGGATCAAATTCTATTTAGGATTAAAGTAATCCTGACGTTGTTAAAAATTGATAAGTAGAAGTAATGATATTTATAAGCTAAGCATATTTTTCGTTTGTTTATTAATTTTTGCATAATTTAACTATAAATTACTTAAACTTTATACAGAACTAAAACAAGAATAATTATTGGCAATACCTAAATATATGGATATAATTTCTAATATTAAGATATCTAATGCTCTATAAATCCATGAGCAATTGCAAACACAATATAACTGTCGTATTGACTACAAGAACAAGTACAAGTTGATAATAATTATCTTCAATTATCCCGTGTCTGATTTTCTAGACTAAATGTCTAGTAAACTCACAATCAAGCCAAGTCCAGATCGATTGATTTAGTTTTGATATCATTGCATATGCTTAATAACTCGTTGTTGGTAATCCACAGGTATCAACCTGACCCTCCGGCTCAAACTCATATCAGTGAGTTTTCCAACTGCTACCACCACTACCACGACTGTCTTCGTCCTCAATTTCTTTTGGATGATCTTGCGCGTTCGTATATTCAATAAAGTTGAGTAGAAACAAAGTATACCACACATATATGTGTACCCCTGGAAGGATCCACCTGTGAATGAGAATGTATCACGCCTCTTGTACTTCTACTTCAACTTTAACTTCAACTTCTGGTCCTCGATCTCAGTTTCCGCCTCTGTAGTATAGATGCGGATGTAGTTGCGTCTACACATAGCAGATAGACTAAAACTTGGTAGTCTTTCTCAGTGTCTCTATTCTCTCAACTTTCCTTTCACCCTCAGTACGTGTTCAAGTATTGATCCATGGTCTACCCTCTCACGTAAAGTTGGGCCGTCCCTGCGGGGGAGGCAGTGGTGGTAGTGGTGGTGGTGGATGGTGGATGGTGGAACGGCCCCCAAACTGGAAACTCTGAGTAGAGCCTGGAAACCAAACTACGAGGTACCCGCCGGCGCACACTATGCTACCACTGGTGTTAGTATTAGTACTGTACTAGTACGGGTTGGGTGTAGTATACCCCAACGACGTTACCACCATCACCATCTAGCAACCGGCACCCCCGCGTACCATCTCACTCCCTTTATATTTCAAGTCCCCTTCGTACTTGCACGTACGTCCGTCATCCCTTTGCCCTTTTCTCGTCCTATTGCGTACGAGTGCGAGCACAAATACTATTAAATACCCAGCAGCACAGTCTCCAGCCAGAGCTATGATGGCCTATGCTCTAGCCTGTCTGTATCTGTCTATGTCTATGTAAGGGTTACGCGTAACTACAATTGCTTGCTGTCTTTCACTTACGCAACTGAAACCTCCTTCTCGGAATGTGGATGTGAAGTATATAGAAGATAACTCGAAGTATATGTAATTCTATGCGTACGTGTTGGTGTTAATGTTTGTGTTGGGTAGTATCATCTCACGCATGAAACAATCATACCAATACTGAGCCGCTTAGCTGTTAGGTGTATAGATTGCTCGGACAGGCGGGCGTGGGTAAATTAATATGCAGGAGGAAAACGCTAATATTGAGGAAAGAAAAATTCTGTTTTGCTTGAGGGTATCTCACTGGAGCTGTTCATCAGAAATGTTTCGTTATTTCTATCATAAATGCGCTTTATTTTCTGATTATTGATATTTCAATTTTATTCAAAGTTTTGGGTATTCTTTTTTACTTCAGATTTATATTTATTTGTGTTATTTTAATTTCGATTTACTGAACATTTTGTGATAATTATTGGATTATACTTTAATAATTTAATCATTTAAAATTTGTGTTGGGAATAAAAATTTTTAATTTATTTTATGGTGAAAAATAACCACGATTCCTGTGTCGTAATTTTTCTATTTAATATCGCGATTTATACATCTACGAGTTACGTGCCAGGAATGTGGAATCAATTTTATTATTTCATCAATATTAGTTTAATTTATTTGGAAGTTTGCGTTTTTTTTTTTTTTTCTAAGTAAAAAAATTTGTTTTCCAGTACCGCAAACTGAAATAATAAAGACAAGTGCAGTGTAGTTTTATACTTATATTTTTTTATAGAAATAATATATAATTCGAATTGATGAATTGGAAGTGGGGGTTTTAAAAATAGTACAGACTGTCGAGCTCCTAAAACTTGCATTGATTGTCTTGAGGGTCCCCGTTGGTGTACATTTTACGACTGGTAGTAACATTTGATGGTAGCCCGTCGACCGTCGACAAACTTGACGTAGTCGATGGGGATACTACATATAGCAAGTATTATATCAAGAGGCGAGTGGTACGATGAAGGTATAACGGTATATAAAAGGGCGCGGAGGCTTACTACGGGAGTATGAAAAAGAAAAACGGTAAAGGGATGTTGAAGAGGAACAAAACGTTGACGGTGAAGTCTCTCCACTCTATATCCCAGGTCAAATAGGATTCATCGGAAGGGAAATATTTTTTTTTCTCTTAAAAATATAAAAGTATTTTAAATATTATTATAATAAATTTTATTGTTTGTTGAGCTTGCGGTTATTTACAAGGTTAATTTAAAGTCAGTTGAGTTTAAGCAAGCGAAATTATACTGTTATTATTATTTTTAGTATTATCTATCCTCTAGTATTATATTCTATTATATTCAATATCATGAAGAGAATTAGACGTATTTAATTTCACCGATGTTTAGAGAATTAAATGAGGTTAATACGATTGAAATTGATATCGTTAGAAATTTGTAGATAAGTTTTTGTGATTTTTGATAGTTTGAATTGTTTTTCAAACAATTTTTTCAATCAAAAAAAAATTTTGCGTCAATGCGTCAAAAAATTTTGTATTAAAGATTTTTATTTTAAATATTTAACATTTTTTTGTGTTAATTTAACACAATAAATGACGCAATGACGCAAAATTTTTTACTGTGTATGATTATAAAACGAAAGATGAAAATGTTATACAAATAATTGAATGAAATAGTTTGATGAGCTAGTACCAGCGTGACGGAAAGTTTAAGCTCAGGAAATAATCAAAACCGCCAATGAACCAACTAGTTATCGAGGAAGTATAATATCAACAGAGTAAAGGGATGTTGCAGAGTGTAGGGTCAATGATACAGCTTTTCAACGAGTAAAAGGCATTGAACCAGACTGTACTTATATAGTATGTAGCTGAGTTGTAGTGTGTCGGGGGTGTCAAAATATTGAAACCAGCGATTACGGTGTAACTGTAGAACCACCAGCCAGCGGATAACGCCCAGGAAGCTTCTATTCACCCTTCAAAACTGCCCGTTGTTAACGATACTTCTATTATATTGCTATCTATATAGTCTGAAAATTACGCAAGTGTACACGGCAACAATATATATCCAACTTTAAAGCTGCTTTTGTTTACAATCCTTTACAAAATTTATCCTTTTTAAATTTTCTACAGACATTAGCTAGCAGATTTAGTGATATACTTTAAAATTTTTTATCATGCCAAAAATCTTTTTAAATTATCACAATTTTTTGTAATTTTAATAGTTTTCAATTTCAGCTAGAAATTATATTATTTTCATTATTAATTCATCATTACTTACCACGCTTTAATCAACGGTTTCTTTTTATCGCAGTTTATTGATATTGAACTTTGTAACGGATGTAATTAAATTAAATTTAACAATTGACTATTCAAAAGTTTATTAAAAAAAAAAAAAAATGTTTTTAATTAGAATCTTCATATAGGATTCAGTATTTACAGAAGATCATTTCCATTGATGTTTTACTGGAAACATATTCAAGTCAATATCCTACCCAGTAATTAAATTTTTATTCCTATTCAACACTCGATGCTGAATACACCCATATAATACTAGCGAAACTACGAATCCGGTTCATGTTTATTCAATTAAACTTTATCGATATTTACATAATACTCCAATAGTCTTCAATTCACTCAACCAAAGTTGTGTCTATGTACAAGAACTTCTTTTAGAAGTTTTAAAGTTCTAGATTGAAACTGAGAATTTGTTAAATTACTTTTGAGGAAATTATAATCATTCAGAAAAAAAAAATTAATAATCTAATATATCGATAAAAATTATTACAAGTTTTTTAGCTGAGCTCTTACACTTTTCAGACACTGATGATAAAATTGATGTCGAGATATATACGCATGGATTGTTATAATCTCTCGATAAGGATTATCCAGCAGATTATTTCCTTTCTTCTGACTCTCGTTCACCTGCAGCACCAATTTTTATCCGCCTCTTATCCGGTTTATTTTCATCCGGACTTAATTTTTCTTCATCCACGGCAGTATATACTTCAAAACCATAAAATATTACACGGATATTAGATGAAAGCTCTAAGTATAAATAAAATTTATTATTATAACTTGAAATAATAATAATAATAATAATATTTCTACTGATAAATTTTGCAAGTACTTAAAATTTTTTCTTGTCTTTTAAAATACTTAATCATTCGTCACTAATCTGGATGACATTGAGCACGAGTAAAAGTTAAAAGTTAATAAGCCGTAAATTTTTTTTATCGAGGCTCGTAAAATTATTCATAAAAATTTTTTTTATAACTGCGAAGCTTATCTTTTGTTCCTCATTATCTTACGCTCGTTTTCCCCCACATTTTTAAGTGTTTTTCTTAAACTTTTAATTTTCTACTTCACAGCTTATAGTTTTCTTAACGGTGACAATTTTAACGTCGAGCGAAAAAAAAAAGTGAAAATATAAAACTGGACTCATTTTCCAAGACCGTTCATTGAAACTGCCAGCGTAGTTGAGCTTATTTTATTTTTTTTTTTTCCTTTAACAACTATCCTATTACGACAGTTATCGGATTTATCCACAGAAGTTTTAAGCAAAGCGGAAATTTTCGCTCTACTTTTTTCGAATTCAAGAAAAAAAAATACAGTCATGTAATTTAATTCCTTACTGTAGCTTAGAATATGATTCTTGCTTTTAACTTTACACAGATTTAATTCCTAAATAATTCCCCAGTTAGTGAAATCAAATATTTTATAATGATTATGTATTAAAGTACCCCATGCAGGAAACCCCCAGAGTTGACAAAGGGGCCAGGCTTGGGTCAGTACTGGGAAACCTAGCTTTGGCGTACCTATATTGGCCCATGCCTGGGCCAGGATGCTTAACCCTGCCTCGGCCATGCCAATGATCACCAAACCTTGGGCCAAGACTGGCTCACCCAGCCTCGGCCATGCCAATGATTATCCAAGTTTGAGCCAAGACTGGCTAACCTAGTCTTGGCCATTCATTGGTGACCCAAGCTTGGGCCAAGACTTGCTAACCTAGCCTTGGCCATTCATTGGCGACCCAAGCTTGGGCCAAGACTGGGCAACCAAGCCTTGGCCGGCCCAATGATTGCTCGAGCCTGAGTCAGAATTAGATTCCCCAGCCACGGCCATTCAATGGGAAATCCAAAGTTAATTAATCATTAAACAATAGAATTTTAAACAGTAAATATTTATTGCTCAACGAATATTTGTTAGCAAACGTTAAAATTGAAAATTCATTATTCAACCAAAACATTTGCGTACCGTCAAAATTGATATAGTCTTTAGAAAATTAAAATATAAAATTTACAGTTGAATTTTTAATATTGATAATTTTAAACATTAAAATTTATAATAAGATATTAAAAATATACAGAACGATGTACGAAATCTAAAGTAATATAAGAACGTGACGCTTGCATTTTTTTAATAACTAATAAACATTTGTAAAAAAATAGTTAATTTTCATCCAAACACAATATTAAATAACATAAATTATATAAATAATAAACCGTCACACTTGGTCACCATATAGATTTAGCTTATAAGAATGATGAGATGTGCATCAACTCACCGGTCGTATGGTGTAGAGGTTAGTCGTCGGTCTGGGAAGCGCACGGCTCGGGTTCGAATCTCGGTTAGAACGGACGCGATTTTCACTTTATTTCTATAATTTGCGAAAGTTAGATTTAAATCAAGAGTCACGGTCTGAATTTGCGCTAGCTCTACATCAAAATTAAAATAAAAAAATAACACTTACAAAGTTCTTTTTTTATCATTTTTTATCAAATGGCATAAACCAGACTTGAAAATTAACTATTATCCAGTTCTGGTAACTAGGCATGGGCCAGTAGTGACAATCAAACGTGGCGCAGTTTTGATTACCTAGCCTGGGCCAAGATAGGCTGACAAGCTTGGGACAGCCTTGGTTAGCAAGCATGGCCCAGATTTGGCTACCACGCATGGACCAGCCTAGGCGATCATACCTGGGCCAATGATAACAACCAAGCCTGGCACCCTGTTATCATCCCAGACTTTTACCAAAGCTGGGCCAAAGCGGGTTTACGAGCATGGGCCAGAGATTGACAGCATTGCGCCAAGCGAGGCCCATACCTGGCCCCGTCGTATTTTCCTGTATGGGACTTTGCAAAGAGCTTACGGTGGACGATTTAATTAAGTATTCATTATAACTAATTACGCGGATTTTACATCAAATAAGATTCCGTTAATTTCATTTATTAATTACTAATACAACACATTATAACTTGTAATAAATTAAACGTATTTTATTATTGAAAAAAAAAATAATTATGTTGCATTAGATTGCACTAAAGAAATCACTGAAACATTTCAGTAGATTTGTTTAGTAGACAAACAAAGATAATAAAAGAAGACTTATAATCAGGGTTACTTTTTCGAAATTGTATTACCAAACAAGTTAGGATGACATTCAATTTATAAAGTTAAAGTTATTGTAATGAGATTGCCACGGCACGAGAGAAACGATTATAAGAACTGCAAGTGCAACGAAATAGGGATAGTTATATATTATTATAGTGAGGGTTAGGTAGTGAGGGAGGCTAAGACGGCTGTAGAATAAGGACAAAATTCAATTTATAACTTTAAACGACGATACGATGTAACGGTCTTGTAACCAGCGATGAGAACGTTTATACACAAATACGTAAGATTTTCTCTCAGCTTCTTCTTCCGTCTAAATTCAATTTACAAAGCGCGATAATCTCTTCATTCTCATTTCCTGTTTCTTAAACTTCTTTATGTTAAATAATTTTCTTACTTTGAATACTAATTCCATTTCAAAATCCGCTTGTTAAAACATATTAATCCGTCAATTTAAAAAATTTTTTATTTGATTTGTATTTAAAAATTATTTTTGCAATTTTTTTAATATTTATAAATATTTAGATTTTGTTTTCATATAAATTATAATTAAAATAAATATTTTTTATTAAATATTTTTCTTTGATACAAAAACTTATTTATACAAAAAAAAAAAAAAACAACCACATAAACAGTGCTCGAGTTTATATTTAAAAATATTTACATATTATCGTATATTTTATCCTTCGTATTGTGAAAAAAATATTTAATACAATTACCAAGTTTTTAAGGCTAAAAAAAGCTAAAATAAATATTTGCATTGCATATTGTAAATAACTGTTTTTATTTTTATCGATCAATTAATAAACTTCACCGCACTGACAAGAGAAAAAATAAAAAGCAATACAATAACAATGAGGATAATGATAAAAAAGTGTAGAGTGTGTCTGTATCGAATGTGAATTTCGCGAATAATCGTTTTCCTCAGTTGCGCCGGTTTTTCAATTCAATCTCAAACCCACACTCACCACATCACATATATATCCATATAACGCCCGTCACAACATCTCTTTTATGTATACGATCGTTCAATTTCGAGTTGTTTATTTTTTCGTGCCGGCAACCGAGCTAATACACCAACTATTTATTACATTTTTTCCTCCATTTTCCACCCTCCGTTTACTCCCGTTTATTTAACTCAAATTACAACCTCCACTCGCTCTTTATTTTTAGTTTTTTTAATTTTCATCAGCGTTATTATTTTTAACAATAATTAAAGCTGGAACAATTTGCGATAGCAAAATCCTTTATTAATGAAATTGGGATAAAAAAAACCGCATCAAAGTGCTGGCATTAAATAATAAGCACAAAAACCAAATACCCGTGAAAAAAAAAATGAATTACGTGGTAAAATAAATGTCACGCTTTTTTTCGGTCGATGGGTGTAAGTAGTGATGGCTGATAAAAAAAAAGAGCCGCAGGACACTAGAAGAAAAAAAACAAGTGCTTACACTTTTGGGGTATTTTGTTCCCTCTCTAAACTGTTCTTTTATATATTGGATAAATTAAAAAAAAAAAAAAAAAAAAAAAAACTTTGTTTTGTGTGTTGAACTAGTGCGATGACTATGTCTTGATGAATAAGAGAAAAGAGACTGAATCAGTGAGAATTGTGTATCATACAGTGAGAATTCACACGTAATGCTAAATCAATATCTGACGATAGGGTGTTCATTGTTACATACATATATGTGATAATCGTATGTGAGTGCGTGAATGTAACAAGTATATAACAGAAGGAGGGTGGTTTTCTGAATTTCTGATCGACTAACTTTCTGTGCTTGCAATAATATTACCAAATATATTTATTCTCAGCATTGTGTTCCCAAACAATAATAATTCTCGTCATTATAGAATCTAGGGCTCAGCTCCTACCCGAGAAAGTGATGAAAAAAATTTACGGAATTTTCTCACCCTAAAATGGGAAGAATGTCTAATAAATACCAAAGATACTTAAAATTTTTCTAGAGTTTAATTCTTGTTAATTAAAAAAAAATAAATTCCCGTTTAGAGAATTACTCGATTTGGAACAAACAATATTTCGTACAATAAATATTTTTTTTAACGAATTCACTCCGAGCAATTATTCACGGGTTTATAAATAAAGTAAAGAGAGGAAAATTGATAAATTTTCAAGCCCTGGTTGAATGCAAAAATAATAAAATAGAAAATTGTTTAGGTGAAGTTATTTTGACAAACAACCCTTGTAAATTAAAAATTATAATTAAACAAACTTTAGCCGGAGATTGAATTAACATTGTAATTACATTCTGTCCCACGGAATTAACAATCTCCGTAATTATCCTTTGTATAAATATATATGCTGAACAAAGTTTCTTTGACGGCTGAATATTAAACATCCTTAATCAAAAGATAAATAAATAGAACTGAAATCTTGAGAACCTTTGGTTTTATTCAGCATCCGTCTACAGATATAGATGCCATCGCCCGAGAGCGCACTTTTGATTCGGGGGATGTGGATTCAATCCTGTCGTAGTAGTAATAATATATACGTATACTGATGGTATAAAAAGGTACGGGCACGTGTCCTTACTCCCTGCTTCGCGATAGTCATCCACAGTCCACTTGTTTCTATTCGTTTAAGCTTTGAAATTCCCCTCAGATTTGCTTGTACTAGTTGGGTCCGCGCTTGGAAAATCATGCTCACTGTACAGATTACTCTTTACTTGTTCAGTCACACCACATGTACGTTAATGCATAGATGTACTCTGACACGTACACACATTTCTTGGGTTCTCTCTTTACTTTCCCCCGTACAACCGAGGCACAAATTTATTTACCAATACTCTGAAACGCGATTCGTATTCGGTGTGTGTACTCAACCTCCTGCTGGCCCATCGAGTTAGTCACCCTCTCGACATTCCCCTCAATTTTTCCCCCTTGACACCCCGAATAGGTTTTCCCATATCCACCCTGAAAGTCTCATTACGAGTGCGCAGTCTCGTTACAAGCGACTTATTTTTTTTTTTAATTTTATTTTTTTTTAATGGCTTTTTAATTAGATCACAACCCAACTTTTTGAGGTCTAATGTATAGGTTGCCCCTGGTATAAAAACGATAAGATTTTAATGAAAATTTATTTTGTTATGATTGTTTAATTTTAAGTTTTGGTTAATTTTGGTTGACTTCATTAAGTTTATTAAAAAAAAAAAACAAATAAATATTTTATAGTCTTGAGAAAAATATTATTTCATAAAAATGTACTAAAGTAATATTTATTCAAAACAAATTAATTTTCAATTTTTTTGAAATAAAATCATACATTATTTGATAAATATCTTGCGTCACATTTCTTTGTCAGGAAACTTATTTTCCAACAGCATAACAAGTTATTTTGATTTTATTTGACAAATACTGGATATTACTTGGCATTTAACTCATGCGCAGAACAAATACCGCCTTAATGAAATATTTGAGTATGATTCCTCGGTAGAAACATTTAATCAAGCCAATTTATTTCTTCACAAACGGTTCAATATAATACCGGCGTCAAATTTTTCGCAATAAACCCATGAAATTAAAACATACGACCACTAAAACTCCCAAAGGACTTAATTCGGTCCCTTCGGTGAAATGTCGAACATATAATATTAGTCGAGAGTACACGTTCATGTAGCATGTAGTGAGTAGTAGTACGTGTAGACGGCTGCAATTACAAAAATTACAAAACAAATCATTATCCCGCTAAAAATTTACTGTTCAAATATTTTCAATCAAAAAAATCGTCTGGTATCGTTGTATCAATATACTTAATAAAACAATTCTGTACTTTATTCTGTTTATTTATCTTGTTCTCATTTTGTATTTTGCACAGTGAGATACTCGACTGGTGAATTATTTTTTTAGTAAATATTAACGTATCAATGTCCCCAGTAAGCGAAAAATAAATTTTACTCAATAAATATTTTAATTTTACTTGATATCGTGATTGTATCTAAAATTTATATAAATAATTTAACAGCAATTGTAACATTGATGATTTTATGTATGAAAATGTTAAAGAATTCGTACAATTTCTTCAATTTCTCTAGTGTACTTCTCAGTGAAGTGAATTTAGTCCAGATATCCTGAACAAGCTAAGCTCAAAGGCCGAAAAATATCACAATATTATTCCAAGAATGGCTCATTTTCGTTCGTTTATTTATGATAATGCAATAAGCTACTCTTGTGAAAATAGTTTGCTATTTTATGAATATTTATACGAAATTATATCGCAGATATATTTTTTCATTTTATTCTATCTGATCTTGAATTTTGTTTACGTCTGGAATATTGTATTTTAAGACCGTAAACAGCAAAAAGCAAATAAGATTATTGATAAATACATATGTTATAACAATCTCCAAGCATTATCAGACGGTTGTTGTTTCTGAACAAATTGATGCTCCATAAATAGATTGAATTGATTCGATATATATATATATATATATATATATATATATATATATATATATATATATATATATATATATAAAATATAAAATATTGTTCTTCAATTGAATCGTAGATTAAATTTTCTTCTACTTGTCGTTGTTTCTTCTATGGACTTACAATACGTACACAACAAAGTCTTCATTCAATAAATATCCAAGTAATTGGTAATCATAAAATGTCAAAGATGTTTTCTCCTTTTATATGATAAAACTAACTTTATCATCAGGGCTTTATTTATTAAAGCATATACAGAGTATTCTGTCAGCTGGGAATTAACAATTAAAGATTGACGATTGACAATCGAAAATGGAAAATTTAAATTTACATACAATCAACGAATTAAAATTTAACAGATCAGAATTTACACCGGTGGTATAAATATATTTTCAATTCCAAGCCGATTTCTGATCGGTAAATATATTTATCTTCTGTATAATTATATTTGTATATTGGAATAAATACATCGGAATTTAAATAAAATAGACGCATATAAAATTTAACGAATTGTACAATTTCATCAGACATTATTTGTTGGACTGTGAAATTCAAAAGTTTAAAATATCTTCGACAATGGAACATCCGTAGCCCAGATGTGGCCTATCCTACTCGCGCGGAGGAATCGCTCGTTCGGGCCAACCTGTACAGCAGGTGGTATATTATATTTTATATACATGTATATGTACTGTAGATGTTATGTTTAGTTCACTTGGTACTTCTACACCTCTATGGTTTTTTTTATGACCCGGTATTTTATTTTATTTTAAAAATACACCATAAAAACTGCAATCATTTTTAAAATTTTATTTTCGCAATATTTTTATATTGAAAAAATTTTATAATGAAATTTTATTATCAATTAATTGACGATCTTATTAATTAATAATTTTTATTGGATATAAAAATCGTTGTTTAAAAAAAAAAAATATTTTTCATTATTAAAGAAATTAAAATTTGCGAATCTAAAATAAATATTAAAAATTATGTAAACATTAATATTGTTTTCTAATATCTTTTGTATATAAGCTACTGCTTCTACTTAAACAGTATTCAAAATTGGCTTAAATATTTGAGGAGGAACGTGAATTAGTCTCTGACTTGAAAGACGCAACGCGCAGCTCCAACCGAGTAATTTTGCCTTTGGCGTCTGTACACACAAAGTGTCGATTATGAGACGCGTAAGTAAATAATATTAAAGCGTACTTTCCGCAAATATCTAGACATATAATATACACGCCGAGAGTATGTGGGTAGAACTGAACACATCCGTGTAGTATAGACCGCAAGTCAGGTCAACTATAGGCTTAAATATATTTCTAAGGTTTCTCCGAGGAGCGACAGCTGCAGATTTTTTAAACCACGTTGGCCTGACATCTGTCTTAGATATAAAATACACATAGTCCGGTCTACTATTATACAAAGATTCAGGTACACAGACAATAAAACTACCCAGTGTTTCCTCAACCTAGAAAGCGATTTATTCTCAAAGCTTGACAAAACAAATAATTTTAATCTTTCTGATCTTTATTCATTGTTTTAGTTGGAATAAATTTCCATTACTTTTTTCGCTGGCAATAAACGGTTTTTTATTTGCAAAGATCATCAACTCGTATCTACAGTATAATTTAAAACTCCAATATCGTTGTGTAACTATTTGAATCACCGTGTTCTCCAATGTCCGAACTAAATCGATATTTATAGCGAGATCGGTTAAATCTACACTCGCAGATCGTAAATTTAACTGGATTTTCATTTTCATTATTTTCTTTCCCACGTATGTGATGCAACAAGAGCTTACAAAAGACCACGTAAGACATCTTTTTTTTTTTTTTTTTTTTTTTTTTTTTATTCTATCTTGATTCCAAAAGAATTGACTTGATAGAAAATCAAAAATTTTCAAACGAAGTTAATTATTTTTTTTTTTTTTTTTATTTGATTACTTTCAATTTAAAGTTAATTTTTTTCAAAAATTTTGCTCAATCATAACAAGAAATTTTTTCCTTTAATCCTTGAAATTTATTAATAATTATCTTTCAAGAAAATATTTATTTGCTTAATTAAAATTTTTATGATATCAACTCAAGAAAATTCCTTTGAATAAAACTGGAATTTAATCTGCTGTTATTATCAATTTTCCATAAATTTAGTGAGGAAATTAATCCAAAGAGTTAAAGGTTAATTAAGAAGCCCAAGAGAAGCAAAACAAAGCCAATGAATTTGAAAATGAAGAGGTAAGAGATGAACCTCCGCTCGAGATTGTATCTCTTGAATAGTTTATGCGAATATAAATCAGATTGAAGAAGCTTGGAATAATTTGGGTGTACTAAGAAATGACAGTTGTCAAAGAGAATTCGGAAAAGTCGATTTACCGTAGCAGAGCGAGCTGCGAGTCTCTTAGGTTTTTTCTTAGACTTTACTAGCTTTTGCTAGTAAAGATTCCTGATTCCGAAGGAATACTCCAGAGAGGGTGTGCATTATTCAGTTTCCCTATTGGCTTCTCAGTTTTCATCTTATTTTTTGCCCTTTGCTTCTCCACCCTTAGATTTCTTGTGTGCTGCCATCATCTCCACCTTGCCTTCTCTTCATCGATCGGTAACTCTCCTGATCCTTTTTCGTCTCAGAGTGGGATTGTTAGCTCAGGAATTTCGGTGGCTTATATTATTGGAAAAGCTTGAACGGATATCGCTAATATTGAGCAGAGAGTGCAGAAGGATTGTTGGTATTTTCACTATCAGTAATTGATATATACTATAATATAATAACAGGATTGATAAATAAATAAGAAGACTATTATTGATCAAGCTAGGATTAATGGATTAACTTTCGAATTTTTTTATACATGTGATTTCTTTTTAAATTATTACTGAAATAATCAATCTTTGGAAATAACTTTGATGTAAAAGTACTTAGTAACTTGTTTTAAAACTTCTTTTCTGTTATTCTTTTTTGGAAAGATCTTTAATGATTGATTCGTGTCATGACAATTTTATTATTAGTCACTGATTTATAAATAATAAGATAATAAATCAAAAAGTGTTATTAATTTTCTATTTTTTTCAATATCGATTCATGAAACTTAAACGGATAAAAACTTCAAAACATAAGAGATAAAAACTAAAATAAAAATATCTATTAGCCTTTATTGTTATAATATTTGAAAATTGATCGTTGCCACGAGCCACATATGCTCCTTGAGGTATATCCAATATCAGCTGAAAAAAATTTTTTTCCCTTGGTAGTGCTCAAATTTCACTTAAGACTGGATCCATTTTTTTTATGAGTTTGATAATGCTTTAGTCTACTTTTACTTGATGTCAAAAACCTTTTATACATTTCCACAAAGAGGAACCGGAAAGATCGTCATACCCGCTATTGAAAAAAAAATCATTTATAACTTATAACCTTTATATTTATTAATTTGAATTTATTCTATACGTTTCTTTTTTCAACACAATGACTATAAATTACTTTTTACAGAGAAAATTTTCATTACTTTATGACAGTTACTCTTGTAAAAATTTCACTACATGAAATTCTAAACTTAAACAATAATAAAAAAAATATATTCATGAAGATCTACCGCAGAAAGATATTTTTTTGTGCTAAGTATAATACAATAGAGCTCTATGTACATTTATATATTGCACACATGTGTATTACGTATATGTATTACGTATATAAATTCACCATAAAGTAAAATGTAATGTATATAAATACAAATGAAGACAATACAACATTGTTTAATTGTCATTGTAAAAATTTTGTCGACTCAGAACTACTCGGATTTATAAGATATATACATGCACAGCCTTTTTTCTTTTGTCATGGTTTTGAGAACGCACGAATTGTAATAGGAACATCTGGAACCTGAAAGAAAATTTTATGCGTGGGGAAAGCAGTGTGGTGGTGTATAGAGGGGATAAAACGGGGTATTTGTTATAAGTATTTTCTTCTTCAAATCAATAATTAACCTTTTTCCAATTAATGAAAAATTTTCTTCATTAAATGATAACTTTACTTGAAAAATTTAGATTTTTTAATAAATCTATTATTAAATATTTGATTATTTTTTTAACAAATTAATTATTAAAAAAAATGAAAAAATTTTATTGAGTTAAAAAAATTAAATATGATTTTTTAAAAATCAACAGTATCATTAAAAAATTACCCAAAAATTTTTCGCAGTTTAGACAAAAATTCCAATATAATTACATAAATTACATAAAAATTTAATTTTAAAGTGAAGGTAAAAAACACGAGAATAGGAAGTGAACAAGTTCCTGAATATAATACACCATATAATAATATAATCGACAAGATCTTCCAGTCCCAACATAAGCTCAGCGTCTGGGCCCAGTCCGTAGTCCCCACTTCCTCCCACTCAGATGTCCAGCGAAACCAGTAGGGCCTTCTTTAGCTCCCCACACGATCGAGGTTTATGTCAGAAGAACGACTCATGGTTAAATCTCCCTCTATTTCTTTAGTATCCTCATCCTCATTCTCAGTTTAACGCGACCTTTCGAACACTCCACATGTTCTCATTCCGTGACAGTATATACGCGATATACATACGAGCACAAAATACATAACACGGACATTTTACACTTTACTTTGTCCGGTTTTATGGTTTTTTTATGACATCACATCTTTCGGATTACTGTGTTGTTATTTATTCAAAGTTTTCCTGACACTGAAAATCCGCATTGTCTATAGTTTTACAGCCTATTTTTTATCTTTTTTCTTCTGTGGCACTGGCGCATCCGATTCAACGCCGGGTTGGATATATATGGACCACCATCTATTTCTTCTCAGCTCATTCTCGCTATTGAACTAGTTTGCATTCTTCTCGACGCATTCTCGACGAGCGAACCCTTGCGGATGCAATTTGCAGAAGATCGATCCAATGAACAAAAGGAGAACATCATCGGAATTCCTACCGTGTGATCCTGTTTTTCGCGTGCTGAGTACCGAGTACTCTTTTAATCGATATATCTAAGGAAATCCTCACCTTCGAGTCCCTTTCTGCATATTTCATCAATATTGATAATAATAATAATAATAATAACAAGTGGCTCTATCAGCATTTTCTTTCCTTCGATAATAAATTTTTTATTAAAATACCGAAAATCTCAGTATGTGCGCTGTATTTGTGAAAAATATTGTGTTTTAGTAAAAAGTAAATAGTTTGAGTACATAGTAAGAATAAATATATTTAAAGTGTCCAAAAAGTGTTTACTTTGGATTTATCCAATAGCTTTTAAACTCATGGAGAATAAACTTTCCCAGCTGGCAAGTCACTTTTTTTTTTTTTATTTTACTTTATTTATTTACTTCTGTCTTTACTTATATCCTTTACTTTACTATTTTTATCGAGCCTTTTTTCTCATCCAGTTCGCTTTAAATTTCACTGAGAAATAACTTTTATTTCCCAGTTTTCCACTGTCTACTTTTCCAAACTTTATAATACCTGAATAATTTTCTCAGTGTGCAATTTTTTTTTTTTTTTTTTTTTTTTTTTTTATAGTGGAATTGAAGAAAACATACAAATAATAAAACTACCGTAAACTTTTTATTATATAAACCTTCTTTTGCGAAATAAAAATAGCGTTTAAATAAGTAAATTACAAACAGCTGATTCTACAAAACGTTCGATCGCATTCTCACTTCATGTACCTGTTACGAAAATATTTAAAAGATATACAATATTCCGCATCGATAACTATCATTGGAAATTTGTTTGATATTATTATGAATGAATTATTCATGAGAAAATTATAAATTATTTGGCATTTGCTGTACCGTCTTCCTTCCCACTCAGTTGCATTGCCTTTAAACAAGTATTATCATTATATGTATATTAAGTATCTGTCACGTCGCATGTACTTGAAATAATGTAAAGCTGTTCACATACATTACATTACATTGTCTCAAAATATATGTATAAAATGGTGACAATACCAAATGCTCTGATTGTACTCAATAATTTATTATTTTTGGTGTGATTTCCACCTGGTTCGCTGCCGGGTGTTATATTTCGATTTGCATAATAATTATCCGACATTTTAATCAGTGACAGTGGTGCGAAGGCGAATAATAAAAAGTAAAAAAATCAGCGCAAGTAGAATAGAAAGATTAAAGAGTAAAAACGATCGTGAGTATTATTTGAGAGTTTGGAAGATATGAAAAAGCGGATAGGAAGAGTAAAAGTGGTGTAGAGTTAAGTAGAATACAATGTAGGCTTACTTATACATTCCCGGTTGGATATATATATATATATATATATATATATATATATATATATATATATATATATATATATATATATATATATATATATTAACGATGTATGTAAGAGGAGTAATAGTAAGTACTATTGCTATAGAATGCAGAGAGAGGAGATGTACCTTTAGTTATACTTAAAAGACTCAAGAATTAAATCGTGAATCTTCAAAACGTCGAGAAGTTCTTGCGTTCCCTCGATTAATATTTATGAGGGAATCAGACTCGCTTTTATCTGCAAATATGTATATTTTAGTAATTCTCTAAATTTATTCTTATATTATAAATGATTGGTGTAAATGTTTCTTGTAATTAACATCTATTTTATTTGTTCAGATTTATTTCATAACTCCCTTCTTTTATAAAGAAAAATGATCATTTTTCTTTCTTCATACAATGATGAAAAGATTAAACAAGAATATTATTTTGACAACTTCTAAAATCAAGTGAAATTTTTTTGAATCAAGAACAATTTCATAATTGAAAAATTTTTCTGGTTTATTCAAAATTATCAAACTCTTAAAAGTTTTTTTAAAAAAATTACTATTAATGTAAAAAGTAGATGATAATCACTAATTTATGTGTCCTGATTTTCCATCGAAATATTTTTGAATTAGTGCATGACATAATGGTACAAGTTACCGATTTATATTTTATCCGAATTTATTTTATATTAAGAGGAATATATTCAGCATCCATTCGAGATACCGATAAATATTTATGAAAATTTTTCGATGTAGATGTAGATGTAATAAAATATACGTATATCTAGTTGGATTGCCGGGAATGTAGTGTATAATGTATGCATAAATGAAATGTATTTTTCGATTTATTTTCTCGTCACAATTTTTACGGTGTTTGCATAATGTACCTTGCAGTATAAATTTAACGAGTAACGTTGTTACCCAGTCTTTCGCCATTTTTAATATAATATCCAAGATAAAATTTGTCTGACAATCACTATCGATCACTGTTTGCGCTCTTCCAACCGTATAATCGAATCTTTGGATTCATTGACCTGGAACTGATCTAATCGTTTCTGTAACTGAACTACTCACTTTTTTTATCTTCAAATGTATTGCCGCAGTGCAATTATACTTTCTCGTTCATTTCCGGGCAGCCCAATTAAACAAAATTACTTCGAAAATAAAAAATTACAATTAAAATTGCGCGCGTGTACTTCTTTATGGTTCTATGAACTTGAAAAAATTTAATTCGATTTTTTAGCTCGACGAACATTTTATGTTTTCACAATGCAGACATTTGAAAATTTTTCTCATTTTTTAAACAAACAATTAACTATAAAAAAATTGAATCGTAAATTTCACTTGAATTTTATAAAAAAAAAATTTTTTTTAATTTTTTCATCATTAATTAAAAAAAAAAAAAATGACCAAGTATCTGATCAATATCAGTGATAATAAAATCACAATTAATATATCGGAAGTTTAAAAATATTCCCGTTATGCTTCAGTATAATAAAAAGAAACAAAATTGAGTCAAAAATAATAATATTTAGTGTGTGACGTTGTAAGTTCAACGTCTTATCTCTACTCGCGTGTTTGGAATGCGTAAAATAAAACGATTGTCAAAGAAGGTCATATCTTAAGTCATTGCCTCGGCAATGGTGTTCCCAGTAATCATGACGGGCTTGGTTACCTTGGTACACATGTGAAAGCGTACCAAAGACCCGAGGTAGCACTCACTGATATGATGCCTTAAATGGCAGCGTCCTCTTCTTTCACATAACATTTTATCTCAAGAGCCAGTGCATGCCATCACGATAATTACAATCACCGTAATCGTCCTCACTATAATTAGCAGCGGTTAAACATGAATAACATTTATAAATAATAAAGTATAACATTATATAAATACATTGCATTAAAAAAAAAAAAAAAAATATGATGCAACGAGAACCTTACTAGTGACTTGACAATGTACCGTGATATTAAGGCATATCAAATTTATTTTAAATGCTCATGACGGTGATACAGAAGATCTTGATTATCGACATACACCGAGACAATCACCGTACAAATATATATGCATAAAAATTTAGATATATCTCGAATAATAATGTGTCTCGTTATATAAAGAGGAATTACTACACGGTTCACTCTTCGGGTTTGGGTTATAGATCATTTGATTCGGTAGTTTAAGTTCTCACAGACACAGATTGGATCCGATCACGGTATCATGAGAAGAAGAAGGGACTCGTTCAAGCACGAGTGATCATCAAGGGGAGTCACTGATCCTCTGTTATATATGCTGTGTTGTCTACTCTTTGTGTTGCTCTGTCCTATCACTTTTGGCTTCGTTTATCCGTTTGTCCATAGATATACATACATGTAACATGTATCTAGACGGAATAAAGTGTATTATCGCTATTATTTCTTCTTTGGTCCACTTCAGACATACCTGCTCTGTTGAATTTTTAAACAATTCCAACGTTTCAAATGTTGTTTTGAGATACTATTCAATCTCCAGATACTCTCCAGTGGACTATGTTTTATTGGGTTCTAGATAATTTTATTGTCCGAGTTGATTGATATTTTATTCCTTTGTACTTTGTTCATTTACTTTAAATGTAATCAACTGGAAGTTTTACTTCCAAAATCTTTGCTTTTTGTTATTTGATTGTCTATTGGATTAATATAAAGTTTTTTTTAAACCTATTTTTCATCAAAAAGTACAAACAACTATATTGGTAAAGTCACAAAAGAAAAATTGTTAATTAATTATCAATTTAATAATCACAACGAATTCCAATTAAACTGAAAAAGCTATGTAAATACAGAGATTAAAATAATTCAGGTAAATTATTTGTTTTATCGCAAATATTTAATGAAGATACCAAATTAAATGCGTAATTCATGTTTTAATGATGAAAATAATTTGGACTGTCGTTTGTACTTCACAAACTGAAATAACCTACCATTGCATGAAATGCGCGTATACATTTACATACATGCATGTATGCATACATGCATACATACATATGCTTGTATTACTTCCCGCAATTATTTCAATGGGTAAATGCCGAGACAAATCGCATCGTTTCGCTAGTTTTAACGATGGACGGAAGTAAGCGTACATGTAGTAGGATATACAAACGACGTTTCCTGTTCTCCCAAATAAATCACGAGTCCACTAGATATCGTTCAATCCCCGGAAGAATGATACCTTCCCCCACTCTCTCTTTCTCTTTCTACTTTTTATTATTATTTTTTATCCATCAGCCTTAATCCCATCGGAATTATAAAACTAAAAAATCCCGTTTCGCTTGCATTGACATTTAATGAGAATTTTATTTTTTATGCAGTAAAAAAGTTTCCGCGATAAATCTTCAGCTTAGTCTGCTTTTATTCCTATCGCTGAAGATTTATTAACTTTAATCACTTATACAACAAATGGGTTTGATGCACTAAACTAAAATCTAAAATCCAATGCATTCCAATGTAACTTGTTCAATCCCAGTCCTTCCTCTTCTCAATTTGCTCTACAAATTCCCCTCGCGTAACATCATTTCCACCAAAGTTCATACTGCCAACTTGCTTATTAATCATTTAATTAATCTGCTGGCTAATAAACTTTGATAAACTCAAGTTAAGGCAAGTAAACCTAAGAAGCTGTGGTGTATCGAAAACTCGAGTCCAACTAAACCGCTAAAAATCAATCATTAGATAATTTACAGCGGTCATTTCTGGTAGAATTACTCTTTAACTCTTTATCAAAGCTTCCATGAAGATATCTATAGTTTCTGACCCGAAAGTTTAAACATTTTCAGCAAAAGTATTAGTTTCAGTGGCTTCGAACTCTTCTATTCAGCAAACATTCATTAAAGAGCCTGAAGTGAGATAGCAAAAGGCTAACAGAGATGGTGATAAAATGATGAAGAGATGTTTCTAAAGTTTGAAATGGCTCGCGTCTGTCATTATGAATTTTTAAACTTGTTCCATTTCACCAGGTGTCATCCTTGTAATGTGGCTATTTCAGGGTTCAAATAAAAAGTTTTAAAGAGGTCATACCTAGCATTTCTATGGCTCTCCAGTTTACCGAGTAGAGCAATGTCTGGGTATTTATTCTTTTTTGAATGTAAATATACGCTTTACGATTTTTATCTGTCTCTTTATGTATGTGCATGTATTCCCTGGACTACAAATAGAGACTAGACTTATTGGCTTCTTGTATGTATATTTATGTTATTTATCTTTCATCTATACTAAAGGGATTTAAAAGTATTTTGATGAGTATTATTGGTTTAAATCACGATTATTACTTTCGAATAAATCTTTCTATCAGTGTATAATAACACATAATACACTTTTATTCCCAGTACTTTTAACCGTATACATAAATATACTGTACTGCTATAGACCAGATGTATAGATGTGGCCTAGAAACACAAATCTAAGCAAGATGTACGCTGTAAAGCTTGACCTAGTCAGTTTTGACATTTCCAATTGATAATCCATTCAGTTGTCAATATATTATTATAAAATTTACTGACTAGACGTTATTCGCTTGCATGAAAATTAAATGTTAACTATTTTATTATCGATTTATTATGGATGTATAACAGCAATAACATACGATGATAAATCATGAATCCGCGAACGATCTGCAGAAACTTTGATGCTCATGCTGGATGTAAAATGATGAAACCAAGCTTAAATCATGCATTTATATTCCCAGTCGGTTGGGCGCTAAACCATTAATTCAATCACAAAAGCCAAGATGAACATAAAACATAAATAATGATGAGCATATTATTAAGCGTGTGTTTATTTTTAATGCGTAAGCGTACTCAACGGACTAACTACAATCTACGGAAAAGTAATTTAATTTTAATTTAATACATATATTGTGAAAAATAATATTATAAGCAGACAAATGAAAAGTGGTGATGGGAAAGAAACAAAAAATATCGAACGGTCATGCAGAATGTGTTCAAAATTGATTTGCATAGTTGTTTCAACCTTTTTCCCACCTTCCGTCTGGCACTGCAATTAAGAGCCAATCTAACTCGTTTCCGGTTGGCTGGTAATGCTATACAGAAAGAGATGTGCATCAAAAATTGTCGAGACGGGCTGTTATAGTAGTAGACTATCACGGTGTACTCACCCACACAAAATAAACATTACCTGTATTGCTCAGATTCAGATACGCAATACTTTATTTTTGAACCGTTGATCGTCGGGTTACGTTCAATTAATAATCCAGTCCCGATTGTTTTATTATTGAACGGCTGGGAGTATTAAATGGGCGGTTATTGGTAATGAACGATAATTGCTTAACCAATTTTTTCGGTGGAATGAGAAGTTTAATAGTGGAAATCATTTACAACAAATTCACACGGTTGGTTTTATTTTATTAAACGTGAATTTGAGATAAATTTTATTGGTATGAAACATTGAACTATTGCATTATTCATTATTCTCTTTGAATTTTCTTTGTTCTGTTAGCATACAGTTTTAGATTTTTGTAATAAAATTACTGCAATTTAGGATTCAGTGAGAAGAAAAATTTACGGATTAAAATCAATACATTTTACTGAAAATCGAAACTTATAAAGAATTATTGTACCGCATTACAATTGACTAGCTCTCAAAAATCACTTTCATGAGTTAGAAAAATTGGTAAATTTCGAGCCTCATTTTTCATAAAAAGATCTCATACAACAACTTAAAAATTCTACACCACATTTGACGTTAAATCAAAAATATATATTTTAAGATTCAATATCTTGTACACCGTACATGCTCTTATTACTTGAAAAATAGGTGTCAAAAGCACAGTTCCGTGACGAAGTTCCTGTAGGGTCCAGTGGCAACGACCCCAACAGGGAGGGGCGAAATCCCCCTACTGAATAAAGACCATAATACGTGAATTGCTAGGTTTACTGTGTTAAAAATTACGTAAGAACTATTGATTTTTATGGAAACATTTTATGTTCCATTGTAATGCTTTACAACGAAATTTTATATCAGTTCTTTTTTACATAAAATAATATTAATTTGACTGATGTTATCTTCTTTAGACCACTATAAATCTCCACAATGTGAAGTTTGTTCCATTTAAAATGTATAATGACCATAATAACTATAATTTGATCTTAATATACAATAAAAAAAATTATCTTATGTATTAAACGAATTAATCGTTAGATATTTAATTATTAAATACATAATTGTTTAAGTAGCGTTTAAAAATGATATGAGTATGAGGTATAATTTAAAAAATAAATTATCTGGAGTGTGGTAACCGCGTTTAATTAAATTTATCCTCGGTGTAAGTCGAATATCAAGGCATGCAGTACATATTTCAAGTCGAAAAAGTAAAAAAATAAAAAGCATATTTGTCATGCAGTAAAGAGGGAATATTTTGAGTTGTTAAATGTGTCTTTTCATGGTAACGTATAACTGGGTCGTAAATATTCATAGAGATGCCCACTTTGGCCAACTCTTTTTGTCGTGTCTCAACTTTACACTGTGTCGAGCACTTCCGGCGTTTCTCGCGAGCTTTAGCCTCAACTTTTTTTCTTCTATTCTCTCTTTTTCTTCCCTTTATCCTACTATGCTATTTTCACCATCATCATCATCATCATCATCATCATTATCATCATTGCCACCACGACGACAACCACGAGCACGACCACCGTCTCCACCTACTCCTCCCACAGTTCACTGGGAATTCTTGAGTTGAACGTCGACATGCACCCGGAGGTAATTGGCTGCGCGTTCTCTCCACTCTTCTGTAGCATATCCAGCTTGTCGTCTGAGTAGAGGGTTTGCTCCAACGGCAGCCCAGCACTAGAACTACTAGCTCTATAGCAGGTTTCTCACCGCCTCTCACAGCCGGCGAATGCTTTAACTCAACTCAGCTACGTCTGGTTTGGTCTCTGCAACGCTGGGCGCCATCAGGGAAATAAATTTTCTCTTCTCTAACCTATTTCGGCTTTCAGCAGCCAACCGACGACAGGAAATTCCCCAGAGAATCGAATCCTCGGGTCGTTAGTGACTCACACAGAGATTACTATATACATACCGTGTACATTTTATGCTGATGTAGGAAGTTCATTGTAGGGTTAGGTGTGATGAATCATCTTCTGACTTGCTATGATATATACGCCACTGAGGATTTACAAAATTTAACATTGTGTTTTAAGTAATGATGGACGATATATTGAATAAAAGATCTCGAAAATTTAAGAACAATTTTTATAGGTTTAAAAAATTTATAAAAAAGTGGAAATAATAAATAATTCCATTTTTTTTTAAATTAAAAAAAAATTTACACTGATAATGTTCTTGATTAAAGTAACCTTTTTGTTCGGTTTGCTATTCAAATTTACTATTTTTTATTTGAAGCTATTCAGCTTCAGTCTCAATAAAATATTCTTGATCAAAGTTATCCAGCAATCTCTGGAATAAACAGATTTCCCGGTAGAATCGTCGAGCGAGGTGAAATTTGAGAATTTATCTTGCGAATATAATATTTTTTTAAAATTTTCGTATTATTCCGATTGAATGCCCAATAGTTTGAATTTCATATCCATACATATGTATCTAGGGGTTGCATATATTTCATACGAATGTCACGGCAGATTGGCTGTCCTATTATTTGAATAGCAAAGCCGCAATGAAAAATATTACGTGAGAAAGAGCTAGTTTTTGAATTCCATTCCAATAGGCTTTGATGTCAATTCAGCTTGGTCAGTTTATACAAATATTCATCCCAAATATTTATTTTATGAGCTCAAATTTCGAAGATATTTTTTTTACTTCTTCTGGTCCAATTGTTTCGAGCCTTCAAGTACTGTTGCAATTTTTTTATTCGATGAAAAAAATATTACCGCGTTGTATTTATTAATTTTTTTCTAATGGTTCAAAAGAGTGATAAAAATAAAGTTTTTAATTTTGAAATTATGATTCTATTAGCTGTAACTCAAGTTGAGGGCCACAATAGAAACAGTATCGCAAAGAGAGCATGACCTAGTTAACATTTTTTACTGCTTTATGAAGGAAGGTAATATAAGACAATTATACAGAGTATAAAAAAAAATAAAGTTAAGTTAAATAACAATGAAAGAATGCGATAATAAAGAACTGGAAAAGGTCTTTTGTCAAAAGAATACTCGATTCTGGATTCTCAAATAAAACAGTCAAGGGTATTTCATTTTGTGATTACCTTTACCAGAATAAGTTTCGCGTAATAACGCACTGAATTCAATTACATTCTCGGCATTTCCAGATACAAAACAAAATAAGTTTAATTCCCAAATAACTTTCGTTGTTAATATCAATAAAATTAAATTTAACTTTGACGCTAAAAATATCTGTCTACTTGATAGTTTTATTTCACTAAAAATAAAATTCAATGTCAGGAACGTAATAATATTTACATAGAATATTGGGGTATGGTCGCGCATTCTATTCCAAACGTGACAGGAAAATTGAAAAGACGCATGAATCCACTGGCTATAATACACAAAAAATGTAACAAACATTTTCACAGGATGTCACTCACACAATGATATTGCACTCTTGAGAAATCGATTCTGACAATAACATTCGTGTCACTTTTGCTCGTCTCTCTATCCAAAAAAAAAAAAAAAAAAAAAAAAAAATTCACTTCCCACATCATATTTAGATAACGTTTGATACATTGAAAAATATACTTTATATTTTCCAATACCTGCCAAAAACTAAAATCTACTGAATCAAACGACTGCTCAAGCTTTAACAGTTATTTCACTATTTTATCGAAAAGACTTTTATCGTTCATTTTTCATATGAATTCGTAGAAACGTCTATCGAAAATTCACTTTTTACAGCACCTTATATTACTTATACATATACAAATATCTATATAATACGCGTAGTACCATGTATGAACGCATAGTTGGCTAGACACACCGATGTGTTTCAGAATTTATATATAAATTGTAAATGCATACATTCATCTCTGTCAATACGAAACCCTTAACGTTTCTAAACGTCATGGCAGAGAAAATACAGAATATTGATAATATAACAACAATTTGGAAACTTGAAAGCTAGGGTGTTGTCTGACTTCGATGTCGGGACCACCATACCACATCATTTAGCACAATAAACTCTGAACGGTCTTCATGAACGATAGAGTTGATATTGCATACATATATATATTTAGCGCTAACCAAAAGGCAAAGCGAAATGCGGAATGTCACGAATTGAACTTGAGAGAATGTATATATGTAATTCATTTTCATTAAAATGTGTTTTGTATGCAGTCTGTATTACGTAGAATGCGATCAAGCGATGAAGAAACAGCGTTGCATATTATATATAAGTTCGATACCTATTTAAATGTTAAGTTTGTTGGAGTATAAAATTGAATAGTAAAACGAGATGGAATGAGTGGTATAAAGACAAGTCAGGTACAGAAATTGTATTGAAGACAAGCATTTATGGTGAGATTAAACGTACATTGCAGATGGTCTCATCGATTGTCCAGGGATTAGGTGTTTAGTGAAACTACTCGTTCTTTCCTCTGATTCTATTTGAAAAGAGAAAAGAAGAGAAGAGAAGGATAAACGGAAATTAAAATAAAAAAATAAATCCGGAGAAGATAAAAAAGTTAAATATATCTTTACTTAAACATAAATTCACATTATTTATAACTATTACAATGAGCGCTGTCGTTGATAATGCCGTGAAAACTACCCAACCGCAAGGAGTTTTTTCTCGAGCTTTTGCTAAGCGAGCTCAGCCCTACGAGGAAGGTGAGTCTCTTCATTTAAAATCTCTTGATTCAACAATGAATAATTTTTGGTTTTGCAAACTTAATCTAAACTAGAAATTCGCTTTAATTTTTAATTTAAAGAAGAAAAATTAATTATTTAAGCTTTGAAAGCTGCTCTTGTTCATGAATATGCAATTAATAATTCCATTAAAAAGTTGTTTCTGAAAAGGAAAGTTAATTTGCATCAAGACTCTGTTCTATTGTTTGCTATCGATTATTTTATAGAACTAAAAAATTCATTACAATGTCAATAAATTTGTTAACGATATTAATTTATTAAAGTATAATTTACATTTTAATTAAAACATCCATCTGCTTGATCATTAAAATAGCTAGGGTGGAAAAGTACATGTATTTAATTTAATAACGATATTTTATAAAGGTAAAAATAACACTGGGTAACGCTGTACAGATCTCTAAAATAGTCTAACCAGGTATTAAATTTTCTTCCGCTTAAATATATTATAATTTATAACATTTATTCATAAATCAATATTCCCAGTAGCAGCAAGAAGTGAAAAAAACTTCGGTACTTTTATTTTATTATTATCATTATTTTTCTTATTTTTCTTCGAAAAACTTTAAAGCTACAACTTTTAAAGTTAGCTTTTTATTTACATATTACATTAAAACACAGCGCGTTGGACGACCGCGGTAGCGATAGTGTGTTAAACAATATCACAGCGCGTACATTTATTCCATCCCCTTTTACTTATTATGAAAAAAAATAAAAAAAGACCTTAACCAAGTATATTTCTCGGTTCTTCCGTAATATTACAGATGTTTATGCCTCACCACCTTAATATATAACACCTCATCCCTTCTTTATTCCCCGAAGGTCTAGTTGGATAGCAAAATCATCTTTATCTCCATCTACCCACAGTCCTACATAGATACATACACAATATACATAAACCTTACACCTTCTTAGCATTATCCTACCTTATCAATATTTGCCTTCACCTTTTCCCATTCCATTTTCTTTCCTTGATATTATAAACATCTAAAGTTGATTAATACTTTACCTAATTATCATTTTTTTGAATAAAAAAAATTTTAATGCCTTAGTAAAATTTCAATTCGATCTCCATTCATTTATATTATGAAAAAAATATGTGAAATATATAATTTGCATAAAAAATTATAACTAATTAAATTTTTAAAGAATTTAATATCCAAAAAAAATCCAGTAAATTTTCCTCAGTAATTAGTGAATATGTCTTCATTTATGTATTTATTAATATTTAGTTTAATTATAAATTTTTTAAAAATATTTTTTAAGCTATAAATATTTCTATACACATTTTTTATCGAGATAGTGAACGGAAAAAGTAGTAGATTAAAAGAACAAATGGATTGACAGGACCAATTCTTGTTGATGATGCTTTATCAAAAGTATAAATATATATATAGCCCTTTCGGCATCTCGGAAACGCCTGGAAAATCCAATTATCGTTAGAGATGGTATGCTATAACCCTTACCCACGTTTGAAGAGCACAGAGAAGATAATACGAATTGAACGTGCTCGGACAGCCATGCTTGTAAGGAAGTTTCGCTTCCCTTAAAGATCCCTTAACTCGACCGGAAGGGTTATTCAGCGTCAAAGCGACCGCTTTTATGGAGTATAATTGCTGGATAGTTGATGGATAGAATGCAGAAAAAGGAAGCTCTAGGAAATAGAGAATGAATGAGAATACGAATGTCAACAAGCTAGTTAACTTTTCATCAATTCAATCAGCTTTGTGGTCCTGTATTTTAATAACTGGTGATAGGGTGGAGTAATTTGCAAAACTTTTATCTCTAAGAATTAATTACGGTGATTGTTATTACGCTTTTTGTTAATGGTTACAAAAGTTTAATTAACCAGAGAGCAAAGCCAATTATTAATATTTATCGAAAGCTTTTGTAGGTTGCTTATTGATTTTGTGTTTTTCAGTCATCAAGAGTCTGAACCTATTGAGCAAAGAGGGCGAAGGACTTGCCAGTGAAGATGGAGCTTCAACGCACCCCACCTTGGCCTTGATGAGGCGCATCCTTTCTGATGCCCAGGTAATTTATTTTCTTGATTGAGTTATTTTGTTAGGTTGATTGCATTAGTTTGAAGGACTACTTTATAATGCTGAGTAAAAAATATCTTGACCTTTAGAAATTTAACTCTCAAGTTTTGCGTTCGCTTTGAATTTTTTAACTGATTTAAGTTCTCGTAAATTTAACATAATAACATTAAGTTAATCATAGCGAAGTTATGAATTTTATTGAATCAATTAAAAAAATTTTAATTATAAAATTACAATTTATTGTTTATCATTTTTAACTAGATTATAAAATTTGAAAATGGAAATTTTTTAACTTTATTTTTTAGATTGATGTTAACATTTTCAAGAAAAATGTATTGAGGTTACGATTTAAACTTGAAAGAGACTTAGAATGCTCGGTTGAGAGAAAGTGTAATGAAAATTAAAAATGAAGTAGCTTTTCAACAGAGATATTTTCTTGTGTTTTAAAAGATTAAGTCTAGGCAGTAGAGTAGACAAAAGCTCAAGTTTTTTTTTTTTTTTATAACTCTTGCTCTAATTATTTTAAAAATTTATTGTTGCTTTGTATTATGATCGCGTTGATGAGCATGACCTTTCATGTTCATTTTTGTTATTAATAATATTTATTGCATTTTTTAAAAATAACAACTACCACCAAAAGTGGACAAAGAGCCATCAAAATAAATTTAATGGTAAATGTAAATTTGTTTTGCTCAGTTATTTTTTTATAAATGAGTACAGAATTAATGCTGTAATTACTGTTATGCAAAAAAATTTTAACCGACTCGTATTATTAATTTAAAAGTTACATGGTTTTAGTGGTGAAATAAAAATTATTATTTCACAGCTTAAACTTTATAAATTTTTTTTATTTTTACTCTTTCAAAAACAACTTTTATATTCATTAAATAACGCACACAGAACATGAAATCTTTTCTATCAGCACTTTAACGCGGAATTTAAAGTGTAAATTTTTTTTCCCTCGTGACATTATAAAATGAAAAACAAAATATATGGTGTGAAGGGAGTGCCTGCTAGTACGTGCATAGAGTTAACTGTGGAATATGTATGGTATATAGTGATGTAGTAAGTAAAAGAGGAAGATGTGTTATACATTATGAAGGGCTGAAAATGGTGCGTGAGCAGGCATACAGATCATCCTTAATACATCTGTAGTAACTTCTATTATATTATATCATATTATATATATGTATATTTATTTTGGATGCGCGTTACTCAAACTTATGGTAAACACTGACTTGATGTATTACAAACTTTTACTACCCTATGTATTCATGTACGTGTTGCGTACATATGGGAAAAGTATGTACATCTATCATGATTTTGTTCTTTAGAAGTCGATTTCTGACACTGATAGAAATGTAATAGAAAAAGTAGATAAATTTATGTGTAAACAAAATAAGTTTTATTTGCAAATGATATCAACAAATGATAAATAATACACAGAAAGAAAGAATATAAAAGCTTGAGTCAAGCGTAAATTTTCTTAAATCAAGAAAATCTTAAGGAAGATTGAAAATTTCTTGAATGAAGTTAAAATTTCTTGAACGAAGTTAAATTTTTTTAAGCCAAGAAAATTTTTTCTTGCTCCAAAATAACTTCGGTCTTCCTTACAATTTTCTTGGTTCAAAAAAATTTTTTTTTCTGTTTAGAAAGAAAAAGATTGTAAATTGATTATTAAATTTGAATTGAGGAAATATTTACTAGCATTGTTGAAAATTTGTTTTATCAAGATTTCTTTTGTAAAATCAAAATATGAAGATATGATCGATATCCAACGATTAATTTTAAAATAAATTTTTAATTAAAAATTTTTTAAATAAACTATAAATAGTTCAGTAAATTATTAAAAATAAAAAAAAAATTCAATCAATTAACGTAATATCTTCAATCTATAATTGAGCAATTATGCTATTGTTCATTATATGATATGAATCTTTCATTATATTAAGTGCATTACTAAATCAATAAATTCAATATACTTCAAAGAAAATTAGCGATAAAGTATTTAAATACCCGCATATATTTTTCTATCAATTTTTAATGAAGCTTTCAACATTTAAAGCTTATTAAATAAACAGATATGTCTTGTTTTTAAAAGTACCAATTTATAAATTGTCTTAATAGTCATCAGATAGTTATGAAAATTGTTTTAATACAGGTACCGTTAAAATACAAATGAAAATAAAAAATGGTAATCGCAAGTTGATTTATAAAAAAAAAAAATTCGTCGAGTAACTTGAGCTTTTGTTTGAATGTTTAAAGGATTTAAAAGCCATACTTATTCTCATTAACTGGTAGTACGTATAAAGTTTCTTCGCTCATGCATGTGTACATTTTCATATAAAGTCAAGAGAAAAGAAAGACAGTATAACTAGCGAACTTTGCAGTAAACTATATAGATGATGATGTTTGTAGAGGAAAACTAAGTGGCTCCTGCAGCTTCACCACCTGCGGCAACCCCTCGAGCCTCTGACATAAGGCACGTGCGTTGAATATTGTGTCCCAGAGACAAAAGCCGCAAACATGCTAGTCCTACCCTTTTTCAAACTTCTCATTACACTTCATTGCACTCAACATTATTATTTTTAATATTTTCAATTGCTTCCTATCCCTTGTCCTCAATCCTCAATTTTCTATCTCAAATTTATAAAATATCAAGTATATGAAAGTACAATATTAAGTTAGAAAATATCATCAAGATGTTAAAAATTCAATCAACTTTTTTTTTTATTTTAATTTTCTTCAACATAAACAGATCTAAATAGTAAAAGGTACACAGAAAAAAAAATTTCTTGAACCAAGAAAATTGTAAGAAAGACCGAAGTTATTTTGGAGCAAGAAGAAACTTTCTTGATTTAAAAAAATTTAACTTCGTTCAAGAAATTTTCAATCTTCCTTAAAATTTTCTTGATTTAAGATAATTTACGCTTGACTCAAGACTTTCTTTCTTTCTGTGTAGTTTTATATCAAATTTTTTTAGTTTTTTCAAAGTAAAGTTCGATTTTTGCACAAAAAAAATCTACTTTTATAATATGATAAATAATAAACAGCTATGTCAATGTAAAAAATTTAAAATGCCACACTGAAAAAAATTTAACTTCAATCAAGAGTAAAATTCTTGAACCAACAAAATAATTTTGAAAAAGAATCAAGTAAAATTTACTTAAGCCAAGAAAAATTTTTTAGTTTAAGAATTTTTTAACTCAAACCAAAAAGATGAAATTTGAACACATTTGTACCAGATATAAAATAATAAATAAGATATTAGATAGCATTTTAACATCATATGATAGCAAAGTGAAAAGAAATTCGTGAGATTGGTCTCTCGAAAAGGCTTAACATGAACAATTTACGAATGAAACTCTGACCTAATTCATCCTTCTACGTCCTAAGGGACCATTATAACACTGCTACTGTTGCTTTCTCTCAATTTCCTGACTTGGCACTTAATCCAGCTTATTCCTCTGTCTTTATAAGAGTCCACATAAATATATTTATATTAATGTTTTAAGCACACATCCTGAATCCTTGGACAAACATAATTCATAAATTCTTTTATAATAAATAATAAAACAAATTGTCTATTCATGCTCTCTCAAAAAAGGTTTAAGCTTTTGTACCTCCTAAAAAACCTTTTTTATTGTATTAAATATTCCTCAGCTTACTTATCATTACATTATTCATAAGTTGCTAGTATCATAATGGAATATTAAAAACATTGACGGAGGATTAAGTCGTCGAAGTTGAAAATGAATCAATCGGAGCTTTCAACAAAAGCGCTTTTTAAAAATTTATATTGTTAATAAAAGATTCAACGAATGTGCGCGTTTTAAACTGAAATATTACCACTTTTTTTTTTAGTATAAATCAAAAGAATTATAGAACATTAATCTGTTAAGAACTAAAACGTAAAACGTCGAGGATTTTGCTTCCGGTGAATAGAAAAAATATCATTTATTGCTATAAGATTTAAATGTGACGGTCCATTTTTTTATATATACTTTTTCTAATCTTATTCTTTATAAATAATATCAATTGATAAAAATAATGAACAATAACTTGATCAACAACGTATATTAAATTTGTTCATAAGAATTCGAATAAACGCGTGTTAATTAAAAAAAAAAAAAAATTTTTTTCTTAACTAAAGAATTCATTTAAAAATAATTATAATAAAATTGTAGGAATAATAACAAAAAAGGCTGACGAATTTCGTGAAAAGATAGATGTAAGATAATGAAAATTTTTTTAAAAAGATACATAACACTTATTATATTTATAATTTTTCTCATGCTCTGAATAAATCCAGCAATAATTAAAAATTCATCTCATTAAAAATACGTTTTCGCGTTGAAAAAATTTCTACCTTGTAAACTGTAAACAAAAAAGGACGATGGAAGCGTAAGCGTACATTCGTTACGTATAAAGAAGAATAAAGAGGCACTAAAACGAATTTAAACCAAATATTCTCAGCGTTCATTAGCGTAAGCCCGATCCGAGCAACTGTAACCAGCACCCATACATTTCAATTCGTGCATTGCATTCGTACTCTCGTCTCGGGTCAATCCCTATTGTGGTCAGTAACATATATAGATGGAGAAGCCGTAATACATATACATACACACATACATATACATGGGCAAGTACAGAGACCTATTTACAGTAGATATGCTCTATATGCGCCTTGCTCCACCACTAATGGATTAACCAACCCCCTAACTCAAATTTCCTTCTCTATCTCCGTCTCTATCTCTGTGTATCTCTCTCAGTGCAACCCAATACTAAAGCCCTCTCTATCATCTAACACCCTTTAACCCACCAATATCCTGCTCCTACCCTCACCTACTCAGCTCCCTGGTGTATTTCCACAGCAATTTCATGCAGTACCAGTCGCCGAACATTTCAGCAACCAAACGAGGATCGCGTGTTAACTCACGCGGTTTTCGCGTTCGAACACGAGATACCCCATCATCAAAATCAGCATTATCAAATCTTTCCCCATGGATGTTTATTTTAAAATGGTTCAGACACGATTTTGCATGCGAGCACTCAACTGTAAGCCGATTAGTATTTTTTTTTAATTTTAATATTACAAAATATTGCGGCTATCCATCCAAGCCACTACAATGCATCATTGAACCAATTCTACCAGTCAAATTGGGGATTTTAAATCCAACAATCCTAAGTCATAGGAAGCTTAATTACTCTGGAAACAGATCAAAAGTTTATTAATTAATAGTCGAGTCGTTGGTTGGAATATAAATTTAAATATTACACTCAACTCTGCCAAATTTTTTATTTTTTATTTTGAGGATATTTTGCCCATATTTCATCGACTGGATTAAAAAAAAAAAAAAAAAAAAATAGTTTGCCAGATAAAGTACTCACACTTGACCTCTCAATTTTTTATTTTTATTCAAGCGATCGTACTTGAATTTACTAGGGCAAGGATCATAATTTTAACCACAATGATGAAGAAAATATAATTGATAAGAATTATGCAAAGTCGAACGAGCTCTTACCGGTATCTGTTGGAAAATTATAGTTTAGAAAAAAATCGAGAGACTTAATCTATAAAAAAGATACTATTTAAAATTTGACGAATATTTAAATTATGAATTTTTTTATAAATTTAATAAATTTTTCAATAGATACTTTTATTGTAGTCATTATTTTTGAAGCCATATTAAAATTGTACATGGACTGAAAAATATGTAAAACAATTTTTTTTTTATACCAATTCAGAAATTTGTTCAACCAATTAATTAACAACTAACAAACAAAAAAATTACTTTAAATTACTGTTAATAAAAAAATATTTCAAAAATCAATGGAGCGGCGATAGGTTTCCCGGCAGAGTTATACCAGGCAGCAAAAAAAGTGTAATTGCCTCTTGACTCCTGCCGCTTAGATTTGTAGGTAGTTAGGGTAAATGAAAAATCATTCGATAAATCCACCAGAGCAATTTTAATTGCCTCCAATTAAAAAAAAAAAAATAAAAAAAAAACATGCATATATATATATCTGATACACTAGCGCTATTTTATTTTTTTTTTTAATATACCAAAAATCTAAACTGGTGGATAGGAGTTGAGCAAAATATTTTAATATTCAGCGACCTACATTTCGCAATGACGAAATGAAAAAAGTTAGACAACCGGAAAGATGTGGAGGCTGTGACAAATGTTAAGCGATCTGCAAAACTCGGTCATACGTTGCACTTTTCACTTTTCGTTCGCAATGTTCATATATATACATTTATGTATGTATATAGATATAAGTCCTAATGTAAACGAGAATATCAGGAAACTGGCTCCATCATATCTATTTTGATAGTGTCCCAACATACACATGTCGCTAGCGTCATCCTCGTGCCGTATAATGGTTCTTAATTCGATGACTCTCGTCTTGTTCTTGTCTCTAAAACGAGAGATGAGAGACAAGACAAACCTAACCGCGGTTAGGTCGCGATCGAGGTTGCGAGAGACGATCGTGTGTTACCACGATACTGTACATAATATAACACTCGCGGGTACTCGAGTGTAATTTTCACCGTTCAGCTTAACTAAGATCATTGACACTTTACCGCTCAGACGTGGATGTTTCTTTGTTAATAAAAAAAAAAAAAAAAATTACAAATTACAAATTACAAAGGTAAATAAATTGCCGTTATAAGAATGCAAGTGTTGTAATTACAGTAATAATAGTCAATAATACAATGCGCGGAGTTTTATAGTTTCTTTCATCGATTAAGATTTATATAGAGACTTTTTTACTTGTACCGGCAAAAGAGTTATTCCGAGGGTTTATTGCAATGATTCGCTACCACGCCTCGTGATCCACGTGCTTGCGCGAGTTACCACAATCATCATTACTATTACCATCATCATCCGACCGAGGGGTCTATTAAAATCTGCAAAACGAGTCTTGTATATATTACTAAGTGCAGTGTATTTTATTTTTCCCAGTACACGGTGTTGAATCATGAGTATTATCGGTGGACGGTGACATATAATCATCGATCTAAATAAAGATCTTTGAAAAAATTTGTACATTATATTACCAACATTTTTTGATAAAGAATTTTAAAAAAAGCTTTAAAGCAATTGATAAATTTTTTTAACAAAATTTTTAATGATAAAAAATTTATGAATTTAATTTAATGTTTAAAATTGTAGATTTTTTATAACATAGTCATAGATTGTAATGATATAAATGATTTAAAATGTATGATGATGAGAATTAAGTAGTTAGTATTTTTTTTAATTATTTGAATAAAGATCTTTATCAAATAAACATGAAATATTCATGATAATTATAGGGTATAAAAAAATAGGTTAATATTTAAAAAAAATTTTAATTAAATCAAGACGAAAAATTCTTGAAGTCAAATTTACTTAAACCAAAAAAAATTTATTAGTTTAAGAATTTTTCTACTCAAATCAAGAAGATGAAGTTCTTCAAAATTGTCTACTTGATTCAAGTTAATTTTTTTTTCTGTCTACAACAGCGACAAGTAAAATAATTTCAGCGCGTAAAATATACTCATGAGTTTCGTAAATTGCTGCAAAAATTCAGGATTACTATTTTACATAATTAAAAATAATATTTTGAGTGAAAATAATTCGAACGAGATCTATAAATAATATTTCTAATTATGATAATAAAATGTTTCAATACTTTAATTAATATCAATATGGAAATTAATAGATGTTTGCTATGAGCTATGATGATAAGAGAAAAAAAGCGTAGAAAAATAAATTTATCGAGAATTATTCCAGTGAATTAATTTTTCCACTCGATTTTACCAAGCTCGTCAGCTTGTGAGTAAACCTTATCGATCGTGACCCTGGTTATTAATATAATTCACCGGCACTAGCCGTTGAATAAAATAAAATAACTTTGTAAATGAATCAGTATCTATGCAGGGTGAAAAAATGAATATACATATATGCGGATTAACATGTGAATATTTATTAATAAACTGAATAAAGAATCGCGAGAATGTTTTAATGAAAGAAAGTAATGCAATAAACGAATTTTTTAGGCAAAACTCCGCATGATGGTGGAGGAGAACGCAGCAACGGGTGCCCGACTAGACGGGGAGCTGGAGCGTGCACGTGGTGAATGTGCAAGTCTCCAGGGTGAATTGAGAACCGTCCGCGGCGCCCTAGTGCTCAACAATAATCACACAAATAATGGCGGTACGAGTAACAGCAGCAATGCCAGTGGTAACTCGACAAATAGTCCAAGTACCTCCGCAAGTACTACAGCTACAACTACCAATAATTTATCTGCGCCGGCGAGTCAAGACAGTACTGAATCGCCAGGACACAATAGTCAAGAGGAAACTTCGAAACGTTTAAGTGCTAACAGCAGTCCTGTCGACAAAAGGAGCTCTGCTAGCGAAAAATCAGTCAGCCCCGTTGACAAAGGCAACGGTCCGATTGATAAAAAACACAAAAAAGATCCTAGTAGTCCTATTGATCGCTCCAAAACTAGTCCATCTGCCGGTTTGTATTTTACATTTTATTAAATGTATATTATTAATATTTTATTCACATTGCTTCAGGCAGAAAAACATTTTTACCTAAATTACTTTCGTATAATTTTATTTTACACGATTAAATTTCAATTTTCCCTGGAGCTTAAAACTCAAAGTCGAAACTATTCTCCGGAGAAGAGACTAGGTTTTATTAATTTTAAAGTATATTCTTGTATTATTCCATTCTACATACATTTCGAGTCTCTCGAGGAAAGTATTGACGTGAAAAAATCAATGTGACGGAAATTTTTATCAATTTTTTATTACTCAACTTTTTTTTTTTTTTTTACGTACATTCTTGTATCTTCAATATTATATCTGGAGTTTTTTTTTTTTTTTTTTTTTTTTTTTTTTTTTAATAAACTAACAGAGCAAAAAAAAAAACTTTAATTTATTCCGTGAAAATTTAGTAAAATAAAATATTATATCGCACGTACTTTATTAAAGCTGCATATTTGAAAGTTATTACTCTGACAAATTTAATCATGTTTAAATTACGTGAAATATTTGCTGGGTATAAATTAAAATTTTATATGTAACACTTTATTCTTCACAATCCTGGAAGTGGAAAATACTGAACTATTTTGTAGATTTATTTTTTAAGGGAGAGTTTTTGTTAACAAATTACTCTGGGCTTGGAATAAAAAACGCGAATCATAAGTGCAATAAAAATGATAGAAAAAAAGCTAATTATCAATAAGCTTTCATTTATGTTCGATGACAGAAAATTGAAATGTAGAATTGAAAAAAATACATGCAAAAAATATTAAATAATCTGGATAGACATTGTTCTCTATTTAACGTGAATATTTTCCGTAAAACTTTATAATTTGAGGGGTTTGAAAATCAAATACTGAATGATATTCTGGAATTATTTATTTATTTTTATATTGCTGACAGAAAAATCTATTTTAAATTAAATTACTTAAATTTCCAGAAAGAAGAAATGGCTCACCGAGCCGCAGTCCAAGTGAAAAAACCCGACGTCCGTGGACATCAGCGGTAGAAAAAACGCGAATCAGCGGCTCCGGTGGCAGCGTTGACTCGCAATCAGGCAGTGCAAGTCCAGATCGCGGTTCACGAACCACAAGTTTCTTTCAACGTAGCGGAAGCGAACGATCCAGCGGTGAGAGACTACGTATCACAACCAACCGCGATTCAATACGGTCGAACAAGGATTCGAGCATCGAACATGACAAGGATAGTTGCAGCAAAGACATAATTGATGGTGATGTAAGACCAGATGAAGACAACGAACCTCCAGCTCCGGCTCCCAGCAGCAGACCAACGTCTCCCGCTAGTTCACTCGGTGAGCAATCTCTTCAATTATTTATGTGTGAATCTACTCAATGGAACAGTAATTCACTCTCTTGTTCTCTTGTTAAATTCTTCTTGTTTTATTTTTTTTTTTTTTTTTCCCACTATAAAAACTTTTAATGATACTAAAATTAATTATTTCACATCAACAAAAAGTTGTTAAATAACTTTACTTCAACTTTCATCATTTATATTTTAATTAATTATTAGTATTTATTTTTTTTCTTGCTTTATTGTTAATCAGATACAAATTTGTTTGTAAAAGTTTTATTAAAATTCATAACTGGGAATAGCTAATTAATAAAAAAAAAAAAAAAAAAATTAATATTTCAATACTCCTCCGTATTAAATGTATATTTATTTTAATTAAAATTCACCGAGAAAAACTTTTAACGCCGGGGTATAAAAATAAAGCAATTAAACTCAACGGCAAACGTCGAATTAAAAAGTTCTTTGAATCATTTATATTATACTCAAAAAAATTTATCAGAATTATTATTATTATATTTTTTTTATCCAAACTAAACAATAAATATTTAAAAAACGTGATTAAATAATCACATTGTGTTGCTTGTTAAATACTATTTATTATTTTGATTTTTTAATATTTTCCAGCTTCAAGATTTTCCGGCCTTCATACCGGTACTTCAGTGGAGTTGGCGAGCACTCGACGACTCCGTTTAGAAAATGAACGACTCGTGGCAGAAGTTGCAAGATTACGACGCTTATTACTAAGCGGTGCAGCACGAGGCGAGGTCGGTGGTGAAGATGCAGCCATTGAAGAAGAAGCTCGTTTTGTGGCTCTAGAAATGGAGTTGCAACACTCTCGAGAGATTATCCAAGCCCTCAAAACTGATCGCAAGAGGCTTAAAGCTGAGAAGTTCGATCTACTCAATCAGATGAAAGCACTTTACAGTACTCTCGAAGACAAGGAACGCGAACTCCGTGACTTTATACGGAATTATGAGCAGGTAAGACATAAAAATAGCTTATAATATATTAAATTCTTGCATGACCGTAACTCTTCGTGCTATAATAATTCTTTTAAAAAACGTAATATGTTAATTTAATATTCAATCCAAGCACCAGACCCCAGACTCGAGTTCTCTAAAAAATTTAACATTAATTATGAATGAGAAATATTTTTAAGAAATATAGCAATTTAAATTATTTTCTCAACTACTTACATTTATATTATAACTAGCTGACAACATATTTTATTACATCTTTCGATCAGCGATTATCAATCTTTAAACTCTAATCTACTTCGATAAAGAATAAATATTCTAATTATCGCCTGAAAATCAAGATAGACGATTAACAATTTTAGATCTGTAGATTTCTTTCGATGAACTTTCGGGTTTTCCAAAAATTTTATTTTTTTGAAACCATCCTTGAATTATAGCAAACAAAAAAAAAAGAAAATTGTTGAAATCGGTCCAGTCGTTTTTGAGTTTTAGCGAGACTAACGCACAGCTATTTATTTTTTTATATATAGAATATAGATGATTATTATCTCGAAATTTATCAATTTTCTCACCCCGAATCTCATAACTCACTTAACTCGTGCTTTGCATTTCCACATCTCCAAAGAACTTCTTCATTAATCTTTGTTTTTGTGCTTAGCCAGCTTTTCTTACCAGACAATTAATGGACTTAGCATGAATCCACGTTAAAACAAATGTCCACATAGAACTAAATTCACTGAAATACCGCAAAACTCTATACAATCTAACGGTACTTTTCTAAGTGAAAAATAGCTTACAATAAAAATAAACTCTCAGTTTTCCATTACCCATCGGCACGGCCATCGCGGTTTTTCTCTCCAATTTTTTATCCTCAATAACCCGGTAAAGTATCATCTTTCAAGTGCATCTCTCTCAACAGTGTCAATACGAAATCTGTCGCAGACAACTCGAGTCCATGTGTCCGTGTCCATTTATTGATAAAATTTTTCCGACAATCTCTACTTATCCTTTTTCTATTCTGTTAATTCCCATGTTCTTCGTTTTTCTTTATTTCCTTTTCAACAACAATTCAACACCATCTTGTCCGGACAATTTTCCACCCCAGCTTAACTTCCATACCAACTTTTCGTCTCTTATCTCCTAAGCAAATACCAGCCAGCTATTCATGGATAGCATTAAACCGAATGAGAATAAAACCGTATGTTATTCTCCGGTGCGCAGCTATCTTAACAGCAAATCGTTATTTAAATTCACCCTATAAATACTCCTAATGCCTTGATTCCATTTTAAATTCTTTAATTTCTCTTATGCTGAAATAATTAAACAATTAAATGTGACAAAAAATTATTTGGTGTAAAAATTTTAAAGATTAATTATATTATCAAATAAATATTATAATTTTAATTTTAATTTTAATACATAATCAAATTATAATAATTAAATTATAAATTATAACTTATAACTTACCAAACTTCTCTTTTCCTCTAGTTTCTTCTCTCTACCTGTTTGCATTAAACTCATTACGTACTAACTTACCCGATAAACTGCTTCCACATCGTTACAATATTTGTTCATAGAGGTATAAACGGATTAATCCGGTCATCCAGTCTGCCTAATACTAAAACTAATACTGATAGTTGATAACTATATCTGCACAGTGAATTCTAATTACTTGAGTCCTTATAAAAAATACCAAAATCAAAACTGAATTTTAAAAAACCCACAATAAAATGACCTGTTAATTTTATTAATTCTTAACTAACAGTAAAAGTAGTCGTAGTTTTAGTGTTGATTTGATTGGGATGGAGTTACTGCCCGTATGTGGTGTTTCTCACCGTTTGATTTCAGCGGATGAGGGAAAACGAAGCAACACTTGGCCGACTCCAACATGGAAGTGGACTGCCGAATGAAGAACGTGAACGAGAACGCGAACGTGAACGCTGGAGTCTTTTAAGAGCTGCCAGGGATGAAGCTGACCGAAGTGTCAGTTTGGCAGCGAGCCTCGCTGATAAAGAAGCTGCTCTTGCACATGCTCATGCAACTATTAAAGAAGTAATTAATTCTATAATATGCTAATTTTAATTAATTTTTTTTTTTTTTAATTTTTCAAATTTAAAAAAAATTTTCAAAAACCAAAATAAATAACTTAAAAAATTTTTATTCAGCTTCAACGGCAATTAGGCGATCGTGGTATTGGAAATGTGTGTTTGAGTGACCAGGAGTCCCTCGTCTCATTTCCCCGAGGCAGCGTTAATGGAACAGCAACACCTGGCGCCTGCAGCAACAGCGGAGTTGGAAATTGTGTACCGATGCTGCTCCCGCACCTGGGCTCCCAACCGCCCTTGGGCATGACTGATCTCTGTGTGGGCAGTGTCACTGGCACGGGTGTATCTGGCACTGGACAGGCTGGTGATCGGGGAAGCTGCAGCGCCGATAGCGGTGTACGAGGGTCCAGCGATCGCGAAAGCGGTGGTGCCACAAGCGTCGGTGGGAACTTATCAGATTCTACAACTGATGGTTAGTCCATTTTACCTCTAACTAGACTCTATTTTTAATTTTTTTTTTATTTTAAACGTTATAAATAAGTAATAATATAATTGTCGTAAATAAATTAATTAAAAAGTATATTTTTTTAATATAATTGAGGAGGTTCTCGGAAGTTTAAACGAGATTATTTTTTTATAACTAAAAACAGCCAAAAGTTAAATTTAATTACTTTTCAACAAGAGCGAAAACGCAAAGCACGATTAAAGTCTCTTTTAAAAGCTTCCCCACAGAGAACTAGATAACTCCTCACTTCTAATTGTCCAATTTGTTCATGCTCTAAATACAATTATATAAAAGGTCGTTCTTCAGTAAGAGGATTTTGTCAAGATGAAATAGTTGCGTTGGCATTTTTTTGTTCTCACTAACGATCAAAAAAAGTTTTAATTAATAAAACAAGAACCAAGACTTATTAATTTTTTTTTTTTAATCATCTTTAAATGAACTGATAAAAAATTTATTTGAAACAAGAATAAATTCTTGGTTCAAAAATTTTTCTTTTGAATCAAGATATTTTTTTTTTATTAATGTGTACATTTAATTAATGATTGATAATTTTTATATGAACACGGAAAAAAGAAAAATAGAAAAATTACATTATATAATGTAAAAGTCGCCCGTCGTGAAGATGATTGGAAAAATTACAGTTTCAGATTGTAATTTTTACATTAAAATGTAAATATTACATTTTGCAATGTAATTCTTATAAAATTTGTAATAATTACAATCTAAAACTATAATTTTTCCAGTTTTCTTTACAACGGGCCACTTTCACATTGTATATTGGAATTTTTCAAGTTTTTTTTTTTCCGTGAACTTTGTTTTAATGAATAAAGAGGAGGATTATGACAAAGTCAAGTTAGTCAGCAGTATTGATACGATTTTTCCTTCTCCAATAAATTATTACCAAAATATCAAGAGTTATTGTATTACACACTAGTGAGTATCAGCTCACATTAACAAGTTTTCGAAATAACTAACACAAGGGTGCAACATAAAGAACACGTTAAAGGCGAATTCGGGTTGTCTTGTTGTCTTTTGCGGGACACCCACTCAATACCACTCTTTCTCTCTCTCTCTGATCCTTACATTCAAACTGTCACTTTAAGAAATAAATTTATCATATTTATTACACTCTTCACGCCCAACATTAACACATACATACAAACAGAACAGAACAGAACAGTATAACCGCCATAAACAAAATAGAATATATATTTAACGCAGGAACACCGACAATAACTGTTGAGGGAAGTGGCCTCGACATGGACAGCATCTCCGTGATCTCTTCCATAGCCCCATCGCATATGTACCAGTGTAAGTGTACAGTTTAATGGTTATCGTCATCTTACCATCGCTTATTATATCTATCAACCCTCTGCCTCGCTTTTTTTTATATAAATTATACATTTATTTCTCTCTACAGTTTTATCCCTAAAATCCATTTATTTTCCACAACCATAAATAAGAAAAAAAAAATTTTACTTGTTCTGCTTTTATAAAATTTATAAAAAGAAAAAAAAACAAATATATATATTTCGTTACAGTAAATAAATGTTTTTCAAAAAGCATGAGCATGAAAAAATAACAGTATTGATCCTAACACGCGAGTGTATGTTCTTTATGTTGCATCAATCGTTAAAAAGTATCTATTGTTACCATTATTATTATTCTCATCAAATTTATTACCGAATTATTTGTGAAAAATAAAAAATCAATTTAAAAAAAAAAAAAAATAGAAAATTAAATTAAAAAAAAAAAAAAATGTTATTTCAGCAGCAACAACGCCAAAAGACTGCAGTCCAACACTGTCGCCGTTAAATGCATTCTCACGGGCAATGAACACATCGTCGATGTCGCGATCGGTTGAGCAGCTCTCCAGTCCGATGGATTCTGAGCCGAGGAGATGCAAACAGAGTCCACCTGTCGTAGCACCTGTCGCTCACGTACGCTCATCTGCGACAAGAGGCGGGCCCTGGGGATCTATTTCCAGGTACAAAGAACAAATTTCGTTCGTATTTTATTCTATACCACCAATTTATTCTTTACTCAATAAGTATTTTTCGTAAAAAATTAAAAATTATAACGGAACAAAACTTTTGGGTTTAATTTATAATTTACTGCTGCTATTTCAATTAAGTTAACTTCACTCAATAATAAACTTAAAATTTAATTGTGTAATGCGTTAGTAACGAGTTTTAATTCGGTTTATTTTCCCTTATTATGTTAATTTTATTAAGTAATAATTATTATGGTGATGATAATGATAATTAAGTTTAATACTAGATAATTAAAACGTCTAAAATAATTAAATAAGATTTAAGTGCTAGAGAAAACTCAAAATTTTCTACCAGCATCTTGTCAAACAGCATTATTATCATTATTATTATTATAATTATTAAGCTTTATAAGTGTGCAGTTGTCTCTTTAATGTTCTGTGAACAAATTTGATGTGAATAGCTTAAACCGACTTAACACAACATCACAAGCGGGTACAAAGCTGTATCTACATCATTTATTTGTCCCTTTATCTCAAATTCCTTGTTATTATAATGATAATAAATTTAATTTCATCTTTCGTTATGAAATTTCATCATTACTCTGGGAAATAATTTTCAAGTAATAAATTTATCAAAATAGAATTAAGAGCCGGTCCCCATGATTGCAGCTTTTCATTTTTCTTCTAAACAAAAAAGATTTTTTAACTATCTATTTTATATCAGAGCGTTTTTTTCAAAATTCTCATATGAGAATCAATTTAGCAGATAATAATTAATTTTAAAAATTTTTTTAACAAATAAATTATGGCAAAAAAAAGAGAACAAAAAATTGACATTTAGAAAATTAAAAAATGCAATTTTTCAGGGCAAATTTATTTATTAAAAAAATTAAAAAATTATAATAGTGATAGCTAACTTTAATGTCATAATTCTCATTTGTTTAGAAGAAAAACATAAAACTGCAATTAGCTTTATTATCACAAGTGCAACAAGGATAGTACAGTTTTTCGCTGTGAGTGCGACGCTAGAAAAAGATGGGATCGGTTGTTAAATTGAAAGAAAAAAATTCACTAGCTGTTTATTTAAAATAAATAAAATAATCATTAAGTTAAGAAGTAAAATTAAAATCAGTCGTAAACCGCTTAATGAAATAAGCATTTAATTAAATACTAATAGCACTTAACCAACAGCACTCGCTTTGAGATTGGCAAACAAACGTCTTTATACCGTCATTAATGGTAGTACATAGATGAATAAAGCGGTGAAGTAGTTTGTCAGGACGAAGGGACGTCGATAAAACAAAATAAAAAAATATAAATAGTCTGGGGTACTTTATAATAGTCATTACGTTTCGTTTGAAGGGTTTTCGCACGCTCGCGTCACCGGAAAACGATAAACAGTTCTGTGAGCGGGAGCGCCGGAAACGAGGGCCCGGAAGCCTTCGATCCATACAGATCCTGGTCGCCCCTCACCGAGGAAGGCTACGCCGAGAAGTTGAGATTACTCAGGGAGGCTGCTACAATACCAATGGAGCGTTGGCGAGCACCCACCGTGCTTGCTTGGCTTGAGGTCGCTCTTGGAATGCCACAGTATGGACCAAGATGCGCTGAAAATATTAAGTCTGGAAAGGTATTATATTTTTTATTTTATTAAATTAAATTATTATGATTAATATTAATAATACACAAACAATGTAACTTTTCTTAGGTATTGTTAGAGTTGAACGATGCTGAACTAGAAGCGGGTCTCGGTATAACGCATCCACTTCACAGGAAGAAACTCCGACTTGCTATTGAAGAACATCGTCATCCAAGTCTCGTTCGTTATCCGTGCATTGCACAACTTGGTCATACTTGGGTTAGTTCTGAGTGGTTACCAGACTTAGGACTCGCTCAATACTCCGAGAGCTTTGCAACAAATATGGTTGACGCGCGAATGCTGGATCATGTTGTTAAGAAGGAGCTTGAAAAGTTGCTTGGTGTTACGCGGAAATTTCACCAAGCAAGTATTATGCATGGAATTAATTTACTGAGAATGCTCAAGTATGACAGACAGGTACTTATAATTTAATTAATTAATCATATAATTATTATCCTATTACATCGTTTAAATTATTAATTATGTAGCAATTTCTTAGCGTATTGAAGCTTTTCAGCTTTTAACTTTTAATCAGATTTAAATTCGACTGTACGTATTTTACATAATCGGATTATAATTATTGTCAGTTGTGTTATCCAGATTATCTGACATTATTTTAATTTATTTTATAAATATTTATCGGGGATAATTATTACAGGCATTGGCTGTTAGGAGGCATCAGTCAGAGCAAGTCGATGAGGACCCATTAGTTTGGACTAATCAAAGATTTATTAGATGGGCGAGGAATATCGACTTGGCTGAGTACGCAGACAATCTCAAAGGTATATTTATTTATCTGATAGGAATTATTTTATTATTAATCAAAGTTTTATTTTTAAAATGTCGATAATATAAAATAGCTTTTCTATACTCAAATATTCAAAGTTTTTTCTTTAAGTTTTACTTTCACAAAGTTTTTAGTTAAAAAAAAAAAAGTTGTGTATTTTAGCATACTGTATAATTTATAAGTTTTAAAAGTTTTAAGTACATATTTAAAGAAATAAAAATCAGCTTTGAATATTTATAAAATATAATTTCTTAATACTTAAAAGTTTAGGCAAATATTTTATATTTATAAAAAATGTCATAAAATATTAAACATTATTATATATAATTTTCTTAAAGATTCCGGAGTACATGGTGCACTGGTAGTGTTGGAGCCTTCATTTACGGGTGACACGATGGCGACAGCACTCGGAATTCCGCCAGCTAAGCACATGATACGCCGACACCTGACAGCTGAGCTAGAAGGACTCGTTCTTCCAGCAAGGTACTCAATCTACTGTCATCCAGAAGGAACAATGGACAACGCACATTAATCGGCACTCGTTCTGTCAAATACATACAGATACATACACATATATCTATAATATATAATATATATGTGTATGTATCGATATGTGACATTAGTTAATAATTCACAGTGCTCTACTCGGGCCAATCAATCCTCAATCTCAATCAACAGCATATTGTGTTGATTACTCACTAAATGCTATACCAACAATATCATGTGCAATAACGTCCCGGTGCGACGACAATGAACGTTAATGCATGAATATTAGACCCTCGTTTGTCTTCCTTACCTCCAAAGACAAATTATTTTAAATCAGTCTTCATTACACCTCATTCTTAAGCATTTATCACTGTTTTTTTTTTTTTTAATTTCTTTACTATTTTATTTCTGTCATAAAAAAAAAAAAGAAAATTCTAACTAAAGGCTGGATGAAATTTATTTCTGAAGTATTCAAAGAAGTAAAAAATTAGCGCACGTAAAGAAAACAATCCCCGGCTGAGCTTGAACAGAATTATTTCGAGTTATTTTTCAACTTGGTTGGGGTGATTTTATCAAAAGAATTCCGAGTGTTGAAGAAAGTACAGAGTTAAGAGTTACGAGTTACAAGTTGAGAGAAAAGAAGTGAAGGATAAGAGAAATAAATTCAAATGGTCGAGCCGAAAAAAAGTCGAGAAAGTAGAGGGTTGTAGGGAATTGAGCATACTCAAAGCTTATGTACGTAATCAAAGAACTCTGCAATGTATAGGTAGGTATAAAACAAGGAGAAGACCGATGAAAACTGAGAAAAAGACTCCTATCACTATTGCAATGGCTTCAGATCAACTTACTTGTATCCAAAACTGCTACCGGGATTCAGTTTAAGATTACAATCCTTTATATATGAACACATTTGATACATATCGTTGCTGTAGGCGACTACCCCCATTACTACTACTTAATTCCTCAAGGTTTCCGTTAAAACTTCCACTGTAGGTTACTCTTGTTTCAAATTCCGTTGTTCATATTTGCTGAGCTATAAATGATAGTATACATCTCAGCCGGTATCTTTGTTGTTTTACTTAAACAACAAACTTACCCAACAACAGTTATAGTTGTAATACTTTGGCTAATATTTATGCTCAAATATTTGTCGTTATATTAACGACATTATATTATACAAGTCCAGCGAATTTTAAAAATGCAAAACGAATTACACTAAGAGAAATATTTTTTAAAAGAATTTTCCTTCTTTTAATATGCTAAAAAATAAATTTGGGTCAGCGATTTAAAAATTTTAGATAATAAAATTTAAATTTTGGTAAAATAAATATTTTACTCAGTGATAAATTGATAAAAAACATTTTTCTTGTACAAAATTTAGTCAATAACACTTAAAAAAAATGTAATTCTTTGAATTTCTTACAATAACATTGCTTCACCAGAGTTAAAATTTTATTAAATTTATGCACAGACAAAAGTTGAGATTTTAAAAGTTCAATGCTCAAAATTTTTATCATAAAAATGATCAAAAATAAATATTATTGAATTCGTAAAAATATGAATCGATTTCTGATAAGACAAGTTAAGATAAGTCAAAATAAAACTTTGATTACTTTAAAAAATTTTCCTTATTAGTCTTCATAATTATAAAAAATATGAAAAAAAAAATTAAATATTCAATATTGATTTTATTCGTTACCGTGTAATATAAACAAATATATTTAAAGTCGGTCGCAAATAAATTTAACGTATTCATTTATAATAAATTATTAAAACCGCGGAGTTAATTAATATAGGTCATCGAACATCAATATCAATTAATTACATATTTTTAGAACTGGTCACTACACGTGTCTCATTTTTTATTTCATGAATGTACATTCACCAATGCTTCCGCGAATACCGAAATAAATATTAATAAAAAAACCGATGTCACATTCGCCAAAAAAAAAAAGTATAAATTTTACCATTGTGACATAGTGATAAAAATTCAAATAAAGCCGCTTTATTTGCATTGCATTGTCACTGAATAAAATCAGATAATATCTGATAAAATAAGATCAAATATTATTTATATAGATAAATCAAAATTATATGTGTATAAATATTGACGTTTTATCGAAACGTGATTATATTGTAAATTAAATTAGATTAGTCATTATAATTATTATTACACGATATTTACTCCGTTATTACCAGTAATACACACACGTAAATACGATACAGTTACAGCCGACATGGTATGTACATATACAAACATTTATATTATTTTTATTGTTTAAATAACTTTGAATTTTTTTCATTTTATTGATTAATGTGTTAATTAATTAATCTGGTCTGCAGTCCACTCGATTAATGGATAATAAATCAAACAAATAATAATAAATAATAAAATAGTAATTGCCGTTCAGTAAACAATATCTATTGATGAAAAATTTATTAAATCGGTAAATAAAAAATAAATTTAGGTGAGCCGTAGCCCACAGCCGCTGCCTGCACTGCACTGCGCTATGTACAGCACTAATTTTTCTTAGTAAACTGTGGTATTATCCTTGATCATTTTCAAGTTTTTTTTTCTATGTGGCAAAATTTATATTTAATTAAAATCAAAAGCAAACTAGATAAAAAATTAAAACACGATCATGGATTATACTACTGTGCATTATTATAGATATTTATTTGCCATTCAAAATTACTGACTGTTAAATGTTTCGTCTAACATCTTATTTGGCTCTAATGTCAAAAAACGTAATTAGTTTAAATGAAAAATAATAAAAATATTATAAACTAAAAGTCTAATTGAAACCGAGAATCATTAGAGCCCAGTAAATGAACTTTTTTTATATTTAAAGCACAAAATGCTTGTGTATGTATATTTATGTTGTAACTAGATATTTTATAACTATAATTAGATTTATATTTTATTATTTAGTAATGTGAATCTTGTTTAGAATTTTATTTTTTTTTTAATAGTTTTAGAATTTTAGAGATAATTAACTGTTTTATAGAATCTGGAGTTTTTAATCACTAAAATTAAAATTAACAGTAAAAATAAAAATTTATTTATTATTTTTTTTTTATCAACAAATAGAAAATTTTAAACAAGATTAATATTTAATAATAAAATAATTTATGTGAAAAAAAATGTCCATGAAGAGCAGCTATTGAAAAAAAGTCTCCAAAAAACTTTAAAAAAAAAAAAAATCAACTATTATTTACTAATTACATAAATACGTGTGTGTGTTGCGATGTATTGTCGGTGCTAAACACTAGTTAATGAAAAAATTAAAAGCGAGCATGAGAATGTATGGGTGTGTGTAGAAGTCAGCTGGAGGTCGTCCCAAGGAACCACACCAGAGCAAGGCCGATGAGCACCATGAGCGCTGGAGGAAGTCTTGGCCGTGGAAGTCGGGCTCTGCATTTCCAGCACCACCAGAGCTCTCTCTCCGCTCTCCACATGACCGTCAACAACAACAACAACAACAACAACAACAACAACAACAACAACAACAACGGCACCATTAACAACAACAACAGCTTAAACACTATCGATAGACGACGATCCAGTCTCAGGGTAACGTTTTTATTTTTTATTATTTTTATTCAATTACTTTTCTGCTTATTTTTATTTCTGCATGGTTTTAAAATACAACTGTATTTATTAGGGTGGGTCAAAAAAATCGAATAATTTATTTTTGATTTTATACTCTGAAAAATAGGTTCGTAGACACCTAAAAAGAATTCTCTCCAAGTATAAGCTCTTAATTATAACGGGAAGGTCCTCCGCTTTACGGGTTTCTATTTTTTTCGAATAATCAGATAAAAAAATTTATATCTCGCTTCCAACTGCTTGGAAAAATATTCCGTGGCATAGATTTTGTGAGAAATTGAATGCTTTACAAAAAAGGTCTCTTATGACTTTTTCAAAAACTCAACCGATTAAAAGATATTCATAGTTGAAGTTTGGCTATTTTAAGGAAAATATTCGTTTTTATTATGAATTTTATAAGTCGATGAAAAAAAATTATTTCGGATTGCGGAACTCATGATTTTGTAGGAAATTTACTGCTCTACAAAAATGGTCTCTTATGATTTTTTGATTAAGTGAAGCCGTTACGAGATATTTATCGTCAAACATTAACGAATATCAATATTTCCAGTTTTTGATCAATAATTCGATAAATTTTAATTTAAACTATGAGTTTCAGGAAAATTTACATAAATTTGAGTTTCGATCGATAAAGAAATGTTATAATAAGTTAGATAAAGAATTATTGGAATTATCATTGATTTTCCTTGGAGAAATGCCTCAAGAAAAGATTTCTTTCAAACGTCCTGGTGCTGTTCATCATGCTAGATGGATGGCTAAGGCCATTCATAGTTTGAAAATGTATCTATTCAGAGATGAATTCAAACTCTCTCAGAAAGAATTGCATGGTCTTCGTCATTTCTGTATTTTTATAGTCACATTGTATTTAAAAGCTTGGTTTTCATCAACTTCTGCAACAACTGCTGCTTATCATGACTTGCAGTTTATGAAAAATTTATTGGAGTACAAACATATCAATCCTTTGATTTCTTCAGCTACGTGTGAAAAAATGATTTCGCACTTATGGTATTTGAGCGATGAACTTGCCATTTTATCACTGTTTGACGATGGCGTTCCATTAGAAGTAAAAAAAGTATTGTTGAAGCTGTTAATACTCGTGAAGGTACAGATTCTAAAGCTAAAAGATTTGTAATTGCTAAAAAGATTTGAATTCATTGGCGCAGAGAACTCTGAGTGACTTTGTGTCTAAAAAGTCATTAAATCTTTTCAAAATCTTCGATCTACCGTATGACTTTCATGATGTCGATGTTGAATTATGGCCTACTAATGAGAGTTATCTCGAAAATAAAGAATACTTTCAACAACTAAAAGTTGTCAATGATTCAGCAGAGCGAGCTGTTGCATTAGTCAGTGAATATAATCAATGCTTGACAAAAATGAAGAACAATTCCAGTACTTATTGCAAGTTGTCAAAGAACATCAAAAACATTCCCAAATTGTAATAAAAGAAATTATTTATAGTAATAGCGTACTGTTATGTTAAAAATATAGACAATTATATTGCAATTGATAATTCAATAAAAAATTTATCTATAAAAAAGTTAAATACTGGTTGTTTCTCACTTGATTCAATACTTTTCATATTAAATTTGACAAAGAAATATGTCATTCACTTCAAATTAAACTAATCATTGGCTATATGTCGAAAAAATGCTCTAATTTCTTGTTTTAATGCAATCAAACAAGCTCAAGACTGAAAACAATATTAAAAAAATTGTTTATAACATTTCTTTATCGATCGAAACTCAAATTTATGTAAATTTTCCTGAAACTCATAGTTTAAATTAAAATTTATCGAATTATTGATCAAAAACTGGAAATATTGATATTCGTTAATGTTTGACGATGGATATCTCGTAACGGCTTCACTTATTCAAAAATCATAAGAGACCATTTTTGTAGAGCAGTAAATTTCCTACAAAATAATGAGTTCCGCAATCCGAAATAATTTTTTTCATCGACTTATAAAATTCATAATAAAAACGAATATTTTCCTTAAAATAGCCAAACTTCAACTATGAATATCTTTTAATCGGTTGAGTTTTTGAAAAAGTCATAAGAGACCTTTTTTGTAAAGCATTCAATTTCTCACAAAATCTATGCCACGGAATATTTTTCCAAGCAGTTGGAAGCGAGATATAAATTTTTTTATCTGATTATTCGAAAAAAATAGAAACCCGCAAAGCGGAGGACCTTCCCGTTATAATTAAGAGCTTATACTTGGAGAGAATTCTTTTTAGGTGTCTACGAACCTATTTTTCAGAGTATAAAGTCAAAAATAAATTATTCGATTTTTTTGACCCACCCTAGTATTTATCACTGTCATGTATATATTATATCATTCATTATTTTCTTCATGGCTTCATCTATGTCCGCCGGCATAATTTTTATTTTTATTTATTTTATTTTACGTTAAAAAACGTTTCTGTGGAAGATATAAATCGTCTGCTGATTGCATGAAATGTGTAACCGCCTACGCTTCAGTAGAGTTTTAAAAATATATAAATGAGATGAAGTAATGTAAAATAAAAATATATGCATAAATATTCGCTTCGCTAAATCATTAATTGAAGTTTACATACATATACATATATTATATGTAATGTCAGTGTGTCATATGATGAATAGTAAATTGAGTTGAGAATACCAGCCCTTTGCTGTGAGCTATGGGCTCTATCGATTAACATTTAACATTTGTCATTCTCCCTGCATCCTGTGGATCATCGCAGACCTGCAGTCTTCTTTACCTTAAAAAGGTTCGGTATATTCCTTGTCTCACTTAATTACATCATTTATTGTTTTTATTATTTATTTTTTCAGTTAAAAAAAGTCGGAGGTTCTTGAACAAATTTTAACATTATTTTTATTATAAAATAATGAAGAAATAATTTAATTTTACGGAAGAAATATAAACTATTGCATTTTTTAATATGCATCAACTTTTAATAAAAATTTAATATTAAATTATTAAAGAAGAAATATATCAAAGTCATTTTTTATTTTTTTTTTTTTTTTACATTAATTATTTTCAAATTGAAGCTATAGTAAATTTTACGGAAGATTGTAAAACAACAAATTAAACTACAAGTTACAATTTGTTCTGAAACCAAAGAGTTTTTTTTTTTTTAACTTACTAAACAATCAATCAACGTAAATCATGTTTAATTCACAAGGATGCTGTCAGTCAATTCAATCAGTTTTGTCTTCTCAAAAATTAAGTCAATTATTTTAAATAAATAAAGTGAAAAAAAAATTATAAATACATATAAGCGTAAATAGTTAAATTAATATTTATTATTCAATGAAGAGACAAAACTGGTCAATTATTTACATCAAATAGAAATATTTTGACAACGAGGGTCCATCTTATGAATTTAAAAAATATTTAAAATTTTATTTAATTAATAAAACATATTTAACTACCAAATTATTTATTTTTGACCTAATTAAATAATCAAAATAAATTTATAAAATCATAAATGAAACGTAATCGTTCAAGCCTTTAATGAGATTTTAACAAAAAATAAAAAATACTTTGTAAGGTAGAAGACTGATCGATTACGTGCCTACACAGTAATAAATTCAATTATTTAAATAAATTCTATAAAAAAAAAATTATCAATTTAATTATTTAAAAAATTATTAAAGTATTTCTTTAAAAATATCAATCAAATATGTCATAATTTATATACAGATGCATAATAATATATATAAAAGATAAATCTATATTAAATCCTCGACACTGTATATAATATTTAAACACAACAATCTTACATGTATGTAATATAAGAATTTTATTAGCCCAATAATAATCTACTAAAGCAAATCCATTGAAAATGACCATTTCATTTTTTGTTTCAATTAATATCAATTAAAATGATTAATTAAATATTTATGAAGGAATGATATTTAAATAAAATAAAGTTGATGATAATAAGTAAATACATTCGTTTATATCTTTATGTTATTAAGTGGCATGATGAGTTTTTTTCTTAATATCTTTATTTGAAATAAAATTCAAGATATTGATGTTTTTTCATTATAAAAACAATTGAACTTTGAACTATATAATTCAATGAAATTTTGGATGGAGTTCGGTTTCTCACTGACCTATCTATGTCATCTTTAATATAGTTGTCATGGAAAAGCTCTCAGGTATGAGGTTCATTTAATAATTAGGGGAGAGACGCTGCAATACTAACAGGGAATAATCTTCACTTAATCAGAAACTACAAATTTAAATTATAATTTTTTTTTCTTCATTTTAAAGCTCAAAAAAATTTTTACGTGTTCTTATCAAAAGATAATTTTTGCATGTTAGTATCGCAGCTTTGTTGTAAGAATCTGCGCATCGACATCTTGACCTTCAATAAAATAAACTGATTTTTAAATAAGTTTGTTTATTTTACAGTTAATTTAACTGAGTATAGTATAAATTATACCAACAATTATCTTTCTAAAAATTTTATAATTTAAAACGCTAAAAAAAAAAAAAAAAAACCTTTTTTGCTAATATTGCAGCACTTTTTTCCTACTATCAATAAATAATTTAATTCACGTCATAAAATTCATACCATAACACGTTATTATTATTATTTTAAAACTACTCAATCTATTTTCTATAAAAATTTTGTTAAATTAGAATCAACACAAAAAAACACAAATCACTTAGATAGAATAATCAAATGAAAATTTTGCTTCATAAAAAAAAAGCTTACTCGCATGCTTTAATAGTAAATAAATAACTGATGATGATAATAATAATTATAATTATAATTTATGTCAATATTAATGAAGAAAAAAAAATTACAGGGATCATTGAGCCGAGCGCTAGGCCTGCGACCACGTAGTGAAAAGGTATCACCATCATCTTCCTCGGACACGGGAAGTTTAGCGAGTCAGTGTCAGTACATGAGCAGCATCCGAAGTAATTCACCGCCTCCGCCACAACTTCCACCTCGACCAAATGCCAATGGCGGTATTGGGGACGTAGGCGGAATCGGACTCGGAATCGGAATTGGGATCGGAAGTGGAAACGGTAAGCGTCACAGACGTGTCAAGAGCATCGGAGACATTGAGTACATAACAAATGCACCTGTCAGCACACCAGTCTGACAAGAGGACAGGCCCCATCGTTCGGGGCCTTATCGGAGTCTCAGCGAACGTGGATACTCTTCTTCCTACTCGTCAGCTTCAGCTAACTCTCAGTACGGCTCGTATTCTGGGTACAGCAATATCCTCATGTCGGATTATTACTGCGAGTCCCTGTCGAGTGGTGGTGGTGGTAATAATTATTACCAATTACACGGCGGGTATTATTCCCCCCAGAGTTCTTCGGGACCACGTTTTCCTGGTGTTCAAAGATACGGAAGTCTCGCTGAAGAAGTTTGGTCAACTTCTGCTAAAGATGAATTGCCATCTAAATAAAACAAAATCAACACAAACATATTTAGCTTAGTTATTTATTGATAATTATAATTATAAATATGATTAAAATGTATTTGGAATACGTAAATCGTCTTCCCGGTGACCAATTTATTATGCTGTTCAATAATTATTACTATTATTATTTATTGGGAGGAATATATTTCATTAATCTCGGAAAATAGACTCGTAAAAAATAAATCATAAAACATGATATAAAATTAATTATTGCTAATGAAAAATTTTTAAAACTACGCTCATTTTAAGAATATTTTTTTTTACTTTCAACATGTGAAATAATTAACATCATTTTTTAAACTATTTATTTGTATAGAAATTTATTTGAATTAAAAAATTATTCGTGATAAGAAAGTATGTTGTATACTTTACAAAATTATAACTCTATTTCTTCCATAAATATTTTTTTGAACTACCATAATTAATTATTTCAAATGCATCGTATTTTTTTTTTAGATGCATTAGATACATTCCATTTTGGAATCGTTTTAATTAGACCAATTACTCGATTTAATACCTAAACAATTGAATATTATACATAATTATTTTTTATCATATTTGATATACATATTCAGTGTCATATCTTAATGTGTAAAAGTATATTTAAAATATCAGGTTGAATATCATAAAAATAAATGGTCATATATATATTTTGAATTAATATAAGTAATAAATGAATATAATTAATAATTAAATGTCAATGTATTGCGATTATTAATTATGTATAATATTTAACTGTTTTTGAAGATTGTCATAAAGGCATTGTGTATGGTACGGAATATTAATGGTGTATAATTTAAATTTAAAAAAAGAAACAATTTAATCTAAGGCTGAATTATGTTAAAATGCATTTATACATTTTTTTTTTCTATTAACAAGTAAATAATTTTCAAAATTTTTTAAAGGACTAAAAATTTTGGTGTTTATAAATAATTAAAAGCTAAAAGACTTTTAAATTAATAATTATTTTATACATCTATTTAAATTATTAAAAATTAGTATTTATTAATTAGTTGTATAATTGTTTTAATAATGTTTATTGTAAATCGCGTGATTTAACAATAACTAAATTAATACGTAAACCAAAAATTAATTACAGACATTATTAAATTTCAGCTCGAACAAATTAATGAGACAAAAATATAAATAAATATAAATGTAATAAGTATTAACGACATTTTACCAGCAGTAAAATGCGTATCAATACGTCAATATAATCCTGTATTTTTATTAAATATTATCATTATACGTCTAAAAGAATTATTTTAATAAGTAAAATAACTTTTAGGCTTAACAAAATAAAATATTTATTAATCATACTTAAGAACACCAGTCTATCAGATTGTTGAATTCGAAAAAAAAAAAATAAAATAAAGCTTAAATGCGTGCTAACAATAATAATAAAAATAAAGTTCATGAAATAGCTTAAAATTATTGAAATGTCATCGCAAATAATTAACTTAATGTTGTAAATGTACCAATAAATAAAAAAATATATATGTATATACTCGTGTGAACTGTAATATTTAAAAAGAAAAATAATTATGAATAAATTATAATTGCCTTAAGTAGAACGTTATATTTTATTAATTTAAATTGAGAATGTGAATGCATTAATGCATCAAAAATTTATTTCAATTAGATCGATATTGTTATATTTATTTATTTTATATCTAGTTATTAAAAAGTGTGTCACTTAATAATCTATACCACCCACACTCCTCAAGTCATGTATTTATTTATAAAATGAGGGTAGATCGTCTACGCAAGCGTCTCAACAGGATAACTTTATTGATTTGAATGCGCAAGTGCGATTAAATCGCGCATTGTGCTAAATTTATACAAGAAGAAATAATTGTTACTTGTTATTTATTATTTTATAATTAAAAAAGCCTCCGTATTTTATAAATTTAATTAAAAGTTCATTTTAATTGATGAATACAATTAAATCAAAAATTAAAAGCATAAATTTGTCTGTCTGTTAACTCAAACATGATGTATTCAGTTATTCTTGACTTATCAGTGGCTCATAGCAATAATTAATTAAAGAGGAAAATATAAATAATTATTTTTCACTATAAAGTTTGTAACTAAGTGAAGAAAAACGGACCTGACAACGCTTTACAAGGTAAATTATAAGTACCATTCATAAAAATCATTTGTTCTAAGTTTAAAATAGTATCGTTGTCTTATTAGTAAACACAAAAGTGCTTTGTAAGCATTATTAATGAGTGTCAGAGATTTATTTAATAATAACTATTTATTTATTTTTATTTTGTTGATTTGATGTAGGTGTACCCCATCAGCCCTGCGACAGGGCCAGGTGCAGCGCGTTCAGTATGGGAGTTAAGTCCAGACCCCGACATCGTCGGTCATATATCGAACAATTCTATTGGCACTCACAATGTCAATATGACCAAGAGAAACGTCCCCAGGGAAAGGAATACTCCTGACGAAAATATTTATGCTGACGAAGCTACTACTACTGGCCAAAATCCTACTGATGAAACTAAGAGGATCTTTGAACTTCTTCGTGCTGGGTAATACTTTTAATTAAAAATTCAACTTTTATAAAATTAAAAAATTTTTAACATCTAATTATTATTGTCAATTTTAGAGATACAGAAACCGTTGAAGAATTAGTTGAAAAAAATGGTTTGAATATTCTGAGTGTACGTGACAAATGGGGTTACACCCCAGCTCATTGGGCAGCATTAGATGGGAATGTTGAAGTAATTATAATTAATTTTTATATAATAAATTAGTAATAATAAGCTCATCCCGATGTTACACTCATCAAGACCTTTCATTTGAGTACCCACATCGATTTTTTATATATTTATATATTTATATATATTAGGTATATGTATATGTGAAAAATATATCAAAAATCCATGTGGGTACTCAAATGAAAGCTCTTGATGAATGTAACATCGGGATGAACTTATATCTTTAAAAATGTCAATAGTTAAAAAATTACAGTGCAATTTAACAAAAGTCATTATTTAATAAAGCAAAATTTTATTTTTTTATATTTCACATAGTGACTGCAAGGTTGATTGTAATAACAAATCTCATATTTTTTATTTTAAAGGTAATGCGGTATTTAGTTGAAAGAAATGGACCAGTTGATTTATCTTGTCTCGGTACACAAGGACCTAAACCAATTCACTGGGCGTGTAGAAAAGGCCATAGCGCTATAGTTCAAATCCTTTTGAAGGTAATAATAAATTCTTATAAATAATTTTATTAAAATTTAATATAATTATATAATAGTGTCTTCGTATTAATTTTTAATATTTTAAAAATATTAAATATAATACCAAAGAAGAAAATAAAAAAATGAAGAATCAATTATTGATAAATAATAATAATAATTTGTAGGCAGGTGTAGCAGTAAACACAGCAGATTTTAAAGGGCTGACACCTTTAATGACAGCCAGTATGTTTGGAAAATTCGCAACAGCAGCATTTCTTCTCGGATCTGGCGCACTAGGACACCTCACAGACATTAATGGCGACACTGCACTTCACTGGGCCGCTTACAAAGGACACCCGGACTTGATACGGTTGCTGATATACAGCGGAGTAGATCTCCAAAAGCCGGATTACTTTGGCTCAACACCTTTGCACTTAGCATGCTTATCCGGAAATGTCAGTTGCGTAAAAATCCTCTGCGAGAAGAGCAAAATAGAGCTAGGACCACGTGACAAGAACGGGAAGACACCTCTTCAATTAGCCAAGAGCCACCGGCACTCGGAAGTAGTTGCCATTCTGGAAAACGAACAAAAAAGGCGAGCCCGATGGGTACCACCAATAAATGAGCTTTGGTAAATATTTATAATAAGTAGACCTGAATGAATTTTAATTTAATGATTGCATTAGGAAAAAATTTATTAAACAGGGCACTGCTATTTGGCGGAGCGGGAAACAGTAAAGGGCCATTATTATTATTTATGGGATCTGTTTTATTATGGGGCTATCCGATGTATCTGATTAAATGCATACCTCTTACATGGAATTTCCTACGTGGTAGTCATTACTGTTTTATTTACTGGAACATCGTCATGTGGCTGTCATGGGTCGTCGCTAATAGACGCGACCCCGGCTACGTTCCTCAAAATAGCGATACTTATTATAGAGCCATTAAACAGGTAATTTTATTTAATTTAAAAACATATTAATTTTTATTTCAAGGAAATTTTTGATTTTAATAAATATTAAATTTATTTATTTATTTATTGTATAATTATAGATTCCGTATTTTGATAAATGGAAGAAAAGAAATGTTATTTTATCACGATTATGCCATAGTTGTAAATGTTTTAGACCACTAAGGGCTAAGCACTGTAGAATTTGCAATCGTTGTGTAACTTATTTTGATCATCATTGCCCTTTTATTTATAATTGTGTTGGCTTGCGTAACAGGTAAGTTTTTTTTTTTTTTTTTTTTTTTTTTAATTATTTTCTTTCTTCTCTTAATTATTATAATTATTAGTATTTTATAAACTTAAATAAAAATAATCATTTGGATAATTTATTTCTTTTTAACTATAAAAAGTTTTCAATCTCTTAGAGATAAAATAGAATTTTTTTTAGCTTTTAGAATTTTTCTAGATATTTTTAATATTAATATTTTAGATTTTCTTAACTTAGATTATTTTTTGTATCTTTAAAATAAAAATTGATTGACAAATTAATTTTTTTTTTTTGGTAATTATTTACCAGTGGGGTCAATCCCATTTTAGGCCATAACTAGATGAGAAAAATATTTTCAAATTTTTTTTTTATTCTGTTTGTTTTTAAGGCGCATTTATGATAAAAAAAAATGTTGTGAAAAAAAAAATAAAGATTTCGATAGTTTTTTTTCCTTTAAAAGTTGGAAAAAATTTTGGCTTTCAGATTTTTGGATAAAATTTCTATTTTTTTTTTATTTTTTTTTTAAATACATAAAAAACGAGCAATTTAAAAAAAAATTTTAACATATACTAGCATGGTTTGATCCCACTTGTAAATAATTACCTTTTCTTTTATATAAAAATAAGTAAAAATGATAATTATGATAATTAGAGTAAAATACTTAATAAAAAAAATAATTTAATAATATAATTTTTCAGAATGTGGTTTTTCTTATTCGTAATGTGCGTGGCAATAAATTGTTCATTTACACTCTACTTCGCGTGTTATTGCATTGCAATTGAGGGATTGCAATTGATGTACGTGTTGGGTCTGATAGAGGCGCTAGTATTTTGCGGACTCGGTTGGATACTAACATGCACATCAGTAAGCAAATTTTTCTTACTAAAAGAAAAATATTAAACATTTTTAAATAAATGTTAAATATTTTTCTACCATAGTTATTTTTATCTTCTTTAAATATTTATATCGATATTTTTTAGGTACTGCACGCATGCATGAATTTAACTACCAACGAAATGTTTAATTACAAAAGGTATTCGTACTTGAGAGACAAAAAAGGTAAATATTCAAATCCTTTTAGTCGAGGACCAGTGCTCAATTTCATCGAATTCTTTCTCTATCCTCCCGACCACTATGCCACTGACCCGCAGCATTACAATATTTTGTCCGAAGAAGCCATGTAAAAACTTACTTTACTTATTTACTTTTTTTTCCCCACCTCAATCATTTATTTTACACCAAACTATAATACGCTACAAAATAATACTTAGATAAAACGTTACACACGCACAAATAATTAAAAAATATCATTATTCAATAGCATCTTTATAATTTATTATAATATCAATATGTCATTTTGATTACTTAAAAAATACTGACAAAATGAGTAAAGGTATAAATGTATAAGTTAATTAATTAATTAATTATTTAATAATATAATTTTATGTAATAATTATAATATTTGGATATTATTAAACATTTTTAAAATATAAAAATACAAATATATGTTATGTAAAGAATTAATATTTGCAATGTAAATATTTTTTAGTAGAAAAAAAAATGTTTTTATTGTTTTTAATATCGATAAATAAAAAATGCTTGCAACAATTTTTACTTTACGCTTTAAAATCTTTGGTAGAATATACTGCATCAATCCCAGTTTAAAAAAAAAAAAAAAAAAAAAAAACAAAAAATCGTTGCTTATTACTTTGGAATTAAATGGTAATTGTTATTATTTATAATAAAATAAGTTTAGTAAAAAATTACTATGGAACATGATTGAAGATAATAGTTTTTAACATCTGATTAATCAATGAAACGTTAAAATTTCTAAAAAATTTTTCTTGTACGAAATAGTAATTTTAAAAAAACCTTTAAACTTCTAACTTATTTGGTAACTTACTATCTAATAATATCTTAAAGTTCAAAGCAGAAATCGTAATTTGGTGGTGGTTCTGGTACTGGTGGTGGATCTTGAGGGATGTCAATACCCTCAGCATCAAGTAATCTTAATTTAATATCCATCGATAAAAGTGTTTCTAAATCATTTTCCGTTTCTTTACTTGTCATTTTGTTTCCTTAAAAATTTATTTATATTAAATTATGTTATAAATTAGAAAAATTTTAATTACGCTGTAAATAATTACATACCAAGTAACGCATTGATACCATCAGTCCAATAATCAAAAACTTGTTCATCCGGTGCCACGAAGTCTAAATTAGACACTTCAACTGAATCTAGCACCAGCGAAAATGCCAATTGATGAGTAGTCTTTCGTCTCTGCAAATCCTTCATATGTGGACAGTCTCTTCCGATAAGCAGTCCACGTATGTCAACGACAGCGAGTTTCATTGGAAGATCATCAATTGTAGGGACTGATTTTTCGTCGCAATCACCATAATGAAACACTTTGTGATTCGGCGACAAACGAACGTACCAAAATTTATCTTTTATTCTCTGTGTAAAGTAAAAATAAAATAAATTAAAAAACTAAATGAATTATTATTGTCAATAAAAATTACCTGGCCTCTAGCACTGTATTTAGTAAACCTGGTGCCTTCTACCAGGAAGCCCAATCGCTGCTGTTGAATAAGGTCAAGTATTTCAGGAGTTATTTGCTCTCGCAATTCAACAATCGGCTTTGCATGACTCTCCCACTCTTCTCGATTAGTTCTTTCCTGTTGCCACAAATTGGTGATCGTTGAGTACGTAAGCTGTTGCAATTTATTTCTAAATTTATCTAGTCCCGTTGGTTTACATTGGAGAGCGCGAGTAATTTGCTCACGCACTACAGAAAACACTTTGACGAAATCTTCCGTAGTAGCCCGCATTTCTTTCCACGTTTTATTCAGCAGGACGATACACACACAGTAAAACTCTTCGAAGGGATGATCATGAGTGAAAAACATTGGGTGATATGACTGGCCTTGTTCGCTCGGTGCTTCTCCAATCCTCAATACCTTTAGAATAATTAATTAATTAAAAATTAATAATTAAATTAGCAACCTTGCAATCACTATGTGACTATCGTGAGATAAATAATATTTTTAATTATTTTATAATAAATTAAATATAGCAAAATTTAAATTACCTCGCATAATAATTTAACCAATTCAACACTGGTCCTACCAAAAGGACATTCATGCTCATCAGCACGACAAGAATGTTCCAAAACGACTTTGGTGTACGACTCTGTATGATTCCTAGCAAAGTAAATCATGCAATCAAGCGCTAGCATACCAGGTGGCGTCCCGTTGAAGTCCAACGCAGGATTAATGTCATATTTAAAGCCCAATTTTTTATAATCTTTGGCAAAAAGACCTTGCTTGCGTGCAGCAACATCACCGCTGCTGACGTTTCCCTCAGTGTCAAAGGCAATACGACGTAATTCTTTAATTTTATCATGCGCATCCTGATCCTGTGGGTCCATTTTTGTCATCATACGCTGCTCGAGCAAACTCAACACCAAAGTTTGTAAGACGTAGAGCTGGTGAGCCATTTCAGTGCCTACTTGGCCGGTCGACTGTATTACGTTGGTGAGAAAAACATTACGCACTTGTTTAGATTGAAGTGTTGCTGCTACAGCGCGTCTCTTTATCAAGTCGGCTTTCAAAAATAGTGCATTTATCAATGCAATTGTATTTTGCTGAATCTGTGGTGACATGCTCTGCAAATGCATTACGAGATTCGGAAATGTGACTTCTTTCTCAACTAAACCGTATTTGCCAGACGAATTCAGGACTATGTTTTCGAGGATGCTCAAAGATGCTTCAATTACATTAGAATCTTGAGCCACTGATTGATTGTTTACATAACTCGCAACTTTGTTTATGAACGGTGGCTCCAAAATGTCCCAAGATACTATACCGTGGTCCATTAGCTCAACAAATGATTGAAGAGAGCATGCTAATGCTGTTGATTTAAATTTCCCTGACTCAGTCTATCAAAATCAATTCAACAAAATTAATTAATTTAATAAATGTATTTATTAATGACACTGAAGTTGACAGACATTTGAAATTTTTTTAGAATTTTTTAGTTGTGAAATTATTATAAAAAAAAATTAATTAAAAAATTTCACATGTGAAAATTAATAAAAATTACAAGTGAAAATTTTTAGAAGCATTTTTTTAATATAATTAATTGGTTAAAAAAATTTTTTAAATCAACAGCTGACGGCTAACTTCAGTGTTATCTTATAATAAATTATTAGAAAAAAAAAATCGATAAACTTACTTGTGATATAATTAGGGCTAGTCCTTGTTTGTTTATAAACTCATGTGCAAAAGTAATGTCATTACTAAGAGTACTTAATTTTTGTAACGCTGTTAATTTATCCTCAGCTGTTCCATTATTTAATTTGTGTAGAATATCACCGGCTGTTTTACTAGGCGAATGTTCCAGTCTCAAAACACTTCCATTTTTTATTTCATTTCTATTTTTTTCAGTTATGTAGTTTTGATTGTTATTTTCAGAAAATTGAAGAGAATACGTATCTGGATCAGTAAGACTCCATTCATTACAAAGGCCCTATAATAATAATTATAATAATATTAGTAAAGTAATTATTTAATTTAATATTACAAGATAAATTTTTGTAGCTTAATTAATAAAAATAAATTTATCAATTAACTTACTTGTATTATTCCAGCCAATGGTTGTTTTTGATTAAATTCAATCAATTGAGGCATTTGGCCTGTCATCTGAACGGCAATCTTAACAATATTTAAATCTTTTTGCACTGGCATTTTAATTGCTTGTGTATACATTTATCAATTAAAGTTATTTTGGTAAAATTATATTTTTTTTTTCTAATTATTAAAAAAATGGATGACAAAGACAATGTGTCATACTAACGTAACAACCATTTTTATGAATACTACCAAGTACATGTATTGCATTGTAGTGGAAACTAATTATATTTTATAACACTGAAGTTAGCCGTCAGCTGTTAATTTTAGAAATTAAAAAAAAAATCAAATACAATAAAAACAAAAATTGTCACTTGTAATTTTTATTAATTTTCACATGTGAAACTCTTTAATAATTTTTTTTTTTTTTGTAATAATTAAATTACTATAAAATTCTAAAACAATTTTTAATATCTGTCAACTTCAGTGTCAGTGTATTTTACTGTTAGTTGATAAAAAAGACATTTTATGATATACATTTTAGAATTCTAAAAATAATGAAAGGACAAAAGTTAAAACTGTTAATACTGTTTTTGTTTATATTATAACAATGTAATAAACATTATAATAAAATAGTAAGTAATTATTAATAAATATTTTTTTTTCTAATTAAGAAAATTTTAAAATATTCTATGAAGGTGTCAATAAGTAAATAAAAATAGTGAATATTATTTTTTAGAGGTTACATGGATAAGATTAATAATTTTAAAAACGACAACAAAAATGTATATTTTTTTTATTAAAGTATTATAATAATAAGAGGATATATTTTTTATAGATTAAAAAAACAATAAGAGGATTACTAGGATGGCTGGACAACAACCGTCTTTTCCATCGGGCTTCCCGGCAGCCCAGCAGCAAGCGATGATAAACCAGTTTGGTGGCGGCCAAATGGTACCAGAGTTGATGGGTCCGCAGCAAGGAGGCTTGCCATCAGGTTTGGTAAATCCTCAGCAATTCGGAGCCGGAATGGGTGGAAATGTTGGCCCGAATCCGATGGCCCAGCAAGTGATGACTCAACAGCGTCAACAATTAGCACAACAAACTCTTATGCAGCAGCAACTCCAGCAGATGCAACAACAGCAAATGCAGTTACAGCAACAGCAACAGCAGCAACAACAACAACAACAACAACAACAACAGGCAACTCTTGTTCCTCAGAACACTCAAGCTGTCAATCAAGTTCAGACACCTCAGGCATCTGTTCCGCAAATTCAGCCTCAAGTTCCTCAGCAACAGCCACAGCCTCAGCAACCACCACAGCAACAACAGCAACAACAACAGCAACAGCAACAGCAAAACAAAGAATTCAATACTGTCAGTTTGTGCAAATTAGGACAGGAAACTGTACAAGATATTGTCAGTCGTGCGCTAGAAATTTTTCAAATTCTCAAAGTTATTCATCCTCCTAATGGTAAATTTTTACGATCCTGAATTTAACAGACATTTAACAATTTTTTTAAATTTTTCTAACAATTAAATTATAATCAAAAAAATTCTACGTGTAGAAATTTTATAAAATTATGAATGCAAATTTTTTTAAATATTTTTTTTTTAATATATCGCGTTCCAGATGCCATAAAGATGTATAATAAAAATTCTATTATTTTTTCTAAGTCCAAAAAAATGTTTAGTTTGAAGAAAAATTTATTTTTGCATTTATGTACCTTTCATATAAAAATACGTCAGTTCCCAAAAAAACTTTTTTTTATACGCCCTTATGGCATCCAAGGTGGGCACCGGGAATTAAAACAAATAACAACGAAAATTTTTAGTTAATGAATTTTTTTTTTTTTTTAATTTGAATATTTCAGGAACATCTCAAAGTGCAACAGCAGCAAATGATAAGAAAGCAAAGTTGAATGATCAAATAAGAATGAATATTTTACTTTTAAGACGGTTGCGACTCGTATATGACAAGTGTAATGAAAATTGTCAACTTCAGGGTATGGAGTACACGCATATTGAGAGCTTAATACCTCTGAAAGAGGAGTGGGATATGAAGTCTGATGAGAAAAAAACATCAGAACCGTATCGACTCGCTTGTGAAGAACGTAAAGAATTAATTGACGTAAGTTAATTTTTATTTATTCTTCTTGAAATACAAAAGTATTAAATAATAAATAACATGTCAATGCTTTATTTCAGCAAGTCACAGCAAAAAATCGACATCTTAAAGAGATAATCGACCACTTGAGACGAATTATTTCTGAAATAAATACAATGCTTCATATGCGAAGGTCTTAAAATTAAATTTTCTACCTACATGTAACTAAAAAAATAAGTTATTTTATATTAATCGAGATTGAATAAAGTTCGTATAATTGTTATTGTACATTTATTGCGCTTTAATGTCATTTATTGTAAAACTTATCACATCAGTAGCTCGCAGAATAGCCTCTGGAACAACTCCCAGTGGTGTTTTTAAATTATGAACGAATAATTCCAGACAATCAACATCACATCCACGAAATTCTCCTGACACATGTGAGTTTTCGTAGAGATAAAAATTCGCTTTGGATCCTAAAAATTAATGACACTGAAATTGACTTATGAAAAATTTTTTTAGAATTTTATAGCAATTAAATTATTATAAAAAAAATTTAATAAAAAAGTTTCACATGTGAAAATTACTAAAAATCACAAGTGAAAATTTTTTATTGCAATTAATTTATTAAAAAAATTTTTTTAATTAACAGCTGACGGCTAACTTCAGTGTTACAAAAATTATAATTATAAGTAATTGATAAATTTAATTAAAAATTATGAATAATAATTGTTAATATTTACCAATAATCCCATTCATAAAACGCAAATATCTTTCACGTAAAAATGCACGAGCTTCTTGCATTTCTGGCTTTGAAAATTTAGGTTCTATTACTTCTGATAAATCTTGAATACTATCGGTTTTAAAATCACCATCAAACATTTTTAAATTCTCCGTAAATAATTTTGTTTTTAATTTATTAAAAACGTGTGTGCACTTGTTGCAGTTGCTAGAGAGTTAAGATATCTGCTAAGGATAATTTGACTTGTGACATAAACACAATCACACTCTACAGTCGTCCCAGCAGGAGAATAAAAATAAACATAATAAACTTCGGGTTTGTTCGGAATTTTTACCCTATTTTGTATATCTATTCACTGCCCATTCATCACAACCAAAAACTTGAACTTGTATTCCTCCGCGAGCGGTAAATTTAAATAAGGTTTAATATCATATTTAATGCACTTATAATTGATTATAATTAAATGACTGAGTTTTTTACCTTAAATACATTTTAGCATTGAATAAAATTTTATCCGGAATTGAAAAACTGGCCTTAAATCTATGGGAACCTTTGCAACAGCAGCGCGCTCTGTCGTTTATATCAAATTTTTGAGTTGTGGCTTCCGTATAGCGAGCGTCTTCTTTCTAATCAGGCCTTCGTATGCCCTGCACCAAAAGGCATAAGTACTACATTCTTGAAAGTTTTCAACAAAGGGCTTCAAGCTATAAACAGCCAAGGCTGACAAAACATTCGTCAGTTTTTGTTCAATTTTTTCATCGTTAACTTTCGAACCATGCAGCGAGAATTGGAATCTGTAATTTGTCCTTATGATAGAAATCATATAATTGATCGATCTAGATTACAACGGCACTTGGTTAAATGCTCAAAGGTAAATTTATTTTATACACTTAGACTTATTTATTTGATTAAAATTTTATTTTTTATTGGTTAGAATTTTCCGCCTAATTACAAAGAAACATGTCCGTTTAATGCTACGCACTTGATGTCGGAATCTGATTTGAAAGTACACATAAAAAATTGTCCAGACAGAAAATATATCGATCATGATCAATTTCGTACGTACACACTTATATTAATGGTTTATTGTTGAAATATAAGATCTCATTGATGAATACTTGTAATTACTTAATTTAATTTATACTACATTAGGTTTTGTATTGAAAAATCATGGATCGATCAATTCCTTGCCACCTTCCATTGCTGAAAGTAGTATTGATCATTACGACGAATCATGGAATGACTGTTTGTCAGATGCCTTCTCTGCTACATCAATTATTAGCCGAAATTCTAAAATAGCTAGGTAATTGTTAAACTTGAAGTATATGTTTTATATTTAATTTTTTATAACAATCAATTAATTATATTTTTTATGCTATAATAGCCCAGTGTCAAAATTGAGAAAACCTAAAGGACGTTCTGAAGTTTGTATGCTGGAATATACCGAGGAATCAAATGCCGAAGACATCGATTCTGTTGTTAGCAGTGCATCCGCCCAAGGCCGTGGAAAATTAATACAACAAAGACAGAAAGCCGAAAATTTACCAAGAGTTGGTAGACGTTTAAAACCAATTACTGATGAATTGGAAATGGGAGCATCGGCGATTACGGACGTCGAAGATGCCGAGTCTGTCGTTAGTTTTGTTAACGGTGTAGGTCGTGGACAAATTTATGGTTTGTCAGGAAGAAAATATGATAGTGATACTGATGATTCGAGATCTATTATTAGTACCGTCGGTCGTGGCAAACCATTGAGACTTTAATTATTTTTTTAAGTTTCTATTTTTTCTTTTTTTCTTTTTTTCTTTTTTTCTTTTTTTTACGTACCATACAAGGTAAAAGACCCAGTTATTAACACTTGCAATTTTATTTTAATTAAAAAACACAAATCAACTCTGATAAATTAATAAATATCATTTTTGAGTTGAAAAATTTTAAGATAATTGATTTTTTGAGAACATTTCATTTTTTTAATTAGAATAAAATTGCAAGTGTCAATAACTGAGTCTTTTACATTAATATGACATTAAATAATAATAATAAAAGTTCAAAATAATTAATTAGAACATATTAATATCTTATGAGTTGAATCACGAAAACTTTCTCATAATAATACAAGTAAATATTTTTTTATTTAACTTAATTTAGAATCTATCAGTTTATTAAAAAAAAATGGTTAAGAGTAGTGACCATGAAATGTTTCGAATGAAATATTGTTTCCACATTTTAATTTATTCTATTCAAATATATTATGATAACTTAATATATAAAAGATCAATTAATAGACTACTGCATTGGCCAATAAAATAATGAAATTTAAGATTAAAAATTATCGTTTTCGTTTTAATTTTATTTCTTAAAATTACACCCTTAAGCATCAATTTACACTGTTCCATTGCACCCGTTTTTATTTAATTAATATTCATAAATTTTCGTCAACACATCAAAATGTCCGGGTGATTAGAGCTACAATTACAATGCTCGTGATAAATTAAAAATGAAGTACAACAGCTTTTATACGTTATTTTGGCCGTATTATAATATTGTCATATTTTTCAAGTTGCTTTATCATTATAATTTATATATTAAATAATTCGATTGAATGTACAGTAAAACACGCCTTGAAAGAGTCAAATAATGAGTACAAAATTTTATTTAGCCAAATGTCAATTTAAGTGATTTCAATACAATAAATGTATAAAGTTTTTAAACGCTTCACATAAAATACTATCAAGTTTAAATTAATACTTAATAGTATTATGAATAAGTACGATGTTCATTGACTGCCTTTCACCAATAATAATAAATTATGACCTAATCTTTGTAATTAACTTAAAAATTAATAAATTAGTTTAAAACTTTTATAATCCATCGCCATGGTATTTTTTTTTTTTTTTTTTGAATAAAATATTCGATATAATAATTGATTTTTATAAACTAAAATGATACATAAATAAATAATAAAATGACAAGTAAAATAAAATACAATAATTAAAATTTGATGACATATATAATCCTAAATGTGTTATCTCTACGATCCTTTTTTCTATTTGTAACTCATTTATGAACATGAATATTATATTAGATAATATCGTATGACAATGAAATAACTAATAAATTAACATTATTATCAATAATTTATTTTATTTATTAATGCAGGCGATTGAGTCGTGTAAAAAAGTTACCGCAAAAGCATTAATCGGAGTAGAGTATACGACTTAGGATATTATGCATCACATTGGCATCAAAACTGCCGAGTAATTTTTTTTTTTTGTTACATTTATTTATTCAGCATTTTTATTTATAATTAAATGATCTCTTTTCACTTTGACAATAGCTACCCATTAAACAATTTAATGAAAATAAAAATAATATTAATTACAATTGATAATGATGTGTAAAAAATTACAGATATGGAAGAGGCTTGACCAAAAGACAAGCCACAACATACAAAATACCAAGATTACTATTTAATCTAGCCGTTTGTTTAGGTACACTTTGTATTGTATGTTGACTGCGAAATTGTTTTTCTATTTTAAAGGCTTTTGGTAGCGTTATTATTGGCAAAAGAAACCACAATGAATATCTGCATGCCCATACAGCAAGAGTTATATAGGGTGTGAATAGTAAAAATTGATATAAAAGATGTGACGCTGTTTGTCCAATAAGTATCGCAAGTGTAACAATTCCTGCTCGTCTATCGCTCTCTAAGTCTCGTGTATTATTACTGTGTAAAATTGCCTCAGTATTCAAAGCCAGTGGTATCGCATAATAAAAAGTTCCCCATTGAATGAAACCAGTCTGTACCATAAAAGCAAATAGTACAGATATGGGTCCAAAAATGACAAGTATTATAACATCACCTAGCGCAATATACTTAAGACCAATACCCCCTGTATAAAGAAAGGACGATGATAATCCACCAAAGAACACTAGAGCTAGGTGTTCCATTTTTGCTGGTGAAATCATCGCTAATAATACAAAACCGAGACATCCTACCGCATATAAAAATGTTCCTAAAGATACTAATTCATCTTTAGATAATAAATGATCAACTAATATCCTGTCATCGCTTTTACCGCTGCTGTCGACTCCTTTGATATAATCAAAATATGTATTAACAACATTACCAGCTCCGTGAACTGATATAATTGTGCCCAGTGTTAAAACAAATAAAATAAAACTAAAACTATCCCAACCGGTTAGTCGGTAGGCCAACGCAGATCCCAGAAACGTTGGCATCAGTGATGCGCTCAATGACCATGGTCGTACAGCTAAGAAGTACGATGAAAATTTCATTAAAGGTGAATTTAATGTTGATGATGATAAGGAAGCACCATTAATGTTACTCGTGCAACTCTTGCTATTTCCCGTGTCTTTATTAGAACTTTTTACTCCATTTGACATCATGGTTTCGTCTGAAAATTAATTTATAATTAATAACATAATTTTTTTTTTTACTTAAAACTCTTTATTTTATTTAATGATGAATACGTAATAAAAATCAAGAGCTAGAAATAAAACTAAATTAAAAACAACTTTTAATGTTATTTTAAATTTGCCTATTTAACTTCTTTGAAATTTTTTATTCATCAATAAATAAATTTTAATAGAAAAATAATTTTTTCCATTTATTGAAAATTAAATTATAATTTTATCTATCATTAAATACATCGAGTATTATAAATTAAACAGTAAGTTCACCTTTTAGTCAGCAGGTCAAATGTGAAAGTTAGGTTAAGAAAGCTTCCATATCTCTCGACCAAGCATTTCACTATTGTACATCAGTTACGGTGTAATACACACCGTACTCAACTCTTGTGCAATTATTCAATACAATAGCATTATTTTAATAAAACTGTTTATAAGTACTATCATAAAACTTAAATAATTGTAAATATATACTAAAAAATATGTTGGTGACGTGTTTTCAACCGTTGCTACATACAGCGCTATCTGACACTTTACCAACTCTCTTTTTTTCTCTTATTACTCGTCAACACACGTGTATTTTGCGCAAATAAATTACGTGTAGAAAAATCGGCGGGTTATTTGATTGAATTACCTGTAGATGAAAGTTAAATTACAGATAAGAAGATATTAAAATCAGCAGGTAACTGACGACTATTACATCTCAATGAACAATTATTTTAAATTGTAAAACATCACTTTAAATTTGGAAATTTTTGTAAGATATATTTGTATTAAATAAAAAATTTATAATTATAATGTTGAAAAACGTTTACAGCTGATTTTATTATCCTAAAAATTAAGTTAAGCGAATAAACAAATTAATTCAGTTTTATTTTAAGGTCATGTGTTTTTAATAAAAATTATTAAATTGTCAATGCATTTTTGTAAACATAATATCTTAATAAGAATTATTCTTATATTAATCATAATACTTGCAGATCAGCCAATATTAACTGTTACGAAAAAAAAGCTATAATTTTTACTGTTTACTTGATTCAAGTGCTAAATAATTGTTTTTTAAATATTTAAATCAATTAACACTATGTATTATTATCGAAATAATAAACTTCATAATCATAAGGTACATATTTTTCTTCACAGTAGCTTTGATTATTACTTAGTTTATTGAAAATAGTTTAAAAAAAAAAAACTTAATTGTATTCTTTTGAATATTTTCATTTCTTACTTTGCAATCAAATCAATAAAATAAAATAATTCAAAAAATATTTCAAATAAAAAATTTTACGTAGCAAACAAAAGTAAAAAATAATAAATGTTTTTTCATTATTATTAAATAATAATAAATAATTTATCGATAAATTATTTTACTGAGTTTTCACGCACATGGTGTTCATCAGAACTAATATGTAAACGCAGGTTGGATACACCATAAACTTTCAGCTTACACAATTTGCATTCTATCGCTTCCCCAAGATAATCACGGTAACTCATTGAAGCGATTTTTTTCAACTCAGTCAAGTGTTCAATCATTGATTCTTTATATTCATTTTTTTCTTGAAGTTCCAACGCCCAATGAAGTCTAAATATTCCTTGTTTAGAGTCAGCAAAAGGTCCAGGTTTCAAAAATAGCTCTTTATTGTAGCGACACCAAACAGAACGGCGTAAATCGACTTCTGGTTTGATCGGCTTTCGCTTTTGGTTAATTATCTTGAAGAGAATTTCATTGATACGACGCTGGCATGTTAAAATTGTTTCAGCAGGTTCCTGATTACCTTCATCAATGAAAATACCTTGACTCATTAAATGTCTCAGCTGATTGATGAGTTGCAAATCAGTCATCGTGATTTCGACGTCAAATGGAATTGGCATGTCATGTTCGGGGAAAATACTATGTTGAGATTTCTCGTGGTAGCCCAAGCCACAAAGGGCACCGATGTACTGAGTGCCGAAGGAATTACTCCTCAGTTCAATTTGTGGCGCAAATATCAGACATAAAAGAGGAAGTAAGCCCGGGATACTTGGCATAAGAGTAGTGTTATATAGTGTAAGATTTTGTGTAACAGCACTTTCATTTATGGATCCAGCGATGAGTAATCGTTGATGAGGATTAACTGGATTATCGTCCATGATAATAGAATTAACTGATGAATCACTGACGACAACTTTTCGACCTACTCCAGCACTTGCTAAGCTAAATATTTCAACTTCCAATGGGGAATATGGCCCACGCATTTTTACAATATTTGTACACTTGTTTTTTGGTGGAGGTTCAGGATAATCTTCAACAATATTGTTCTGATTATACTGCAAGCGTTCGTAATGGTTTTTGACGTCCTTGGTAAATTCTTTAACTTGCTGCCGAATTTCGTGATTAGATTTTGATAAGAAATTTTCTTCCTGAAATTCAGCGAGGCCTTTTTTTATCAAATAATTTCCTACATCTACCGTGTCACCCTTTTGAGTAATGCAAGTTAAACTCATAGACACAACGCTGTTGACAACAGAATAAACTTTGCCTCGCTGTTCGATTGATGTTTTCAACAAATCACGAAAGTCTTGAATAGCTTGCTTGGACCACCCACCAGTCAAATTGTTCATAGCAGAAGGTTGAATATTTGACAGAACGCATTCAAATGCCAGCGCTGGTAATTCAGTAATCTGATTTTCATTGGGGAGAAGTCTTAAGTCACCAAGAGCAATGCGTTGATTAAACCCATAATCTACGAAGAATACTTGAACAAATTTATTCTGCTTCGATACCATCGTCACGGATTGAACTTCAGCACGACAATAATTAACTTCCTTGGTTTTAGACATCCATGGAGCCAGTACGATAGATCCGATAACAGGTGGTGAAGTAGGAGCTTTTAGCTTATGCTCTGGATCTATTTCTTCAATATAAGACTTTATGAATTGACAGTGCTGAACAGTGCGCGTGGATTTATTGTGAGCCCAAAAATGACCGGGGTCGACGAACCGGCAGACTGAAATCACTAAATCAGTTTCATCTAATTTTGGTAAAATAGGTCGTACTCCACTTGATGGAAGTTCAGTAACTTCTTGATCACTAGTGAATAGATCCATCGGTTTCTGTTTGGGAATGTTCAATTTTTCAGTTAATGTAGTTGATTCTTCTGGCTTGAGTACGGGAATATCCATTTTAGGAAACACAGAACGCATTTTTATTGCCCGGTAAACAGGAAGAGGAATTTGTTCAAGTCTTTTGTTGACATCTTCTGACTCATCTCTTTCTACTTTACTAAACGTGACATAAACACGATTAGAATTATCAAAGTTTACTTTAATACTCTCGGGGCTGTAGGTGGAACAATTTTCAAAAAGTTGCTGAAAACGTTTTGCGTAAAGTAAACCCGGTTGATCGAAAGGCCATCCTTGTAAGTACACTGTTTTTAAAGGGTCAAGTCCACCAATTAATTTCATCTTGGAAGTTTCATCGTGTGGCGAATGGGTTATAAAATAATGTGGATAAAATCCACCAGCAATAACAATTTTTAATACAAAGTAACGTAGCTCGCCATCTAAATCAACTTTGCCAGACCCGTAGGTCTCTTTAATCCCAAGTTTTTCCAATCTATGTGTAATGTCTCTTACAGTAGCATCGATTTCCCTCAAAATTCTTATTTGTAAGCAACTCGTACGTGCCCACTCTTTTTCTTCTCTATCAGTCTTGATGCGACCTGATGATTTTTCACGCATCCATACATTGTAAGCGTGCAAAAAAGAAATAGCATCACTGTTGGTGTACTGTGACCACATCAACTTGGCGTCGTATGATTTTAGTTTGAGTTGGAAGGGCGAGCTGAACATATTTTTTACTGCCATACTAGCACCGATGATGATTACCTCTCTGAGGACACTGAACATATGACCAAGAACAATCATTTTTCCAATATGAATGTCGATAGGAAGAGAGGCCATGATGCGTCCAAGATCTGTCAACTCCCCATCTAAATCTTCATCACCATCAAAACTAATTAATCCTCCGGATTCTTTGAGCAAGAGTATCGTGCGTTGGAGATTACTCAAATCGGGAGGATCTAGTGCAAGGGCCAGTATAGCTTTGGGTGGTCCTAAATCAATTATCTTTGAACGTAGAACAACTTGTTCAAGAGGAGCTTTAACAATCTCTGGTAGATTTTCAATTGGTAATTTTTTGTAAAATTCTTTAGACACCAGCCGATAGACTCGTCCATCCATTACACGCCCAGTTCTGCCAGCACGTTGTTCGCAGTTCGATTTACTAGCCCACGTGAGTTCAAGACACTGAAAATTTGTGTTGGGATCTGTCGTCAGTTGCTTAGTTAGACAAAAATCGACGACAAACTTGACATCAGGAACAGTGATACTGCTTTCCGCAATATTGGTTGACAAAATAACTCGACGAAATCCTTTAGGTGGTAGTGTAAATACTCGCTGTTGTTCTTCAGTGGTGATAGAAGAATGAAGAACAACAATGTCCCATTTGAATTCTGAGAATCTGGCATGTTTCATGAAGCTGTGCATTTCTTCGATTTCATGAATGCCCGGTAAAAATACTAAAACTCCTGGTCGACGTAATTCATCTTTACTTTCTGCCTTTGATTTTCTATCAACTTCATCCATTATTCCCATTAATTTGCAAGCGAATTCAATCATATCTTTAGTGACTCGGGGCTCTGATAATAATACTTCTGGTATCGGTCTCAATGATTGTAATTCATCGATGTAAAAGTGTCGAACTTGAAAAAAATTTCTCTTCTCAACATCGACAGTTACGGCTGGCGTTAGAGTGCGTCCTACGTAAGATGAAAAATAATCAGAAAATTTCTTGACATCAAAAGTCGCAGACATTAAAATAATCTTGACGTTGTGAGAATTTAGGAATAATAACTTGCGAACGACGAGTAATAAGAAGTCCATGTCTTGATCACGTTCGTGAATTTCATCGATTATGATGTGTGTAAAATCAGTCAATGTTTTTTTTTTTATTAATCTTTGTAATAATACACCAGTTGTGCAGTAAGTAAGCCGTGTATCTCGTGACGTATTTCTGGACAATCCAACTTGGAATCCCACGATTGATCCTAGCGGCCACTCTCGTTCCTCGCTAACTCTTTTGGCAATACTTAAGGCGGCAATTCTGCGAGGTTGGGTCACTGTAAAATAAATTTAATAAAATTATAAGATTAGTAATTTAGATTGATAATCAATGATAATTTAATAAATAATAAAATTAAATTTTACCTATTATATTACAGGGTAGTTGTCGTTTAAAGCAATAATCCATGATAAATTGAGGGACTTGGGTAGTCTTACCGCACCCTGTAGGTCCTTGAATAATAGTAACTGGTTCAGCAGCAACAACGGAAACTATTTTTTCTTGTATTGTTTTAATTGCTAGGTTTGCCTTTGGTGTGTATGTTAGATTGTAAGTTTTATAGAGACGCGACAATTCCTTGGCTTCCTGCTCATCTAAAGGCTGTTCAGTACCGATAGACATTTGATCAAACGTGTTTTCTTCGGGTCGAAAATACTTTGATGCCTAAAAAAAGGTCAAAAAATTAATTTTAACCATAAAATTCATATTCAATTTTTTCAGTAATAAATCTAATTTTATTTTTAATTTTTAAAATATAATAAAAAAAAATAAAAAATATAATGTAAATGTACCTCAAACATTTGATCTTGTTCTTTCTGAACATATTCATCAACATAATCAGTGCCGCTGGCAATAGTAACAGCAAGTGATTGCATGCTACCACTTAATGAACAGTCCGCAAGATTTGACGTCATCGGGGTTCGTTTTCTTGCACTTCGATGTAAGTTCATTGGTGGAATAGGTTTTTGATGATTAAAAAAATCCAACGGGTAATCCATCTTGATCTGATTTTGATTTACTTCTGGAAGAATTATAAATTATAAATTAATTAATGAAAGTGAAAATTAATTTAGCAGATATTTAACGATGTAAGAATTTTTTGAACAAATAAATTATTGAAAAAAAATTTTTTTTTAAAATTGACATGTAGAAATTTTAAAACATAAAAAATTAATTTTTAAAACAAATTTATTTGTTAAAAAAATTTTTTTTAATTTTCAAGTAACTGGTAAGTTTAATGTCATTTCATGAAACCAACAATAATTAATATTACAACTTTTTTTTTTATTAATAGATACATTATTGTTATTAACAATTGAAAATATTTATAGATTTGAACGTAAAAAATTGAATGTTTAAGTTTTAAAAATATTTGTTTAACTATGATTATATAAAATAAATTAAAACAGGATTAATTAATAGTTTTTAAAAAAATTATTCTATAGCTAGTAAAAAAAATTAATTCTAAAAAACTAGTGCGTATTATTATTCACAGAAATAAATGGTCGGCTAACAAAGAAACACCGACGCTTTCTCAAAAAACAACCAGGATCACATTTAATCTTCTTTAAAATAATTTAAGAAATATTGTCAATAATATTTTAATAATTATGAATAAAAATTAATTTTGTGACTTACTTGGGTAAAAAAAATCATCAAGATCAGAACAAAAGTACGTTGGTTATCAGCGATTCGAGAAAAAGAAATAAATATATGTAATATGAAACGAATAAACAAACAGAGACGGCAACTTATCGCCGCGGAGAACTTTAACACAATGAGCCTATACAACTTAAACACAAAAAGCTGACGAGAATCTCAAAAGAGAACCTGCGCGAACTAGATTAATATATGTGTATTTTGTACACAGTAGATATTTGAGAGAAGATATGTCCGAACAATAGCAAGAGAAAATTTTTTTGTGTAAATAGAAATTAAAAAAATCTTTTTTTTTTCATAAATAGTTTAAAATAAACATTGTAGGTTTTAATTTAGAGTCTTTTTTTTTTTAATTTTAATTTCATCAATTTTTTTAACTTAACTAATAATAAAAATAATAATAATAAAGTAAAGAATCATAACAATTGTGTAAAAAGCCGTTGAGTTTCAAACTACTAAAATCAGTAAATGATTTCGTTGGTTTAATACAAATTTTTCAACACAGATGTCGTGACAACCGTCTCACAGTACCGTGTTTTGATATTTTCAAAATAACAACATTGTAACAAAATTTAATTTATATAAATTAGATTATTTTTTAATATTTTGTTTTGTTAAATTTCTTTATAACAAAGAAATAATTTTTTAAATATGGCAAAAAAATTAATTACAAGTTTACCGTTGATGCAGGATGCGACATTTATTGTCATTGATGAAGGTAACCTATCATTAAAATTTAATTTTTTAATTAATATTTGATTAATGAGACATTTATTTACTTAGTCTAGTAAAATGGCACTGAAGTTGTCAGATATTAAAAATTTTTTTAGAATTTTATGGCCATTAAATTATTATAAAAAAAATTAAATCGAAAAATTTCACATGTGAAAATTTTTAGAAGCATTTTATTATTATAATTGATTTGTTATAAAAATTTTTAAAATTGACAGCTGACAGCTAACTTCAGTTTCATCTAGTAAAAGTTAGTTTTTTAATAAATTAATTATTTTTTTAAGATGTGGAAGAACCGTGTGCTGATAATTTAATTGATGGGTGGATGCAGATGTGGAGTACTACAAATTTAAGTCAACAAATCAATTTATTATTATTTTTTAATACTAAATCTCATTATAATTATTTAACAACATTGTTTAAAGATGATAAACTTTATATACATGACTATTGTTTGGAAGATTTGGATAAAATTTATGAAAAGAAAGATTTTAACCAGATTTGTGAGAGAATAATGAAATCGAGTATTGTAGATGAGAAATCAATTGTTGTTCTGAATTGTTTGAGTTCACTCATTGTTAATATAGGATTGGCTAAAGCTTTACGATTTGTTGATAAATTATCGCAACGTGTATCACAATTAATTTGTGTCTACAGGCGTGACTTTGGAACGCAAAAAATTCCAAAGATTGAAACGTTGGGAACTACGTATGTTAGATTGGGTAAATCTAGCGAAACAGCAATGAATAATGAAATTTCTTATGAAGTAGCAATGGTTCATTGTAAAAGAGGAGGTGGCATTTTGAAAAAGCATGTTGTTATTACTCAAGATCCAACAAGCTGTGAGATAAAGTCAGAGAAACCTGTTGAGTTCAAAACTCCAGTATTGGCTTCTCAAGTTGTTGAAACGTCAGTAAAGCCTCAAGCTTCGTTTAGGATAGATATGAATGCAAGAGAATTAGAACAACGTAATCAAACGCCGTTGCCTTATATGCAAGTAATTAAGGATGCTACAAGTGAATCACAAATCCACTACATACCTGACAAAAATGATGACTTTGATGAAGAGGATCCTGATGATGATTTACCATTCTAAATTTATTGAAATGAAACACAATGTTTTACTGACGTGTATTTATTTTTTTTTTTTAAATGAATATAATTATTTTGTATTAAACTTTACATACATTTATTTCAATTATTTATTATTACTTACAATAATTATAAAATATAATCTGTCTTCATTAAAAGCATTTATGGGTAGCTGATAAAGTTTATTAAAATAAATTCTTTATGCTAAATTTACTATAATAATTAAGAACAGAAAATTTATACGAGTATAAAACACAATTGTTTTTAAATACTTAAATGAATGAATGAGAGGATAAATATAAACTGTCAGTTAGGTAGCAAATATTGTCTAGCGTTTCACACAGCCGTCGTATTATCAAGTGGTCATTTCAACCAACAATACTTTCATTTATAAATATTGAAGAAGGTGCGTTAATTTATTTATGATTGTGCTCGTTTATTATTACTAAAAAATTATTATAATCACTATTATTGTATTTGATGTACAAAGAATATCATCATTCATCTATCTGTCCTGCAGATAAAAAACTAAGTAACTAGTTACATGATTAAATTTAAAATCAATCTAAGTATTTGTTCATCAATGAGAGATCTAAAGCATAAATTATTTAAAAAACTCGGAAGTATATGAAATAAAATTCATATTGAAGCAAACCTCATTTTGTAGCTATTTTAATCAGTCACTGACATTCTCTGTCCAGGTAAATTGATTAGAAATAAATTCAACGTATAATAAAACTGATTCAACCTAATGGAATTATTAATACTCGCTAATCCTTTGAAAATTAGATAGATTGATAAAATTCCAATAACAATTAACAATAAACAATAGTTTAAGAAAAAATCTAATACATAAATATATAGATAAATATATAAATCTATTCTACAATAGTAACAATTAGCCCCGAAAAGAATACAAAATATTTTTATCATGAAAATGATGTGTACCATCAACGTGATGTAAAACTCTACTCTCAAGGAGGCAACGACCATATTGCACAGCTTCTTCGCGATTCTGAACTAATCGCTGCTCCAACAACCAATCAACAAGATCACTACCTGAAAAAACGCCCTGATATACTTTCAACAATCGCCTTCGGCAATTAGAAATTCTCTGGCGACATTCGTGCAGATGACATTGACGAAATTGTTCACGAATTGTTTTAGTTTCCGCGCTGAGAGAATCTTCATCTGGTAGTTGTAATTTTTGGCGAGTACGCCACTCTCTACAAACTTTCTTCAGCCAGGATCCCAATTTTCCAAGACCTGGATCTAATCCAAATATCACAAATACTATCAACGATTGTCCATAACTAAATGCGACATCGAGAAAAGCTAGCTCTGCATACACGCCAGTCATTTGTTCCATTATCATTGTGCCAATCGATAAAGCTAGGCCCTGAAAAAATTATTTAAAATACTTTACAATGCACCAGTTTTAAATATTAGAAAAAAATGAAAAAAAAAAAAAATAATAATAATACATACAATGAACATAGAGCATAAAAGAAAAATGAGTAGAACTAAGTGTCTCAGTAATTGGGGGTCATCTGAATCAATTTGTAATTGATCAATTTCAAAGTCTTGTTCATCAACCAAGTCGTTTTGAATGCATCCGTTGGGCTGGAAACCACATCCCGTGTCTAATACGCAATTGCCTCTGAAAAATTAAATGTTAAAATATTTTTTGACTTGATTTTTATTTACATAAAAATAATAAAAAATAATTACGCTGGTAATGCTGGTCCAGAAGGTATTAAATCTTCTACATCAACAATATTTCTGGTTTCTACCATCGTCGATTCTGCATTATCAGTATTATTATTTATAAGACTAGCATAAACTTCAGCATGATGACGTCTTTGATATCTTTGTTGTAGCACTAAACATCCAAGTGTTACTAAAGAATAAATAAATAAAAATATATTAAGTAAAATATACAAATAATTAAATTTTTTTAATTTCAGAAATCATTAGTTTCCTTACCTATAAAACAAAATAAAAGAATAAATATTGAAATAGCTGCTTGTACTCGACCGAATTGAAAATTCGGGTTCCTTAAGTCAATGTCATCAGGATTTTTTGGCGATATTATAAGACACATAAGACCTACAGTTAATACAGGTATCATAAAACCAATAGGCATAATCCATTTCTGCATATTTTGTACAAATGTTAGCGTTCGAGAGCTTAAAAACAACAGAGTCCCAGCCAACACGACTGTCCACATCCTGCTTGCGTATACACCAACGGTGATAAGGACAAATTGAACATACCAAAGAAAAGAACCAACTTCATTGGGTTCGAGTTTAGTCCATATTATAACGCCAATGCCAACAGCAAGTTGTGCGATAATCAAATACAAGGTACACCGATGAGTTGGCCGTTTGTATCTCTTCCCTGCAAGTAGAACGAAGCAAACAAAGAGCCACAAGCAAGCAGCTATTGAGGCAACACTCACGTCCATTGAAAATGTATTCAACTGTTGAGCGTACTTGGCCGGTGAGACGCCGTCATTAATAGCAGTAATTAGTTTAGCAGATACAAACATCAATGGAGCCGACAGGAAAGTACAAGCAACCATAGAAGATGCGATGAGGTCAATGTCTATGTTGTATCGCAATGTAAAAATAAAGAGCGCTGGTGCTGTTGGTATTGTTCCATATAAAAATCCATATGTACTTAAATCTCTCGTATCTGTTTCGTTAACTCCAGCATTTAGTAAAATAACAGACTCTCTTATTATCATAGGAAGTGCCAACAATTTAACCGAAATCAGTATTCCTGGTATAACAAGCGCTGGGCCTTTTAAAGTGTGAATCTTTCCTACCATCATTAAGCCCAATAAAAACAATGCGCTTGCTGAAAAAGCATCACCAAATACTTCTAGTATAACTGATAGTATCTTTGGAATTTGATGACTGAATATAAAATTCCCGATAATTCCCAAAACTGTCATAAATAATATAGGATTCAATCCGATGCCTTTAACTACAGAGCCAACTAGTTTCCATCCTGATTGCTGGCTTCCTGTACGACGCTTTCCTATTTCTAGTAAAATAAAACCAATTGGATTTAAAATAGCCAGTGATATCGGTGCCATCAGGTAGAGATAGGCTGCATATTCACAATGAGTATCACCGTAAAGAGCGTCAACTGAAAAATAAAAATTAATAAATGTGATCTATTTTTACTTACAAATAAATAATAAACAGTACGTCAGTATTGTGCTTACTCATCGGATATCCGATAGCAAAGTCGTTACTTTGAGTAGCAAAAATTGCAAACAATGCAGCTCGACCTGGATTTGTTGGTCGTGTCACTATCAGAGACACACCGAGAACCACCAGGAACACACATGCCTTGGCAAGAAAAACAGCTAATAAAAACTTCCAATTTACTAACGAAAAATCAAGCTTTGCTAGTGATAAAAATATCAATGATGGTAAAGCAAATGTTCCAACAAAAGTATTTAGACCATTGGCTTCTGATTTGGTGATTATTTCAAGTCTTCCAGCTATGTACCTAAAACAGTAAAGAGTTTTAGTGACTTGTAAAAAATTACAGCTAATTTTTTTAAATAAAAGAATGACATTCAAGTTAGCTGTCACTTGACAATATTTTAATATTATTTAATAAAAAAATTTGTTCCAAAAAATTGCATTTTTAATTTTTTTAAATTTCCAAATGTCAATTTTTTTTTTCTTATTTTTTTGCAATAATTTAGTTTTTATAAAAATTTTAAAATTATCAAATATGTGCTACATTAATTTTCATAATAAAAGAATACTTCATGTTAAAAATTAGTTGCTTACCCACATAATATTATAGCAAAACATTGTATTAAAGCAAGATATAAATTATCTGTAGGTGTGTCTGGTATATCCAGCTCCATTTTTTATAAATATATTTTTTAATAATCAAGAAGAACAAATAAACATATTAATTTGCTTAGTCAATCTGTAAATAATAAATCAAAATGTCATTATTGTTATCATTTTTTTTTTAATTACAAAAAAAAAGTACTTGAACATATGGAATTTCGTTATCATAAAGAAAGTTAACCTTCGAATTACCGGATAAATAAAAATAACTAATAGCCTCCCAAAAATACTTACTAATGATTTTAAGATACGTCATTGTCCTTTGTTACATTTATTTCATTTAAACTTTCAAATTTTTTTTTCTTTACAGTCACTGTCATTTCATTCGACTATTGCACATTATGAATCTAGAACGACTGACAAAAAATCAATAATACTAAAACGTATTTATAAATTAAACATTTTTCAATTTTATTTAATAATAAAAAAAAATGTTCAAAACTTACAAATAATAATTGTCAACTGATTGGTAATATGCCTCATTCTTAGATGATTTATAAAAGAGCTGATATAGATATTGCCAGTTTGTGCATTTTGTTATTACGATGCATAAAAATTATGAAGTATATATATACGAGCCGACTCAGTCATAAACATAAGAACGTAGGTCACGTAAGCACTGTTTTGTGAGTATTTAAGTAATATTTATTTTTACTTCGATTGACAGCTTTCAATAGTGCCATAAATATTAAAAATTATTTATATTACACTAATTAAAATTATAAATTATTCAAAATAATATTTATTTGAACAATTACAATCAATGTTTAGTTTTAAAAAATTATCCCATAATTTAAATTTTCCGGGCAGATACCAGCGCCATTCATAACACTGAAGTTAGCGGTCAGCTGTCAATTTTAAAAATTTTTTTAACAAATTAATCACAATAAAAAAATGCTTCTAAAAATTTTCACTATTAATTTTTATTAATTTTCACATGTGAAACTTTTTAATTAAATTTTTTTTTTAATAATTTAATCGCTATAAAATTAAAAAAAAATCTTAATATCTATCAACTTCAGTGTTATCGCCATTTGCGCAGCTGTTATTTTCTCCATTGTTACCAACAATTCTAGGTGAATAATGAAACATGTCGACTGATGAGTAATGCTCATTAACCTAAAAACAACAAATTAAAACAAAAAAGTTCCCTAGAAATGTTTCTTGTTGTTCTCTCTCTCTCAAGCAGGCCGCTCGTACATCATTTTTCTGTCAAACATAAATATCTATTCTTATCGGCAAACACAAACCTATTTGTAATTATAATAACAATTAATAATTGAACGACCTAGAAAGGAAGTTCAATAAAATATGATGATTAAAAATATAACGATAAACAATACGTGGCAATATAAATCTTGATTTAATTATAATGCTAGAAATATTACAAGGACAATTTAAATATGATCGATGAGGTAAGTTGTATTATTTGAATCCAAATATATTTTGACACTTATTATTATTAATTCAATATAATTGATTTTTTTTTGTTTTTTATTATTGTTTACATTTATATTGTACTCATTGTTATACAAGTATAAGTACTTAGAATATGTATGGTGATATTAGTTTGCTTGTATTTGATTTTCACATTTTTTATGACGACATTGTAACTCGTTTTTTTTTTTGCTGAATGACCTTCTTGTTTACTCATCAATGATGTTTACAAAATGTTTAAAAAAATGTATGATTTATTAGCGTAAAAAATTATAATAAATCGATTATTCGATGTAATTTTATAAAAATAACTTTGAGTAATAAATTGTTGCAATTATTTTCAGGTATCAATTGAAATTTCAATCGGACGGAAAATTATTTTCAAACAATGCATTAACTATTGTCTGTATAAATAATTATTGGAAATGGAAATGAAGCCAGACTCTGAAAATAAAAATTATGATCGGAGTACAGAAACACTGGATAATCATGTAGATATGGTTGTTAAAGCTGTTTCAAGTTGTAGTAATGATGAGAGTAGTTTGGAAAATCCGCATCAACCATTGTCATCATCATCATCATTACCGCCCTCAACGTCAGCTGTATTACCTGATGCATCATCAGCAAGTTGTATAGTTAATCATCAGAATTCAGCGAACGAAAACATATGTGTAAAAAAAACATCACAATCCACTCAGTCGAGTGAAAGTTTTTTAAATACTCACGATGAAGTTGATAATCATAGTGTGACAAGTATTAATCATCAAAATGGCCATTCGCCGAATTTATCAGTAGATGATAATTATAATTCAGAAGTATGCAATGAAGAAGACGCAGATTCTGAAAATAATAAATCAAATAATGTCATTAAAAAAAAATCATTTGTAGAAAATTTATTCGAAAATTTCACTTCATTTTCGAGTAATAATTTAGAATCAAATTCTGTTCATGCAATCACAACTGCCGAGCCGGTTCGTAAAAATATGATAAGAAAAAAGGAGTTTCTAAAAAGTAATCGTCGAACGGGTAGTGAAGATTCATCTTTAAATAAACCATCCCAACATCAGACTACGAAAAATTGTTCATTGGACGATACTTTGTCTAGTTCATCGATCTATGAATCAGACGAAGCGTGTAGTTCATCATCACAACATAAAAGTACTAGTGTATCTGTGGACGAAGCAGTGTCATTGCCATTAGAATTACCGGAAGCCAGTACGGAAACTGGTGTAGTTAAACAAAAACCATTTAAATTACCGAGTTTAATTAATTTGTACGAAGTAGCCGAGGCTCAACAGATCGAGTTAGAAGCCAGTGCTAATGCTTCTCTGGAAGTCGGTCCGTCGAATCTCGAAGACGGAGCTCAGGCTTTAAATTCGTACAGTAGTGAAGGAAGTAACTCTGATACAGAGTCGCAACGTGCTGATATTCCACGCGGACAAGTTGCGAAAAAACGAGTAAGAAGTATGGACGTTACGGGACTGCAAGATCGTGTTGAGTATTATCAGCTGTGGCGTAGCACAGGAGGACAATCTTCGCAACCAGAATCAATGCTAGACAATGGTATGTATCCAAATCCACCACCATTGCCTCCAAGAGCTGCTCATAAAACTCTGCATAGAAGCAATGCCTTACCTACGGCAACTCTTCCTACTCTGTCACGTAAACATCTTCACAAGCATTCCACTCCTTGTCGTCCGGAAGACTGCTTTGGTTTTGAAATAGTTGATGTCGATGAAGCCGTGGCTTTAAAAACTCGAACTGCTGTTACCAAGAGTATCGCAATGCTAAGCTCTCCGCGGCCTCACAGGCCACTAACAAGGCCTGATCCCGGAGCAAGTAGCCAGCCAGAGTGTCCTCCTACGCCGACACACCGTCCGAAACCTTTGAGGCCTTTACCAATGTGCCCTTCGAGCAATCTGTCTCTCACATCTGAGGAACCACTACCACCGTCTTGGGAAGCTCGAATTGACAGTCACGGTCGTGTATTTTATATTGACCATGTTAATCGTACTACCACGTGGCAACGACCAGGGCAAACTCCGAGAAACTCTGGCTGTGAAATGCGTCGTCAGCAGCTCGACAGACGTTACCAAAGTGTACGTAGAACAATATCGCGACCTGATAATATAGACCGTGAAGCTTCTGGATCTTCAGCATCTTCTTCTTCTGGCGCAGTGGGTAATCAATCAGAAAGCAATGGTGAACGACCGCCACCAGAGAGAAGCAACACTTCAGAACCTTTTGATATTGCTACTATACCACCTGTATTATTTTTATCACGACCAGATTTTTTCACAGTGCTTCACACGAATATGGACGCAATGGAGCTTTACAATCGAAATCCAAGCCTCAAGCATATGATCAGCAAAATACGGAGAGATCCGCTTGTGTTTCCGCGGTACGAACACAATCGTGATTTAGTGGCGTTAATAAATTTCTTCGCTGATTCCACGAAAGAATTGCCTCGTGGTTATGAATCAAAATTAGATAGAACAGCTAAACGTTTTTTTATAAGTCATGCGAGAAAAGCTACATCGTTTATTGATCCAAGACTACCTACTGAAGCTACTTATCCTCGAGCGCTACTAGATGAAGCTCCTATTCCACCACCGCGACCTCAGCAATCAGGTATTACAACTACACCTGAAATCCCGGTCGCTTATAACGATAAAGTTGTTGCTTTTCTACGACAACCGAATATAATGGACATTTTGAAAGAAAGACACGCAGCCCTGGGACAAAATATTGCTTTGAGAGAAAAAGTTAATACTATTAGAGTAGAAGGATCTGCTGCTCTACAAAGGTTGGGTCACGATGTACCTTTAGCTTTGCTATTAAGTTTATTTGAGCAGGAAATCATGTCTTATGTTCCGGGAAATATCGGAAGATCGCCCATTGGTAGCCCTCATGCATCACCTGGTTTAGCTCGAGCTTCTGCTCGTACACCTGCACCTTATCGTCGTGATTTTGAGGCTAAACTACGTACATTTTATCGGAAACTTGAAAGTAAAGGATTCGGTCAAGGTCCTGGTAAATTGAAGTTACACATTAGACGAGAAAATCTTCTGGAAGATGCATTTACACGAATAATGGCTGCTTCAAAAAAGGATTTACAAAAAGGAAAACTTGTGGTAATATTTGATCATGAAGAAGGTTTGGATTACGGTGGTCCATCTCGAGAGTTCTTTTTTCACCTTTCTCGTGAACTTTTTAATCCTTATTACGGACTTTTCGAGTACTCTGCAAACGATACGTACACTGTTCAAGTATCGCCAATGTCAGCATTTGTCGACAATTATCACGACTGGTTTAGATTTTCAGGAAGAGTTTTGGGCTTAGCTTTGGTACATCAGTACCTACTTGACGCTTTTTTCACTAGGCCATTCTATAAAGCTTTACTTCGGGTACCGGCAAGTTTAAGTGACTTGGAAAGTCTAGATCAAGAATTTCATCAGAGTCTGATGTGGATTAAAGAACGTGATATAAGTATTGAACCTCTTGAGTTGACATTTTCCGTAACTGAAGAACTTTTAGGTCGTGTCGCTGAGCGTGAGCTTAAACCAGGTGGACGAAATATTACGGTGACAGAGAAAAATAAAAAAGAATATCTCGAACGAGTTGTTAGATGGCGATTAGAACGAGGTGTATCCGAACAAACAGAATCGCTTGTTCGTGGTTTCTATGAAGTAGTAGATCCACGGTTAGTTTCTGTATTTGACGCACGTGAACTTGAGCTTGTTATTGCCGGCGCAGCTGAGATAGACTTAAACGATTGGAGAGCACACACTGAATATCGAAGTGGTTATCATGACGGTCATCCAGTGGTCGAGTGGTTTTGGAGTAGCATCAGTCGATTTACCAATGAACAACGTTTGAGATTACTTCAATTCGTCACGGGGACTTCTAGCATTCCATACGAGGGCTTTGCTGCTCTACGCGGTTCGACGGGACCAAGGAAATTTTGTATTGAAAAATGGGGACGACCGAATAGCTTACCCAGGTAATAGACTTAATTTTTTAATTAATTAATTAATATATTATTATATCATTTTTTTATTAATTACAGAGCACATACATGCTTCAATAGATTGGATTTACCACCGTACCCAACGCCAGAAATTTTATACGAAAAATTACTACTAGCTGTCGAAGAAACTAATACATTTGGTATTGAATAAATAAATTTAATTTAATTTAATTACTGAGATAAATTTTTAAATATTAATTCAAACAAATTTGATACATCTATTCGTGATAATTATTTATATTAAATTATTAAATTAAATAATCGTATTTATAAATTAAAATTTTGAGACTTGAAAAAAAAAAATTTTATTAAACAAAGAATAGATGTGATAAATTATATATTTACTGCTATTATTCAATTTTAAAATTTCATCGTTGATTTCGTAAAAAAAAAAAAAGGTCGTATTTATTTAATTAAATGTTGAGTAATTGTATAAAGAAAAATTAAAAGTAGTTATCGTTTATCTATGCATACAAAAAATTTAAACTTGGTATTGTTAGATTTTTCTTATTTAAATTTAACTTATACAAATTACAAACAAGTGTCACGTAGTATAAATGAAAATATGAATTAAAAAGCATTGGTTATAGATAGTATGAAAAAAATGTTATATGTGCATCAGCCTCATTAACTGCTCACTAATATAAATATACACATCGATTGTTATAATTAATTGTTTAATTTTACGAAAAATGAACTTATTAAGTCAAACTTGTTGATTGCATGTTAATTGTCGTTTTTCAATTAAGTCTGAATGTTATTTAATTGTCCAATGCGTTCCGAATAATTTATAATAAATAGTAACAATAATACTAATAATAATAAGAGGCTTTAATAAGTCTATAAAACTAATATTAATTTTGCAATCTATTGTTAAAAATATTACACAAATTAAACGCGAAAGCTTAGTGATGCAAATTATTTTACTTTGAATTTACTAATCGATAAACTTCGACCGAAAAAAAAAAAAAAAAAAACAAATTCAATGAACTTTTATTATTTGACGAATATTTAATTATTATGTAATCTGGGCGTATCGTCTGACTTTTTAATAATTGGATGATTTTTTTTTCTGATGCATGAGCAGTATTTATGTCTAGCAAAAATTTTGCTATTCATATTTATAAATTATAGTTAAACACGAAAATATAAAATGAATACTTTTGTGCTAATTTTACAATAACACTAAGTAAAAATTAATTTAAAATTTTAGTGCTTTACAGCAATTTTTACTATTCCTGATCAAAGTGCAATTGAAAGTGATAAATTTACGATTCATTTATCAATTACATTAAATTAAGCATTGTTATTAAATTAAATTTTAGCTAGAAGATATTAAGGGAAATCTCTGCACATCGCATTAGTCTAATTCCTAGTCATTAATATAACTTATTAATAATAATAAAAATCTTAAAAAATTAATACAGCATAATTATTGTAATATTTATTATTATTATTAATGACGGTAAAATAAGTTAATTATTTACATAGAGACAGGATTACTGTTGGAATAATTGTTCTAATAAAAATATTAGCATAAAAATAATATTGAATCTTATTGTTGCTGAAAAATAAATTACTTCTTTTATTTGTTGTATACGTTACAAATCTATTGTTTTAAAATATTTAAATAAACATTGATTAATTAACAATATTACATTTATAAATATTTAATAAACATTAATTATTTAAAAAATAGTAATAAATAACAATTAAGTAGTCTGATAAGTAAAAATGTGTGTCGAGTAATCAGAGCATGTTAAAAAAAATTATATCACTTTAAGCACTTAGTACCAATTCTATTTTCAAAATCAATGTCGTTCGTCAAGTATACAAAAAGTTATAAAGTTTTAAAATGAAAAGAAAACAAAAGCTACGAATAAAATAGATTCTCTGAACCGAAACGAGCTCTTCCCTAGTAACACTTGATAATAAATAATAAAATAAAAAAAAAAAGAGTTTCCTGCAAGAAGCATAAAGCCTACCAAAAGGAAAAAAAAAACCCAATGATAAAGAATACGTGTTTCTAAAATTAAATCCCAAAAAATATCCCTCACGTGCAAGATAATGTTATGAAAAATTATTAATATAATTCAAATCAATTGTCTTTATCAATAAAAATAACTATCAGTTAATAGTTACGGAACATTTCATCATACTAATCACAAAGCAAAAAAAACGTATTGCAAAAATCAATAATTTTGCGAATGGCTGAAGGTCAGAGCTAGTGGGGGTGAAGGGTTGCCAGTACCTTATTCGTAACCCGTACCATTGGCATTAAATAGAATTATAGTAGTTGAGTTTTTGTTTAATCTTTCTTATGTCCCAAATTACCCCATTAGCATCACTAGGATACAAAGATAATAACATATATTAATCCAAACGTTACGCATGGTTGCCTAATTTTATTCTCCATTTAATTACCAAATTATCATCTTACTTTTTTTATGTTTTACTCATCAGCTTAATTAAATCTCCGACACTGAGCATTTCCGCTGGTACGTGAGACAAAGTGTACCTAAAAAAACAATCCTTTATTTAAAAATTAAGTTATGTTTTGGAGTTGCCATCGAAGCGAAACATTTTCTCAGTCTTTAGTTTTGACTTAGCTTATAGTTATATTAACATTATAACACTGTCGCTTGGCGCAAGTGCTGGTTCATGCTCATGCTGATTACTGTTCTGTATACTTGGTACGGTGTGTAAGTGTTGGTGCGTGTTGTGTTGCTGGTTTTATGTAGCTGGTTAATATCCTCCCTCGACCTTTGCTGTTATAAAAATCAAAGAGAGGGAAAAATAGTTAGAAATTAAAATAATTCTTATTGTAACTAACATATTATATTGACTTTTATTTTTTGTTGGCATAAGCTCTTACTATATCGGAAATAGTAAAACTAAACACACCTCCTATCCTCCTATACATTCTATTTAATAACACTGAAGTTGACAGAGATTAAAAACTTGTTTGGAATTTTATAGCAATTAAATTATTAAAAAGTTTCACATGTTAAAATTAATAAAAATTACAAGTGAAAATTTTTAGAAGAATTTTTTTATTGTAATTAATTTGTTAAAAAAATTTTTAAAATTAACAGCTGACTGCTAACTTCAGTATTATTCTATTTAATTCTCTTTACTCATCAGACTGCGCCTAAAACACAGTACGGCAAAGTGGAGTAGTATAGCAACTATGCTGGAGGGTTTACTAGGCACGTTATACAGTAAGTACATTGAGTGGTAGTAAGTGTGGGAAGAGAGCGGCCATCTTGCTGTTAAGAACTTCTAGAGCCGTATGTGCTCTGTGACAGTAGAGTTGGTTTATTCATACAGTCAACTGCTTCCTTAATTCATTGTCTATATGCTATTTAAAAACGTAGTCAAGAGTCACGAGGACGTGGTCAAGGAGTCGTGATACGTAGCCGTTACTTTTGTTTAATTAATAATATTATATATTATTATAAGTATATATTTGTATTGTAAAAACGTGTCGTGGTGTTATTAAATAATAATACAAGAACAACAAAATGGATACGCCGAGGGAACGTGAGATTGCGGCTGAGGATAGCATCAGAGTTGTCTGTAGATTTCGACCACTTAATGATTCTGAAGAGAAAGCTGGCTCCAAATTTGTTGTTAAATTTCCCGCCGGTGGCGAAGAAAACTGTATATCTATTGGAGTAAGTTTTATTTTCTTTTTTTTTTAATTGATAAATAATATTACTATGTGGATGATTATTATTTAGTGATAGTTTTACTGGAAATGCGACGGCGCACAGCTGACAAATACAATGAGACACTGCTCCGATCGTTTTAAACTTGAACACGTTTATTATTACATTGCATTACTTTTAATAATAATAATAATTATTATTATTTTTGTTAATCTTATTATTTGTACAGATGTTTTAAATTTTTAAGGCTCGGTACACTTACCAATTCACATCAATGTTAAAAAAAATTTTTTTTTTACTGAGAGAAATTTTTTATCTAAAGGATTGTAGGTTGAGTTTTTAGACAGACGTTAAATTATTAACGGAGATATGACTCATGAAATAACATGACAGAATAAATTTTATCTTATAAAATTATTTTTAATATTATTAATCCCAATAATTATTGTAATTATTCAATTACTTCATTACAATTATTGATTATTGATTTTTTATTGAAGTTAATTGATAATTCTTTAATTAATTAGTTTGTAATTTTTTTTTTGTAAGCTTATAATTCTAATTAAAGCTGTATATTTACTTAACTGGAATGAAATAATTTAATTGTTGTTATTTTTTTAATAGGGTAAAGTTTACCTGTTTGATAAAGTATTCAAACCAAATGCAACACAAGATAAAGTCTACAATGAAGCTGCTAAATCGATTGTCACTGATGTTCTTGCTGGATACAACGGCACAATCTTCGCTTATGGGCAAACATCATCCGGTAATTTTTAATTTTTTCAATTTGGCACATTTAATTGGAATAAATTTTAATAGTAGAAGTAACCTCGAAGTAATTAACACGAATAATTTTTAATAATAAAATTTTTTTGATTTGTTGGTAATATTATGAGTATGATTTAAAAAAAATATTTAAGTCAAACATATTATTTGACGCTGAGACCGAAACTACTATTCTTTTGTTTTTTGTATTCTAAGTTAATAGTTGAATGATGATGGCCATTCGTACGATGTGTATATTTATGTGTATACTTTTTTATTTTAGGTAAAACTCATACCATGGAAGGAGTTATTGGAGACGCTAATAAACAGGGAATTATACCTAGGATTGTTAACGATATTTTCAATCATATTTATGGTATGGAGGAGAATTTGGAGTTCCATATTAAAGTTTCTTATTTTGAAATTTATATGGACAAAATTAGAGATCTACTCGATGGTAAAAATAATTTTATTTTTTTAATATCAACACAAACCAATTAATAAATAAATAATAAAATGATTTTAATATTTATAGTGTCCAAGGTAAATTTAAGCGTCCATGAAGATAAAAACCGTGTTCCTTTCGTGAAGGGAGCAACTGAAAGATTTGTGTCTAGTCCAGAAGAAGTATTCGAAGTTATTGAAGAGGGAAAATCGAATCGACATATAGCTGTAACAAATATGAATGAGCACAGTTCTCGTTCGCATTCTGTTTTCTTAATAAACGTTAAACAAGAAAACTTAGAGAACCAAAAGAAATTATCGGGTAAATTGTACCTGGTAGATTTGGCGGGTTCTGAAAAAGTTTCAAAGACTGGTGCTGAAGGTACAGTACTTGACGAAGCTAAAAATATTAATAAATCCCTGTCGGCGCTGGGTAATGTAATATCTGCGTTAGCTGACGGTAATAAAACTCACATACCGTATCGAGATTCTAAATTGACACGTATCCTCCAAGAATCACTTGGTGGTAATGCTAGAACAACAATTATAATATGTTGCTCACCTGCGAGTTTTAATGAATCTGAAACTAAATCGACATTAGATTTTGGTAAACGTGCTAAGACTATCAAGAATGTTGTATGTGTTAACGAAGAATTGACTGCAGAAGAGTGGAAACGTCGTTATGAGAAAGAAAAAGAAAAGGCTGCAAGGTTGAAAGGAAAGGTCGAGAAATTAGAGGTTGAATTATCACGCTGGCGACAAGGAGAGACTGTCAAGCCAGAAGAACAAGTTAATCTAGTCGAGGCACCTGAAGTAATAATACCACCTCCAAATGTCGTTGTTAAAGATGACGGACCTATGCCGGCTATTCCCGGTGGCGGACTTATGGCTGGTTCTCTTTCAAACGAAGAACGCCAGAAGCTCGAGGAAGAACGTGAACGATTGTACCAGCAGCTTGATGAAAAGGACGAAGAAATAAACCAACAGTCACAGTATCTTGAAAAGTTGAAAGAACAACTCGACGAACAAGAAGAACTTATTGCCAGTGCTCGTCGTGACTACGAACAGCTACAACAAGAAATGAATACTATTAACCAAGAGACTGAAAGCGCTAAAGAGGAAGTTAAAGAAGTATTGCAAGCGCTCGAAGAATTGGCTGTCAATTATGATCAGAAGTCACAGGAAGTTGAAATTAAAAATAAAGAACATGAGACTTTGTCGGAAGAATTGCTGGCTAAACAAACTGCTCTTAATTCAACCATGTCTGAGTTACAACAATTACGTGACATGTCTACTCACCAACGTAAAAGAACTGCTGAGATGTTGACTAATTTATTGAAAGATCTGGGAGAAATTGGTGTCGCAATTGGCGGAGATGAAAATCTCAAGGTACTCATTTAGTTTGTATTATTTTTGTTTTTTGTTATGATGAATAATGTCTTATTATTATTTTTTTTTTTTTTTTTATTTAGTGTCAAATAACGCCCGATATCAATGGAAAAGTAGAAGAAGAATTTACAGTAGCAAGATTATACATTAGTAAAATGAAATCCGAAGTTAAGAATTTAGTACAACGTTGTCAGGGATTAGAAACATTCCAAGCGGATTGTAATAAGAAGGTAAAAAAAAAATTTTGCCGTTGTCAAATATATTATTTGTAATAAAATTATTTTTTAATTAAGTCTAATAATTTAGTTTAGTTATTTATTTATTGAAATAATATTTTAAAATATTTTTTTCATGTTTTGTAGATATCAGAGTATGAAAAAGAACTTGGTGAGTGCCGATTATTGATCTCTCAACACGAGGCACGTATGCAGACACTTTCAGAGTCGATGAAAGAAGCAGAGGCACGTAAACGTAGTTTAGAAGAGAATCTTGATTCTCTTCGTGAAGAATGCGCTAAACTCAAAGCGGCTGAACAAGTCCAAGCTGTCACCAACAAAGAAAAAGCCGAAGAACAAGAGGCTGCGACGAAAATGCGAGCTGCCTTGAAAGAACAAATGGATCAACTACACAATGATCACCTGAGTCAAATGGCTGTACTGAGAGATGAAATATCTGAGAAACAAAATATAATTAGCGAACTTAAGGATCTCAACCAGAAATTCACATTAGCTCACCAGCAAATGCAGTCTGATTACGAACGATTGAAACAAGAGGAAGCTGAGAAATCTGCTAAATTACAAGAGCTGATATTAATGAACGAACGCCGTGAACAAGCTAGAAAAGATCTTAAGGGATTGGAAGACACTGTTGCTAAAGAGCTCCAAACTCTTCACAATCTTCGTAAACTCTTTGTTCAAGATCTTCAGGTCAGAATAAAAAAATCTTCAATTGCCGAAGACAATGAAGATGATGGAGGCTCTTTGGCACAAAAACAAAAGATTTCATTTCTCGAGAATAATCTCGATCAACTTACAAAGGTTTGCTTCTTATTTTTTTTATTATTTATTTTCTCTTACGATAAATTATTGATTATTTATTTCAACAACGTAAAATCTAATTTTTTTTATCGTTATTCTTGTTCAGGTTCACAAACAATTGGTCAGAGATAACGCTGACTTGCGATGTGAGTTGCCTAAATTAGAGAAAAGGTTACGAGCCACTATGGAACGTGTTAAAGCTCTCGAGACTGCACTACGTGATGCCAAAGAAGGTGCAATGCGAGATCGTAAACGATACCAATATGAGGTGGATAGAATTAAGGAAGCAGTAAGACAGAAAAATTTGGCACGACGTGGACCTAGCGCACAAATCGCTAAACCAATTCGCGCTGGACAACATCATGTTAGTGGTGTTAATGCTATTCGAACTGGAAACAGGGGTGAGAAATAATTTTACTATTTTAAATTAAATGTAAATTTTTCACGGATATATTATTTATGTATTTGGAATTATTGAAATTAATTAAATTTTTTTTTATTATAATTTCATATTATTTATTATCCTTGCCACAAATCATATTGTTTAAATTATTATTTATCATTATCAACAATATCCATACGTTAATATTTTATTATTATTTATTTTATTTTATTTTTTTTATTTATTTATTTCCTTTTTCTGTGTTTATATTAGATGTGGATTTACACGTTCCTCGGTCGTGAACGTAAAACGAAATTCTTCACTTTTACAGAAAATGAACGCAAGAATGCATTTGCCGATGAAAAGAAACGAATCCCCGATTTGGATTTAATTTACAACTCTTACACATAAATAAATAAAACAAACTAAAAAATAAAGTTTAACATGATCCACAAACAATAATTATTATTGTTGTTAAGGAAATAATTAGAAGTAATACATTTTATTTGCAACGAGCACCATCCGTTTCTTTCAATCATCAACAACAAAAAATAAATAATTTAAAGAAGAAGAAAAGATAATTATAAAATAATTATTAAGCATGTGCGTAGATTAATTGCTAAGATAGGTTTTTAATTACTCTGTAATACTGCATGTCTCATCGATTTGTAAATAGTTAATTTTTTATAAATTATTTTATTTAAATGTGAAAGCGTGTTACGTCGAGAAACAACACACATTTACATCTCTATTAATATATTATTATAAAGTTGTTTATTTAATTTCTTGCGATAAATTACTATTATTATTTTCATTATTATTATTAATCAAAGTAAGTGCGCTTTCATTATGCACATATTGTAACGTTGATATGCAAACGATCAAGATTCACAAATATTTAAAATACAATATAAATTTGGAAAAAAAAAAAAGAAAAAAAAACGAACGTTTAGTATAAAAAATGAAATATAATTTAATATCATTGGGTTAATGGATTCTGGACCCACGTGAAACATAGAACACCCAAAAAATCGGATCTAATAAATATGATACATTGAATAAAGCCACTTCAGTCCTAATACATAATATTAATATAAATATTTAAATAATAAAAATAAAACAAAACAGGTTCGACAGATTGAGATCGATTGAATTGCTTATAATGAAATAACGATTTGACATGCAGTTAAGAATTGTACGAATGATTGTGGCTTAATATATAATTTACAATTGTAAACGTGATTTTTTATTGCTGTCTTCGTATGACAGTAGTTATACTTTTAATGACGTTTGAAATGTTAATAATCAACTTAAGTCCAAATGTAATAAATTTAGGGAGAAAAAAAAACGGATTTAATGCATTGAATTATTTGAAGGGCTCACTTAATAATGTTAAGTGTTCTAGTTACTTTTTACGATTTTTCATTCAATACTTAAAACCGTTTTTTTTTTCCCTAATTTTTCTATGATATTTACAAAATAATGTCCTGATTATTATTGTTGATTATTATTTTTTTGTATGGCTTATACATCTTGAATTTAATCGTAATACCTATTGTATTTTTATTAATTATTATTCATTGTTTAGAGGCTCACACTGTAGTTTAGATAATCATTATAATTGTTAATATATAATATTATTTTTAATTATCATTACTTCACAATTCAATTTATTATTTAATCATTTTTGTCATCAATTTAATTTAATTATTTATATCAATGTCATAGTTCATGCGACAAATGCAATTATTATTTATTATTATATTTTTTATTTAAAACAGAAAAAAAAATTCTAAAATGACAAATTGATTACAAAAAATACTAAAAAAAAAAAAAAAATATCCGAATCTATGTTATCTCTGGTGCAATAATTATATACTGAATGTCGCTATTACTGTAATAATAATTATTTTTTTAAGACTTGCTATTTTATGATCTTATTAATTACATGAAAAATAATAATGTGCTTTAGAATTATTTTGCCCGCTGTATTATTTGTATAATTTATAATTTACGAGCCACGTGTACTTGATATTAATAATGTATTTAAAATACAGTTGCGGTGTCGTATGTTATTATCAATTAATATTGTTATTATTATTATTACTATTATTATTATTATTTAAGATTTAATGCTAAATTAACTGCAAGTCTTATGCGTAAGTTTTAATCACCACTTACAATTAACTAGGTAGAAAAAAAAATTAATCAATTGTATTACTGGCGATGATCCATAGAATCTCATAAATAATTTACAAATTTTGCCGTTTATTTGCAAATTTTTTTCTTTTATTTTATTTTATAAGTTTATTTATATTTAAAATAAAAATAACTAAATACGAAAAGATTTTTGTATGTAAATATTTAAAAATGTTCGAAAATGGGTAAGCTGCTAATTTTTATGTATTTTTATTAACATATTTTTCGTCGACGGTTTCACACTGCTAATATCAATACTGTACTTCAAATTATAATTTTTCAATTCAAGTCTGCACAGTAAAATTATTTTTTCTTTTTTTATTAATAATAAGTATCGCACCTTTGAGTAAAAATATCAAAGGGAAATCAAATAAGAATGCGGATACTTAATCATATTAATTTTATTGATATCAAATGTGTTACAAAATTATAAAATCGATTGACATTATTATTATTATCATAAGAAATTAAATAATTACTTAAATAAATTTTTGCAGTATGTAATAATAATAATAATAAAAATAATAATAATAATAGTAATAATAATAGACTATTTGTTCGCTCTTGGTATGCACAAACCATAAATTTGGGTCAATAATCCGTTGATAAATACTGTGTGGTGTTATAAAAGAACAATCTACCGATTAATATATTATGTCATAATCTCAATTACCGCTGGCATATGTCACCATTAATGAAAAATAATTAAAGTCAGAAAACGAAGAGTTGATAATAAATAATTCTTCAACAAAAGCTTTTGCTTTTTTTATTCATACGTACAATGCTTGTCGGATTTATCTTCGAGATTAAATTAAACTATTGTTATATTTTTTATATTTATTTCAATAGAGAGTTGACGATTATTTTGTTTGATGATTAGTAGGAAAGATTGAATCAAATTTGTGCAAACCGATTAAAATTTTTTTTACGAGGTGGATCTTTAATTTATTATCCGGCTTTCAATAATTTTAAATACTTGTGCCTTTTTTTTACCCTCATATTTTTACTGTAAACATAAAAAAGTTAATTGTATAACTTAAATACCTATTTATCCACCTCAAATTAAATTTAAAAAAATACATTAATATTTTACAGGATAAATTGAAGACAAAAAAATCTCAAAACTTTAAAAGATGAAAAATTATATGACTGTGCATTTTATTTGTTAATTTTTAAAGAAATAATTTGCTGATAATAAACGAATATTTTAAATAGCTATAATTGGATTTTTTTCTTTATTTATTTATTTAAAATTAAATTATTAGATAGTCATTATTCAATATAATAATAATGAATAGCGAGACATTTTTAATTACCGAAAATTTTTATTTTAAGAAAAAAAAACTTAAATATTTACATTTATTTACATTGATGCTAATGTAACATTTATTTTTGTCTTAAATAATTATTTTATTCAAAAATTTATTAAAGTTATTTTTTTAATACTAATAAACTTAATCATACTGTATAATTTTAACTATTTAATTACCGTTGTCTTTTCGTTTTTTCAATGACGGTTTCTCGAACAACTGCTTCATTCCAGCAGATTGATTATTGTGGAATTTAAGATTCTGGGCTGTCTCTGAAATCCAAGGGGAATCAAATTGAGTAGTATCTTGATCGACCAAATGAGTATACTTGGTCCGTCCACTGCGTCCAAAGTTTTTGACCTGCATGACTTTAGGTAAAACAGTTTTATCGAAATGATCCTCCAGAGTAGCTCCAGAAAAGTCACGTTTAAGTATAGTTTCATCTCTATCCAGATAAAATGCACCTCGATGATAGTATTTTTGTAGAAACTTATACTTTCCTTTAGCGGCTTTATTGGTGATAACTTTTGGATTAAGCTTAGCTTCTTGTCGACGTTCTTCTTCAGTTAAGTTTCTGATTCTTTCTATTTCCAATCTTTCTCTTTCAGTGGCTTCACGTTCCTCTCGATCTCGTTTTATTCTTTTTAACTCACGGAGTTTCCAGGCTTCGTACTCGACTTCATCATTCTCGTCGTCCGTACAAACGTCCTCAAGTTTACTTTCTGTCGAGTCCGCTGGCTTACTTCCTTGAGTTTCCTTGCGAATGGCTTCTTCAACCATCCTCAAAGTTTGTCGTTTTCTTTCATCAGCCATTTTTTTCCTCTCTATTTCTATTTGCTGTTGTTTGAAAGCTTCTTTCTCTTGTTCAACAACAGTTATTCTATCTTTTTTCATAACAAACACCGGTTTTAACCTGGGTCCGCACTCTTCTTCTGAATCCGAGTATTCTTCATACTCAGAGCTTTCAGCCGAACTTGACCCTGTTATTTCTTCCTCATCTTTGATTATTTCTTCCTCATTTTCTTTCTTAGACAGCACACGCTGTTTCAGCGCTTCACGCCTTCGTTCTATTTCAGTATCAGACAATTCCTCATCATCTGAAGAATCAGAACTCTCGAGTTTTATTTTCTCCCGCGCATTCTTCATTTCTGTTTCAATAATTTCTGGCTCATGGATGTGACGATGTCTTTCTACAATGGTTTCTGATTCATCATCAGATTGACGGACAAGACGTGTCAATCTTCTCAGCCGTGGATCTTCTTCGTCACGTATTCTCGATGTCGATGCTTTGTTATCAACGATAGCGTTACTTACATCATTTTCAATCGGCTTTGAACATTTTTCTAAGAAATCATCATCGTCAGATTCTTCATCAGAACTTGCAGCTGGTGCGTAGTCAGGTCTTTTTCCAGATACATATCTGTGTACTTTAACCTTTTTCATAGACACTTCTCCCTTGTCATTTCTAACGGGAACAGCTCCTGCTGTACTTTGTATCCCCATCGGAGCTGCTGCTAAAGCACTATTCGTCACGAAATAATCCATCATCATCTTGAATGTATTTATTTAAAAACTTTTAGGTGATGAAAATCTGTAAAAAAAAATAAGTATTGATAAACCAAGTACTTATAAAAGCTATTTTTTTTTATTTCAATAAAAATATATGTAATTTTATATGCCACTGAAGTTGGCAGACATTAAAAATTATTTTGAAATTTTATAATAATGCAATTATTATAAAAAAAATTTAATTAAAAAATTTCATATGCGAAAATTAATAAAAATTACAAGTGAAAATTTTTAGAAGTATTTTTTTTATTGTAATTGATTTGTTATTAAAATTTTTAAAATTGACAGCTGACTGCTAACTTCAGCATTATAATTTAATTTTGAAACAAATTTTAATTCAATTATTATTGTAAAAAATTTCTTACCTTGCTTACTACAAAACAATTTGAGGTTTTATGGTTATTTAGTGCTGGAAAATTCTCAGTTGTCCTCAATACTAATTTACAAAACGTACACAAAACATAAAATGGAGGACACATGGACATCTGTGGGACGAAAACTAAACAGATCAAAAAAGTAAAATGGCCGAAACTATTGACTTGTTTTCATGAACATGCGCAATGATAATGAAGTGTAGCGCGCGGACGTTATAAAAAGCTGTAAAAGTTTTTTATTATAAAAGTGACAGTTGTTCACTAACTTCAGGATTAAATAGAAAAATGATTACTTTTTCTAATTAACAATTGTATCATTAAATTGAAATAAATATGAGCAGTAAAATAAATACAGTATTATTTGATCCTGGAGGATCTGACGTATCCTGTGGATGTTCCGGCGTAGATGAATTAAAAGCCAAAGCTTATAGAAACGACGCAAAAACTGGTGATAATTACAATGAAAGGTCAAAATTAAGCGAGCCAAAATATTCACCAAAAGTACTTGAAGGTAATTGGTTTGAAGAACGTCTGAGATCTCCTGCATATAATATTAAGGAAAATAATAATGATTCCCATTGGAGTACTTCGACGAAAAATGATTTTAAACCTCTCGTTAGAAAAATTACACAGCATGCATCGGAAAGTGCTAAAAAGAATAAAGAAAAAAATAAAGTAAGAAATTATTAACTAAAATTATTTATAAAAATCTAATTTTTAATTTTTCAGAGCTTCTACACGGAAAAAACAAGATGACACTGGATATCATCCCAGATTATACTCAGTGATATCTGTGGCGAAAAAAAATTTCAGATAGTAGCTAGAAAAATTTAGATTATACTGCGTGATATCTGGATTATATTCATTGCAATCTGGATTATACTAGCTACTATCTGAAATTTTTTTCACTCAGTATAATCTGGAACGATATCCAGTGTCACCTTGTTCTTCCCGTGTAAAGATAAAATTTTCTTGCTATAATTTGTTTATTAAAAAAATTCTAGAAATGATCAGATGTCTCTTAATTTCAGTATCATTTAATTATAATCTGTATAATAACTAACAAATTATTTTTAGGGGGCAGATAATCTTCTATATGACCAAAAAGATAATTTATATTTGAATAATTTCACTACTTCGTATGATCTTACTTACCGCATTATTCCTCAAGGATTAGATGGGCCAAGATTACGTTCCTATAATGGGAGGTATTTTTAATTAAGATAAATTTTTTTATAATTAAAAAATAATAATTATATTTTTAGAATTAATAAATGGTTACCAGAACAAGATTTTACTAAAAGTGTTGGTAATTTAACTGGTTACGGTATGACTGAATATTTAAGGGCAGTAGAAGAAGAATTAAATTGTGAAAAAGATGAAAAACCACGAACTAGTTATCAACGTGACTATACTAAGAAAAAATTACCCGTTGACTTAAAACGGTATGTATTATAAAAATAAATTCTAAGTTAAAAAAAAAAAAAATTGTTTTAAAAACATTTTAACTACCCCTGGTCAGATTTCACAGAAAAAGAATTAATCTAAATACTCCAGATCTAAGTACTTTTAATTTCGACTTAAATAAATACTGGAAAAGTCCATTTAATAATGAATTCAATGGAAAGGACTTATGTCAAAGAGTTGCTTGCGGGCAGTATTGAATTATCAAAGTAAATAAAAGCAATAGTTTAAATTATTAATGGTATTTTATTCAGACTCTTACTTCAATTATGTTTAGCGTATTTTGTCTGTGTATTATATACACAAAATTTGTTATTGAAATTTTTTAGATCATTACATAATAAAATGAAGAACAAAAAAAGCAATGTAGTTTATTGTTGATTACGATTAGTAATTTAATAAATTAATTAACTTTTTACAGATTTTTTTCTGTAAGAAATTAAGAACAAATAAAATAAATTTTTATAATAATTAAAACTTAATATAAAAATTTAAAAGTGTTTTTTATTTATTATAAAAAAAAAATGAAATGAAATAAACCAACTTTTGGGTAAAATGCAGTTTCGGCACACTTTTCTTTTAATATGCTGTATTTGAAAGACAATATTAATTATTATTATTATCAAAACTACTCATATTAATTAATTATGATTATTTCACTTACAAAATAAAAGTGATAATGGTTTTAATTATTTTATTCAGTACCCGCATTATATCTATTTGAGAGATGTACATATGTAAACGTCTCCGGAATAACAATTTGGTCCGCTATTATTGATCATGTGTATAATAATTTAATAAATATACAAGTATATAAATATATAAGTATTTTTTGTATATAATCAAGTAAATTGATATAAACATTGTTAAGTAATAAAAAGTATTTAAATAATTAACAATATTTATTTGAATAATAAAATAAAAGTAATCACAAAAAATGATCAATAATAGATGGATAATATATATTATACATTGGAGACTTTTACATTTAATTACGTATCCTAATGAACACACACGAACAATATTTTATCACAAGTTTCGGAGTGTAATGCGCAAAACGCTTTTATCAATCAATTGTTTTGGATACTTTTTATATACTTCATAAAATAATAATAATAATAATTATAATGATAGTTTTAATTGTCTTGAAATTCACTTCTATGACTGATGAAATCTTCTTCATTGATGTACATCAAATAATTATCAAAAACTTGATTGTAGTGGCAATGATTGTGTAAGTAGTGAGTATTTCAAAAAATTGAATTTGATTATAAAAAATAAAACTAACGCAACAATACGGTACAAAATACAACCATGTTAAAGATAATAGATCCACAGAGCAGAGCCGGCAGCCAAATAGGGCTATTCAAAATGCTGATAGGATGAGAAGCGTTACACGATGATATTTGTGGAGTTTGTGAAACCATATTGTAACTTATGTTATCATTCGTACACTGATCGCTAATGTGATAGTTGTGACACGATTGTTGTTGGAATGATTGATTACAAGGAGTTGCGATTATTAAATTAGGCGGTGGACTATGAGAGGTCCTCATGCATCCAGTAAAGTCTGGAGTTGCTACACGATAAGTTGGACCGTGTTGACAAAATGAGTTTGCTGAACCAACACTGGTCTGCCGTTGAGCATTATAACAAGGTAAAACTTCAGATACTACAGAACATCTATCTACTTCATTGAGGACAGATGGCTCCCGAGATGGCCCGAGGTTTGAAGCAGTAGATCCAAATCCGGAGCTCTGGCTTGATGATCTTGACAACGTTGGTGAATCCATTCCCATTTGCCAGTACCCTCCAGCTACCCAAGACGTTTGAGTCACTGACTTGAGTTTCGGTGGCGCTAGAATAAATTTATTCTGAGAAGTTTTGTAATTTCGGCGAAATAAATCTGGACTAGATGTCCCATAAGTTTTGGTTTCAAAAATTTGAGAGTTCTTTGAGGTCTGCTTATGGTTGCTGTCTAAAGATAAATTACTCAAAGTTTTCAAGCTCTCATTCAGAGCGTATTTTTCAGGATTTTTATGATTATATTCTGGAGAGCCTTTAAATGAAATGTTTGTCGGAACATTTATATTCTTCGGTGTAAATTCATTTGAAATTGAGCTTCGTTGACTTTCACATATTCTATCAAATTAAAAAAAAAAAAAAATATCTATTAATGTGTTTATTATAAAGCCAAATATCGAAACGTAGTAAAAAAATAAAGAAAAATTAGCGAACCTAAAATACGGTGACATTGAAGCTTTGATTGTTGCTGGCGAGTCAAAAGACGTATCTGTCATCAATAAATGTGTTGTATTGACGAGTGATTTTCGAACCGACATATCTTTTTCAAGTTTTTTATTGCAATATTCTTTTTGATTGTGGATTGAAGTATCAGTGCTGTTATTCTGGTTACAGTAACCAGCATTATTTAATTCTTTGTGGACAGTATTAATACTAGCTATAGGTGATTCTAGTTTTTTAAATGATATATTTACATTACCGTTTGATGGGGTGTTTGAAGTTAAATTAATAAAACCCAAAACACTTGATAAAACAGCAATCTTAAACAGATAATTAATAATCATTAGTTTTTTTTTCTCTTAAATTGTGAGGATATTATTAATTAATACTTACAATGCCATAACCAGTTATGTACTCCAAATCAAGCGGCTCAATTTTAAATTTAAGCTTTAGTAATCTTATATTACTAAAAGGCATTAATATACAAATTCCTACCCAAATTAATGTCAGCAATAAATCAAAATTTCTTTTGGTAATATGTACTCTCGTTACCGTTACGAGTTGTAACAATGCTCCAATAATTGATAACTGTTGATTTGTTGGATAATAAATTATACCAGCGCTCAAAAATGTTAAAATTGTACGACAAAGCTTTTCCCATATTGTTTTTTGCTGTAAAAAAATTAATTGATGATTACATAATATATTCAATAAATTTTTATTAATTGAAATTGATTAATAAATACTTTTACAGTGATTTCCATGGACCTCTGCTTAAAAAAGAGCATTTTATACTGCATCAACCAATGAGTCTGCTTCTGTATAACTTTTTTAACAAATGAATTACATTTTTTACAAAGAGGATATTTTTCATCGAGACTTTGCTTAAAACTCTCAACCTCAGATGGACGCCAACGCAGAGGATCTATTGAACGTAACTCAATAACTTTGAGCTCTTCATTGCTGTTACATTTTTTACACAATCCATTAGTTTTTCTTATCTGTTGATTTTTATTTCCCAATGAATAATGTCCAGCTGGTTTATTTAAGGACCTACTCCGTTGCTCCGGTATGTCATACTTGTAATCACCGTCTTTTGAAAATCCATTATATTGGTGACAACTGGGACATTTCCACCAGTCTAAACTCGTTCTACAAATCTTAGAGTTAGCATTACAAAACCAACAATTGAGAGTTTTAGGCCATCTTTGTCTGAAACAAATATAATTATAATAACGCAACATACCTTAATTCTGAATGAAAATTAAGTTAAATAAAAAACTTGAAAAACTATAAGTATAATTTTTTTTAAATATTTTTTAGTGCTAATTTAATAAATGAAAAAAAAAAAAATCAAAAAATTCAAAACGTCGACTAACTTTAGTATTATTAATTGTAATTGATAAATTATTAAGGAGACTTACTTTAATCCTTGAATAACGACAAAAAATGCAATTGTAAGTGCTAAAATTGTCGCGATTATCGGCACAAAGTTTATCATCAAATTCATATCAATCTCCATTATGTATACAAAAATTAAAATTATTAATTAATGGTTACAATATCAATTAATTGAAGAAATACATTCTATTGTATTTCTATTGAAAAGATGTAAAATAAAATATATTTGGCAATAATTAAAAATTCACATCATCAATTTAACCTTAAATGTTTACTTCTATCCGGCTATCCGCCATCTTAAAAATTATACTCGTGGTAATTTATTATTATTTTTACCGCGAACCGGAATTTATTTGTAGTTTCCTTCTAGACTACAGTTGGCGCTGCAGCTATATTTTTATTCCAACGGTCATGAAGCGTAATATCTCAACGCCATCTAGTGATTAGTCTAGAGTAATTCAGAAAATAAATTACAGCAGCGCTTTATGTCAAAATAATTAAAAATTAAAAAAGTTAATTTAAAAATTTCACAGTGGTGGAAAAAGACTTTAATATTATCTGTGATTTCTCAATTGTAAATTTTAATAACTTAACAGTATATTATGAATAGATCACAAATTAAACTAACAAAAAAAATTTTTGGTATTAAATGTCAAAAATCGTTGCGCTAATATGAATTAAAATTTTTTCTTTAATTAAAATAATTTAACACATACGTATATACATATTTTTTTCTCAGAACTAATCATCAAAATTTCAATGCTTTTATAGAATCAATCAGTAATGGTAAGTAATGAACATGTGTCATAATTTCTATAAATGACTCTTTATTTGTATATTTCTAGCGTTAATTGTATTGATAAATAGATAAACACAAAAGATAAAGAACAATATAAGGGCAGTTGTTGCCTTTGATCAACCCAGTTTCTAACAGAAAGCAAGCGCCCTCTATTTGAATCCAATGCTGACAGTTATCAGCTGTTTCAGTAAACAAAAAGTAGCATTTCGCGATGGATGCTGATGAAAGTGGTGCTCCTCTAAAAAGTAATGGTACAGATAAATTATTAAATAATGAAGATTCACAATCCTATATTTTTGATTTTGAGAGTTGCAATGACAACTGGTACTTTATGCCAGACTCTATTCTCTTGAGTATATTCTCATTGCTTACTCCTAAAGAAGTTGTCAACGCTGGATTGGTATGTAAACATTGGTACAGAGTCTCTCAGGATGAGCTCCTTTGGAAAGAACTCTTCTACAGAACTTACAAAATAGATCCCTCTGTTGGAATAATGCCAGGTAATTACATATCTCTGCTTTAATATGTTTAAATTAACTTAGGATGTATGCATTTTTACATAATCGTCGTCATGAATATCATCATTACAACATAACTTTATTTTAACACCAGGAAAGACTTCATGGTTCGATGAATTCAGACGATTGGCTTATCATACACCTTTACTGGAAACTGAAGTGCTGTTAGACCATGCACATCAAGTTTTACACGTTAGTTTTTCGCACAATGGCAAGATGTTCGCTACTTGCTCTAAAGACGGACATGTCATAGTAAGTTTATTAATTTTCTATTATCAATTAAATTAAATATCATAGTAAAAAAAAAATATATGAACGTTTTCTTAGGTATGGAATAGCCAATTTCCAGCCACGGTTAAATATCAACATGACATGAAAGCTTTTAGTTGGAAATATACCCAATTTTCACAGTTTAATTGCTCTGATACATTACTTCTAGTGTCTGGTGTACACTTTGGAACTCCTCATAGCACATCTGGTGAAATTGCTGTGTTCAAATTAGCTCGTAAGTTCAAAACTGCTATTCAGCTACAGAAAATTTAACAATAAAAAAAAAAACTCAATTTTTAACTGACTTCATTTTATTATATACACTAAACATAGATATGTGTGACGAAATATCGTAATTGTTAAAGTTATTAATAGCTCAAAGTTCGATTCATGAATACCTACTGTTTGCCAAAATGATATTAACAAAATAGACAAAAGGAATACTGTAATATAGTAATGATTAAATGAAATACTAATAGATAAAAAAATTTTAATTACAGCTGGATTCGATTTACAATGCAGAGTTGGTAATAAACCATTTGACATATTCGGTACGTGGTACAGTGAGCGTTACCTTTTAAGCGGTGATTCGCACTGGCTTGCACCCATGGTGAGTTCAAGTGTCCTCTGGCTCAATAAGGCAAATCAGGAATCGGCTAGTGAGCATGTACCAATAATGAATCAACTGTACAAGTAAGTTACGCTGATAAATTGTATTGATAAATGAACTAATTATTGGTTTACTCATTTTTCACAAATAAAGTGCTGCATTATTATTATTATTATTATTATTATTATTGTTTATTTATATTATAGATTTTATAATTTCAATTCTACGTCTATACGCTCTGTGATGGTAGCTAATTGTTTATGTCCTGAACCTACGGAAGGTGAAGAGTCTGAAAGTCAACAGGCCACCTCAAGTCAAAAAGAAACTCAAGGAAGTTCCAGTCAACAAGAAGTTTCTTCTATGTCATTAGATAATAATCATCAAGAGGAACCTGAAGTTTTACACCATGCATCTTCAAGATTACAGTATTTTTTAATGTTTTCTAAAATTTGTTTTGCTAAATTGTTAATTTAATTTTAATTATTAATCAATACTTATGTTTTCTTTTTTATTTTTTTAGATACAGCACCTTAGAGGGTGGTTTTATGAATTGGAGACGATTAGGAGATGGTTTTGAATATGCAAACCCGATTAGATATAATGAAGAATATAGACAGGTTGAAATGGAACGAGAAACAACCGAAAGCGATAGTGAAACAGATGCACCTCAGTGGGAAGATGAAAGCGAATTGTCGGGTATATTTAGTAGTTATTTAATTAAGGGGGATAGCCACTGTAAAATTTCGGAAAAAAAATTTTTTTTTTTTTTTCATTAAACTGAAGTTTATATATTCAAAATTATGTATTTCAAATTTTATAGAAAAATTCCGAATAGTTTTCGAGTTATAGTCATTTTTATAAGAGCGCGTCGATTGACCGTTTTACGCGCGGCGCTTCGACGAAAACGTCGCCTGCTCGCTCCGTCTTTGATTCGTACGGGTTGGCGATTGTTTTCCCTCACGATTGTCAACCGTTACAATTATTTGACTTTTAACGTATATTTTTTCTTATTGTTGAGATACTGTACCTCATAGTTTAGTTGTTTTGTATGAATACACACTCGTTCTTTAATTTATTGAGTTTCTTAGTGTACTCGTTATTGTTTACTTACTTATTTTTTTAAATCTTCTGATCTTTTTTTTTTGTTTATTTAACAAAAAAATTTGTTAAATAATGGATCGTAAACAAAGTAAAGTTATTAAAAACGAAAGAAAACTGCCAAACGACAGGAAAAAATTTAATCGACCGCTCAACAGATATGAAACTGAAAAAATACTGGCTCTCAACGACGTGATAGTGCTTCCAAGAGGAAATTATCACAAAAATCTAATTGTACAATTGATTCGAGTATTAGCTACAAAATTATAAATTTTTTTCGATATTTAATTTACTAAGTGGCTGTGTATCGTGTAAAAAGTGTGGTGGTGATGTAAACTTTACTGAGACAAGTATTCGAGGATTAGGTTTTAAACTAGTTGTGAATTGCAAAAAATGTGATCCAGTTTTGATAAATTCATGTCCACTCATCAAGAATGCGTATGAAATTAATCGCCGTTTCATCTTTGCAATGCGGATAATTGGTATTGGGTTATCTGGAGCTGAAAGATTTTGTGCTTTCATGGATTTACCACGACCAATGTTCCATAGCTTTTACGATCGTCTGGTCACACAAATCAGAAATGCAGCTAGAAACTGTTGTGATTTAGTGTTGAAAAAAGCTGCTAAAGAAGAAATCCAAGAAACCTGCAAGCATTTAAAATCCAATGACATTCCTGGAATTTCTGTCTCCGGTGACGGTAGTTGGAAGAAAAGAGGGTTTAAATCTTCATTTGGTATATCTTCTCTAATTGGTTACTTCACTGGCAAAATCGTAGATGTAAGTATGAAATCCAGTTATTGTAAGATGTGTGCGCTAATGAGCTCAAAAAAGGAACAGCTGAATACGATCAATTTATGCAAGACCATGCTCTAGACTGTCCAATAAACCATGAAAATTCTTCTGGACAAATGGAGGTAGATGGAATAAAAGAGATGTTTATGCGATCAGAGTTATTACATAACGTTAAGTATGTAAACTATATAGGTGATGGTGACACTAAAACGTATAAAAATATTTGTGATGCTAAACCGTATGGGGACATGGTGAAGATAAAAAAAAGGAATGTATTAATCACGTGCAAAAACGAATGGGCAGTCGACTAAGGGCTTTGAAGAAGCAACGAACTAACAAGAAGACAAAAACAGGAAAAGAAGAAAATACACAGAAAAGTTTAGGTGGGAAAGGTCGATTAACGGACAAAGCAATTAATGAATTTACAAAGTATTATGGTTTAGCAATCAGACGTCATTCTAATGATGTTGATGAGATGTATAATGCTATTTGGCAAACATTTTATCACAAGTTTTCATCACCCGAAGATCCGCAGCATTTTCTTTGTCCTGAAGGTGCAAATTCGTGGTGTCAATTTCAAAAAGCTGTGGCAACAAATACTTTGGACTCATTAGTTGAAAAACCACCACTTCCTGCAGATATTGCGGAAGCTTTAATACCGATTTATGAAGATCTATCGAATCCAGAGTTATTGGAACGATGTGTCGGTGGGTTTACACAAAATAATAATGAAAGCTTCAATGCATTAGTGTGGCAGCTCGCCCCAAAAACAAATTCTTCTTGTTCCCTTATTGTTGAAATAGCTTTATATATTTCAACAATTACATTCAATGATGGGGCTCTAGCAACTCTGAAGATATTAGAGAATCTCGATGTTAAAGTAGGACCAACACTCTACTCATACTGCGCTGAGCGCGACGCTACTCGGGTTAAAGCTGCTGAAAGCCGCATGGAAACGGCCAGTAAAAAAATAAAAAAGTCAAGGTCAATACTAAAGATAAGGAGGAAGAACCCTCATATGGCCCAGGACTTGATAGTTTGATGTGAGTATGAATATTTTGTGAAAGACTAGATTTTAAAGTTGCGAGAATCTTCTTAAAACTTTACTCGCGTTTTTCTCAAAACGACTTTTTCAAACTTTCCGGTACTGTAACTTTCGTAAATATGAACCGATTCTCAATTTTTTGTTTCCCCGTATTCGTCTACTTAGTGGCTATCGTCGCACGTAGAGGATTTTGAAAATTTTAATTTTTAAGATTTTTTAAGGCTGTTTGAGTCCAAAAAATGAGGAAAAAGACGAAAAAATTTTCAATATGGCGCCATTTTTTCTCAAATCAAAATTTTCAAAATCCCCTACGTGCGACGATAGCGACATTCCTATAGATTAAAATGCCGTTTGGTTTTTTTGTTTCAGATAATCCGTTTTTGAGTTACAGTACCGGCAATGGAGGGGGAAATTTTTTTGGTGCTCTACAAAAATGTTTATAACTTTGTGATAACAAAATATTTTTGAATAAAAATTTAGGAGAATTATCCTCAACATATACTTTATAAAACAAAAAAAACCCGATCCCCAAATTCCTTTATTATCCTAGTAAAAAAAATTCCCGAAAATTGCCTATTTTTTCCAGCGTCACAGTGGCTATCCCCCTTAAACATTCACATTAAAATTTAAAAAGGACTATTTTTTTATTGTAACGTTATTTATAGAATTATCCGAAACAGCTGATGATTGTGATTCAGATGATTTGGCAGATAATCCAGAAAAATTTCTCATATTCACAACTGGATCTAAAACTTATACTCATCATCAAGTAGGATTTAAGCGGATTAAAGCGGTGAATTTTCCACGGAGATTAGATCCTGGACCGTCGCTAAAAGAGAGAATAGCACAGCGACAACGCGAGCGCGAAAGACAGAATTCTGGCTCTCATCCCGAGCCGAATTGGCTTGATTATGAATCAGTGGCTGAAAGGTTTGATAAGATCGACCATGTCATAGATCTTCATGGGCATATTATAGGAATGGGATTATCTCCAGATCATAGGTAATAAATAATAACTGTATACTTGAGCAATTACCTTAATAATTTAATTTTTTAAACTAAATTTGTCTTTAGATATCTTTATGTAAATACAAGACCTTGGCCACGGGGTTACGTTATAACTAATCCACTGAATCCTCCACCAATCGCTCAAGAGATAGATATTCATGTAATTGATTTAGTTACTTTAAAACAAGTAGGAACAATGTTGAGAGCGCACAAAGCTTATACATCAAATAATGATTGTTATTTTATATTCTTGGATGTCTGTGATGAATACGTTGCAAGGTTTGCTTATTTTATCACTTCGTTGATAATTATTCAATCATCGACAACCTTGATTCTTTTAACGAGTAAATATTTAAATATAATTTATATTTACAGTGGTGCTGAAGATAAACATGGATATTTATGGGACCGTCATTATGGCGTATGTCTTGCCAAATTTCCGCATAAAGACGTTGTTAATGCAGTGGCATTTAATCCCTGTAATCCCGAGATGCTTGTTACAGCCAGTGATGATTATACTATTAAAGTTTGGCGAAGTCGCGCCGCTATTAAAGCATTAGGACTCGATGAGAATGCATATCGACGGGGAATAGAGGTACGAAAAAGACATAGATATCATCGAAGTAATTGTAATGTCGACTGATTAAAAACTATTCAGTTTCCTATTTAAATATCTCCATGGTTAATATGGCTACACTGTACCCTTTCTATTACAAAAACAAAATACTATAAATTTATCGATATCTTGCCGTAAAAAAGTGATAGTAAAATTATTATATTAAGTACTTTCAAGTTGAAGTTTAAAAATTTTTAATTGAATCATAATTAAATTATACTGGAGAAGTTTAAAACTAGGAACTGAATTAACTTTAAAAAAATTTAGTGAGAATCGACTGTGAAAAAAATATAGGAAAATCTAAATATAAAAACTAAATTACGAATACGTTAAAATAAATTAGTACGATAAATGTTGTTTTTATAAGATATACAATTTATTTGAAAGATTAATGTAATTATTACTTAGTATTTACACCAATAATATTATTTTTCTTTATTTTTAACAATGTGTAAATATTTAACGCCCAAGGCGTGTTTTATTTTTTTAAATAATTTTTGTTTAAATTCAATGAATTTCTAACAACAGATCAAAAAATACGTACTATTACTTGTTGTTATTATTATTATTATTATTATTATTATTATTATTATTATTATTAATAATACAAATGATTTATCAGCATTTAAACTTTCGTGATAAATATATCAATCATCATATTTAAGTCCAATAGATGCAAATATACGCAACAAATCTATTTTACTCTATTGATTAATTTTAATCACAAAGTAAGCACAATACAGGGATTCAGAGACAAAAATATACATTTAAATAAAACTAAAAAATTAAATTATCATCTAAGTTCATAAATTACAAGTTATTATCAGATAGAATTTAATTTGTAAAATTTAATTTTTAATCGGGTAAAGGCAATTATTAAAATACATTTTATTAAACAATCAATTAATTTAATTTATAGCATAATAAAATAAATATGTGGCAATTAAAAAAATTTATGTTATCAAAAAGTAAATAACTGCAATTACTAACTATGTATTATTAATTTATAAATTATACAATTTACTGATATTAAAACGAGTTCAATTACTAATGTCTTTTATTCAAAGGTTCATTTTTATCACTGTTACTTTATTGAATTTTTAATTGAGTGTTCATGCTATTGAATATTTTCTATGAATACATTTATAAATAGAACAATAGTTTATTGGAATTTAATCAATAAACTTACTATTTTTTTGAATTATTAAAATTTTTCAAAAATGTATATCAATATCATTAATAATTATTTAAGATGAATATAATATAATTTAAGTTTTGTAACAATATATTTAAGCACTATTTCAAATGTCTTGTTTAAAAAGATGAATCTCAATAAAACTTATGAATGAATATAAATATCCAATAGCTTCTGTCAGATATGTCAATTTCATCGTTAAAATGAATAACAAATCTATATAATAATAATTGTAAATATGAAATAATTGTTAGGTTGAATGATAATAGATAATAATAAATATATTAATAAAGTGAACTTTAAACTTTTATCGATTGACAGTTGTTTTACATGTAAGTAAATATCGTTGTTGGTATTTTAATTATTATTACTGTATTAATAATTATTAATAATCTATTAAAGTTTAGCTATGTTCATCTGATTGTTACTATTTTTAAAAAGAATTATTATAATTCAATAACTACTGCCACTTATGCAATAATATGGCTAATAAAAAATGGAATATTTTACAATAATTGATAGATGAATGAATACATTTATTGGAGTATTATTAATATCATAAATATCGATTTTATTATTGAATTATTAAAAGTTGATAATTACTTTGTAATTATCACACTTGATAATTTTAATGTTGACAAAATGAGTTAATAAATGTCGAGATAGATATTAATATTAATAAACTGTTTTAATAATTTTTATAATTTGAAATTTTTCATGTTTTAATTTATTTGCTTAAAATTTTAGAAATTTGATTTAATATTATTAGAGTTTTCAGGTGGATCCTACTATTGATTCTAAAACAGATAAAAAAAATTGATTTTTTATTAATAATATTAATAGTTTTTTCATTAATTATATTTCAGATAAGATCGACTGAACGTATATTTCATTTTTGGGCCGAAAAATATTTTGGTATCAGACGTTATAAGTCTGAAAAAATCGACACCAGGAAAAAAGATAAAAAATTAAAGGCCCGAAAAAAAGATATAAATAAAATCAAGTTATGATGTGGAATAATAAATGTTTAATAATATTACCTGGTTGAGGTAAATTGTCATGAGGTGAAGCGGCAGTACCTGATAGTCCTTTTTTATGAGCTTCTTTACGACCATGACAATGCTCGCACTCATTATCACTTTCGTCTGAGCTAGTTTCTCCAAATTGCCTAGGTTTTTCATAAATACAGCAGCCTAAAAAAAAATATAAGTCCACTAATTAACAATTTTTTTTTAAAGAATAATTACAATTAAAATTAAACTTACACTTAGATTTCTTCTTATTCATATTCTCATTATCTACTGTGCTAGAAGTCCATTGAACTTTTTTATTTGATCTTGGTTTACGCAGACACAAACTTATTGTCGGTACATCCTGAAAATAATTGAATAATTTTATTTAAACAAATGGTAAACGTCCAATTAATAGTAATAAGGTCAATTATAAATGAAGAATCAAAATTTATTTATTGGATTAAGTTTATTAATTTATAAAAATATATTTTAATTCATTGTATAACAGTGTAAATAAATTTATTGTATAATTTTATTCTTAATTAAACTATCAATTATTTGATCAGAGTAATTTAGAACTTGTTTGAGTACTTGACGAGTGTGTTGACCTACAGTTGGTGGCGGTGATCTAACTTGATTTTCACCATAACTAAATTTAACAGCTGGTCCAACAACTTTAACTTTACCCATTTGATCGTGCTCCAGCTCTTTGACCATTTTAATAGCCTTAATATGTGGATCATCAAATACCTAAAATAAACATAAACTTTATAGACTCATAAATAAAATATAAAAAAAATAAATTAAATTAAAATAACAATTAAAAAATTAATTACCTCTTGTATAGAATTAATTGGCCCGTAAGGGAATGGAGCTCCTTCTAATATTTCCGCCCACTCTTTATTACTCTTAATCTTAAATTTATTTCTTAATATCTTGAGTAATTCAACACGATTAATGACTCTAGCAGTGTTATTAATAAATCTTTCATCATTAGCAAGTTCTGGTAACTCAAGAATGTCGACAAGTGCCTTAAACTGAGCATCACTTCCAGTGCAGACAGTCATAAATCCATCACTTGTAGGAAATGCTTCGTAAGGAACAAGACTCTCATGCTCAGAGCCCCACCGTGTGGCTTCTTTACCAGCATTTAAGTAATTGGAAGCCACATTAATCAGACAAGCAACTTGAGTAGACAGTAGATTACACTGAATCCACTGACCTTGGTTGTTTCGAGTTCTTTGATATAACGCAGCCACTATAGCACCGTGAGCATACAAACCAGTAGTTACATCAGTAATAGCAATACCTACTTTACAAGGGTCACCGTCTTTGGGTCCAGTTATATGCATAAGACCACCCACCGATGCTGCAATTACGTCGTAACCCGGTCTCTGAGCATAAGGTCCTTCATATCCATACCCAGTTAATGAACAGTAAATTAATTGTGGGGCTGCTTTCTTTAAATCTTCATACCCCAGACCCATTTTTGAGAGTTTTCCTGGCACAAAATTTTCAATTAATACATCTGATTTTTTAGCTAGCTCATAAATAATATCACGGCCTTTTTTAAAATCAATACAAACACTCTTCTTATTTCTATTCACACTCAGAAAATACGTCGCATGTTTAGTGCCGGATAAAAAAGGCGGGCCCCAATTTCTACACTCATCTCCAGTTCCTGGTTTCTCTATTTTCAGTATTTCAGCTCCTAGATCACCCAGTATCATAGTGCAGTAAGGGCCAGCGATTATTCTTGTCAGGTCTAATACTCTTATCCCAGCTAGAGGCGATTTATCGTTATTGCTATCTGATGAAGTGCAAGTTGCTGAGCTGCGATGAATAAATCTTCGTCCCCGAAGGTTTAAACTTGACATGTTTTTCAATTTATTCATATTAAATATGAATTTAACAGCACTCATTTTTTAATTTTCTAAACTTTAATAACTAAAACTTTTAACAATACCTGATCAATAAATTTAATCAAAGATTTTCCAGCAAAATATTTAATAAATATACTTTGCAGGATTAAATCAATCATATGATGTGTTATGAATGTTGACAATAAAGATAATTAAAAAAAAAAAAAAGTTTATTTATCATGTGTTAAGAAAAATGAATTATACCTGTCCACTGTCGTTGACATCCCCCTCTAAAATAGTCTCAGTTTGTGATTGCGAGCTGGAAGGTCCTGCCATTCTTGCCATACGTTATTTTATCTCAAAAAAAAAAAAAAAAAAAAAACGCTAGTATTATCCAATCACCAACACAAAGCTTAAATCACAGCTTCTAATTAAATTAATTTACTGTTTGTTATAAGCGTGTGACGTTTAATTTTTACTCTTCGATAAACTAACCGACGGCGCCATTTTATCTCTGGACATCTAGCGTTGTTCTTTAAAAATAAAAATGAAAAATAACGAGAGTTATCTGTAACAGATGGAGCGACTTAATCTTTCTTCTGAGAAAACATGCACATTCGTCTCTAAAAAGTGAATCCCTTCTTAGCAAGTAAAGCTGTACCCCCATTCCATCCCATCTTGGCATAATGAATGTATGCGATAGTAGTAGTGATGATAAGTCTGGTTAAGTGGAAGAGTAACAGAGAGAGGTAAATTTTAGTTTGGATGTCTTGCTCTTTTTGGTCTTATTTTTATTCTCCCGTCTTCAGGGAAGATATCAAATTGCGGAACATCCGGAGTATTAAAGTGGGAAAATTACTTTGGGTATATGCAACAGAGAAAGCTGATAGTTAGATTTAGATGGATACTCCAGTGATTGTTCAAACGTGAGATAGTCATATAGTCATCTAGGTGTGGATATATAAGTATCATCGTCTGTATAAGTACCACATATATCTATATATAAGTACTATCTATGCAATGGTAAATGATATGAATTAAAAGTAGTAAATGTGAGCACTCTATGACTATAAAGCTAAATACAAAACTATGAGCTCAATTGAGTTTTGGTTGGTTTGGTCTTGGTCGTCTTACTGGTGATTGTGTTGATGGTGCTGTTGTTACAACTCGTGTGCTCATGATTTTATTGAGATTCAGGTTCAGATTTAACGGTGTGGTGTTATGATAGACCAGCAAAAGCGATAGTGATGGTGACGACAAACTACTCTATATATTGTCGTGATGAGCGGGCGCAATTGAATATTAATTATCATTAATAATTAAAGACTCGCTTTAATAAAATTGTTTAATAGTTTTACTGATGTGTGATGGGAAGGGATGATGGACGGGTCAGTACAACGACAAGAAGACATTATTACATTGAGGACTGAATTTAGTGTCTCAAGTAGGTGCTGTAGACCTTAATAAAATAAAAAAAAAATTACAAAAAAAAAAAAAATAGTAATTGCTGGTACTGCTGCTGGTGTTATTGCTGTTATTACTGCTGCTGCTACTGTTGCTATTGCTCTGCTAAGGCTTGCCACTTGTACAATTATTATTTTTTTATATATTTAAATTTAAATATATAATTATAAATACATAATTACTTGGTACTCGATGGACGCGGCCATGTTTATCAGTGGTGACTTTAAAAATAATTATAAAAATTTTATTACCAGAGAGAGTTAAAGAAAATAATACTGCAAAAATAAGTAAAATACTAACAACCGGTGGAACTATTGGACTCGGGCCCAGATATTTAACGTAAACGGAGCCTGGACATAATGCCGGGATGCGACGTAAAGGCAAGATATCTGCCAGCCACCTTCGCGTGGATCCTTTTACTCAGCACCACAACCCTCTTTTTTTATTATCCGTAAGTATATATCAGTCTTCCTTTTTTATTTACTTAATCTAGTTGATTAACAACTTTTTTTAATAACCGTTATCAAAACCCAGTTATTTAGATTGTTTTTTTATTTTTTCATTGACCAGATGCCAATACTATCTCTTCAAATACCCATGGGTACCAGCTCTCCAAGGAGTGATTGCCTTTTTTGTACTGGCCAACTTTACCCTTGCAACTTTTATGGACCCAGGTGTCATTCCAAAAGGTAAAGACTAGTAAATCACTTGACTAACTAACTAAAAAAAAAAAAAAAAAAAAAAAAAACTACACACAAGTTTATTATATGTGTCGATATAATGTTGTTTTATTTTATTTTGTTATAACAGCACCTCCAGATGAAGATAAAGAGGATGAGTTCAGGGCGCCGTTATTCAAAAACGTTGAGATCAATGGGATAACTATACGTATGAAGTGGTGTGTCACTTGTAAATTTTACAGACCACCTAGATGTTCACACTGTAGTGTCTGTGATCATTGTATTGAGGTATGTTTACATACATTACACTTACTCACATGCACACGACAAGTGAATATAAATACACATATGCTTTTTTTTTTTTTTTTAATTCTTTTTTTGACCTATTTTTAACTCCAAAAGTACTCTACTGGTATCGTTCTAATAACTTATATTTCATACGTTCCAGACATTCGATCATCATTGCCCATGGCTGAATAATTGTATTGGAAGAAGAAATTACAGATTTTTTTTCTGTTTTTTATTATCACTTAGTTGCCATATGCTCAGTATATTTGGGCTCTGTTTATATTTTGTTTTGGAGCATAAACAAGAACTTGGAGAGGTCGATACGACAATTGCGTATCCTTTATAACTAAAATATATATATTTTTTAACTTGTCATTTAACTTATCCCGTATTACGGAGTATATTTTTTATGTATAGAAATAATTAATGACATTCAATGTTATATATAAAGATCCTTAACTTATTGATATAGTATGGTGCTGATGGGCGTGGTGGCAATATTATTTATTCCAATTATTGGGCTAACAGGGTTTCACGTAATGCTTGTGTCAAGAGGACGTACAACAAACGAACAAGTTACTGGCAAATTTCAAAATGGTTATAATCCATTCTCACGTGGATGCTTTCATAATTGTTGTTATACACAATTTGGACCACAATTTCCTAGGTAAATTTCATTTTACTTATTTAGTTATTAATTATTGGATTTAAATTTAACTATCAATACCCGAGGCTTTTCATTAATATCTATAAAGACCTAGATCATATATTCTACATAAAATTAATGATAATAATTCATTATCAATCAGTTTCAATAGTTTGATAGTAATTTCTCATTAATATTTAATTAAGGTTTGAAACTTGACAGCTAGTCACTCGCTTAATTAATTATTTTCCTCGAGAGATACATATCATAGATAGCTCAATATACTTAATTAACACTTGGATCAAAACATACTTTTTAAAATATAAAAAAAAAATACTCATTAAATAAAGTTCAATGTACTAAAGTACAGCAAGTATTTTTTAAATCTAATTACTGAGTTTAAAATCTTTTTCACTAAAATGTACTTATCATGAATTATGAACGTTGAAAAAAAATCTAATTACTATCTAATTATTATTTTTTTTTTTTTTTAATTTATATTAGAAGACAGAACAATCGGGATCTAATATTATGATAATATATTCTTTTTTCTGTTTGACCTCTCAGCCTTTTATAAAATGTACTACAAAGAATAGTTTAATATTGTCACAAAAAAAAAAAAAAATTGAAATGAAATATTTAACACTTACATAAATCAATCTAGAGAATTTACGAGGCTCTACAATGATGTTATTATGTAAAAGACATTGAAATAATTACATTTTTTTACCTTGTTATTAAACGCATAAATACATTATTAGCAAGAAAAAATAATTATGAATTAATGATGACAATGAAAATGATAATAATTTTACAGTTTAAAGAAGCCTGAAAAATACTTAGAAAAGCGTCGAGGTGCCTCTGCGTCTGAGATATCTACGATAGGAAGCGAGAACCAGGTAAAAACCTATATGGATAGCAGCAATGGTGTTAGAAATGCCAGTTCAAATGCTTACAACAAGGTAAGAAGCTAGTGTTGTTCAGCTAGACATATAAATATAATCTAAAACGAAACAAAAATTCATAAAGATGATATATATAAATATATAAAAAAGAAAAAAAAATCCTCTATAAAAACACTCTATACTATTTTTGGATAACGCTTATACCATTGCATGAACAAACGATTGGAGACCAAAAATGACTTACGTCTACAACTAAGTGAGTTATGTAGTGCCTCAAGTAAAACTTTTCCTTGCTTACTTTAATTCGAAAGTTTTTTAATTTTTCTAGCAGCATGTAGTTTATTTAATATGCTAAAGAAAAAAAAAAAGAGTTACAAAGCCGGGTCTTATCTTGGAGACTTGTTTAAGCTTGCGAAAGATAGTACTAACATAGTATTAGAGTTAATTCAAATACAAGACCTTTATATGCAGATTTCAACGATGTCGAGTGACAATTGCTATCCAGTGAGTCACTTATCATCTAGCTTTCACGATACCTACATCTGAATGGTTCCTTTTGTCCTAAAGCATTCTCCAGTAATCACACTTCCTTTTCCTCCACGTGCTAATTTTCATCTTAGCCATCATGAGTAATCATCATCAGTTTTATATCTAAAGACTATCATCTTTTATCAGTGTTAAATTATTAAATGAATAGTTTGTATTGATTTACTGTTTTTAATCCTATTAGTTTTATTGATTATTAATATAATTATGGTGTTTCAATGATAGTTATCTCCTGGTCGAGACGGATCTGACACGGATATGGAACCAACGGCTTCACAGTCTGCAGATTGTGAGCCAACGCCTCCGTTACAAAGACACGGATCGAAAAGTAATTTTTTCCTGCCACCTGTGGAGACAAACGATTCGCCTAGACATCCACCTCCACAGCACCGCCATCCAATGCACTATCCACGCGGAAGTCCTCACCCACGATCTAGGTAAGTCTGTGAAGACTCTAACATAAATTCTGTTCAATTGTTTACCAGTTTACTTTTTATTATTGATTTTTATTTATTTATTTATTTTTTTTTTTTGTATTAATTATAAAATGTAACTTTTTTAATTCAGGGGAATGAATGGTTCGCGAAGTCATACGCCGGACGCATTGTCGCCGGAAGGAGCGGGATCACCAGCCGCTGGTTCGCAAAGAGGTCAGGGTCAAGGTGGCGCAAGCCCAACTATGCAACAACGCATCAGAGCTATCGGTGTGCCCACGCCTCTTGCCATTTCCAGTCCAATTCGCAGGTATATACATCGCTTCTATCATTAACTTTGTGTAACATTTAATTAGATAGATCATATATATATATACATACATACATATATACGTCTATATTACTGAGCTACTGCGGTGTACATTATTGCGATGGAGGTTAAACAAACCGATATATTGATATTTAGTTGACCACAAGACCATCATTCCGGTCACTAACGATATTAAAACACACATACACTTGTATATTTATTTATTTGTTTATTTACTATTATCATTATTATTATTTTTATTGTAATATGAGTGTACGTGACTATCAGCTGTCACGTATGATGAATTGTACTGGCACGTTGGCAGACAGTGAGACAAGATATTGTAATTAATATTTATAGATAAAAATAGTTTTTTTTTCTTTTTTATTACTTATTATTATTATTATTATTATTGGACGTAAAAAAATTTAAGTATCAAATTTTATTTATGCCGAAGATTTATTATTATTATTTTTATTATAATTATTAAATTATTACTCTAATGAAATATTTGCTAGTAGATTTTTAAATAAAATATAATTTTTTCTTTTGAGCACGAAGCTGCGGCAAAGGATAAATAATGTATGATTTTTTTTTGTTGGTAAAAAATAAAACAAGTGCAGCACTCGCACTGTCACATAATAAATTTTTAATTATATATGTGTTAATAAGCTCTAGGTTTCACAACAATGTTTTTCTTGTTTATTATTTTTTGTACTTTATTTATTTTTAAGTAGAATAAAAAAGTACAGAGATATAAGGAACACGTAGTCGTGAAACCATACAATAATAAGTAGATTTGCACGTAATTAAAAAGAAAAAAAAATAATTAAAAAAAGATTAACTAAAAAAATAAGATCAGATAAGTATAGATAAGTTTGTGTCCCACTGCAGGGGGTGGTAACTGCAAGGAGCTGCTCTGTTACAACATGTTGTTGCGACCTACTGCAGGTAAACACGAACTTGGTCCTACGAAGGACAATTTCAACAGTAGTAGTTTAAAAATAATGCTTTGTTGCATACATAAATCAAAGTATATTACATTTATTATTATTATTGTTGTAATCATTACTATTATTTTTATTTTATAAATTTTTATTAAACATTGGGTTTTATTTTTATTGCTACTTTACTTTTAAATTATTCTTCAACATAGATGCTAATATTTTTTTTTATCCAGGAATGACTGCGCGCTGCTCTCTCTTATGTCTCGCCAGAGCCGTATTTTGTATGGCTAAAATTGCTATCAGCATTCGCATATTCATATATTTTTATTAATTAATTAATTAATTATTTATTTATCATTATTATACATACATCCATATTTATTATTATTATTATTATTATTATTATTATTATTATTATTATTATTATTCACTGTAATTCGCGCATTGTCGAATAATTTTTTTGCCGGTTGTTATCAGTGATATTGTTTATAATTAAAGTAACAAAATAATAAAATAAAAAATAAATTAAAAATATGTTTCAGATCGAATCCAGGTACACCGACGCAAATACGTCGGCCAGACTTTATCGGTGTCACTGAAGCACCGACATACTACGACGTGCAGCATCATAACAATACAGGTGGTAACGTTCCGGGATACAGCCCACAACGTCGTTTTCTGTCTGAAAGTGAGCTGATACGACAAAACAATGATCATCCCTACTCGCGTACCAACAATACCGTGGATAATATACGTGAACTGGCTGGTTCACCGCAACGGGGTGTCTATATGTGGAAAGACAATTCACCAAGTGGTTACCCAGGTCCACCAGGTATGGGAGGCGTTAATATGCCAGGCAATAATATCGGAATACCTGTGCATCCGTCGGCATTATCACAACGACCTCCACCGCCTTACGATTATTACTGTTCGAATCCGACAAGCCCGACACAGCAGCTATACTCAACAGCTCCACGTGCGGCTTATCATCCTGCCTCGCGAGGTGGTGTACCTGTATTTCCTCCCACCCACCAGTCGCCTCAGGTCAAGCGTAAAAATCCACCGACCATGGCAACACCAACGACTCCAACGTCCAACGACGCACGACGACGACCCATGTCATTTGTACGTGCTTTAGAGATGAATGACTCGATGGAGATGGTCTCGATACCCAATGATACGAGATCCTCACAAAGACCGACAACTCCAACCCCCGATCGCACTAGTGTTTATGATATGAACTATGAAATATCTGTATAGCCACGCTTGATGGTCTCCGTGCCTAATGGTTGGACGGGGATTGCGGATAAACCGGCTGCTTATATTGCTAGAACTTATGATACTGGTCATGAAGTGTCTGTTTAATAACAACTAATAATAATTTTATCAAATTATTATTTTTATTAATCAAATCTCAAAGACTCTAAGTCTTTAAATTAAAACTGAGGTGCAAAGTGACTGCCAAGCGAGTGTTTTTAAAAATAAGTTTGTGATGTCTGTTATACGAAATCTTCCTTGAAAGATACTGTTTATTAATTAACAGATCGTTTGTCTCCAAACTATTTAACTTATATGTTAAATATACATTTGCATCACATATTAATAATAATTAAAAATAAATGTGAGTTAACTGCTACTCCAGCTAATGTCTCTTCCGGATAATGAGGGGTTTTTTTTTTTTTTTTTTCTAAACAAGTACTGAGAATTTGTATAATACTTTATCTATACTACGAAAGAACAATTAAATATCAGCTGATATGATATTGTTTTGCGTTTAAACTGCATTGATAGTCACAGAAAAATATTAATACTCAATGATGTAGAACAAGGACTTTATTATTTTATAATAATAATAAGTAGTAAGTTAGTGTGACCTTTGTAATAAATTTAATCAAAATTAATTATGAGGATCAATAGATAAGCTATTTTGTTATTATGTTAACATTTATTTCAAATCATTAAATGTTAATTAATATTGTTAATAAGGTAGTTATTTAATAATTACTATACATCATCGAGTATTTATTTTTTTGTTATTTATCACGTGGCAGGAAATCACTCGTTTTTTATTAGTACACATTAAGGTCAGTTAGATTTTTATACAGTGTCACAGTGACTTAATTCAACACGCGGCTTACATCGATCAACTATTATTTTTTTTTGTTGACAATTCTTTTTTTTATTTTGATATTGTTTACTATTAATAATAATTGTTTTTTTTTTAAATGTCTGAAGAGATGTAGGACACGTGGGTGAACTGTAATTAATGGAGCAATTATAAAAAAACAAATTAAATCAATACACATATTTGTGTATTAAAATAAGTAAATAATTAAAATGAATAAAAAAAAAATGTCGTGTCCAATTAAAACATGTTACTTAATTGATTTAAGTTATTATCTAAATAGAGTAACAAATTCTGTGTAAAATAATCGTATGAAAATGTGTAGTAAACAAATTTATAATTACGTATTTAACAATTTAGTATTTGCAGTAACAAAAGATGATGATAATATTATCAATATTATAAAAAATATATTTACAATAAATTTTACTTGTTGTCTTTTGTTAAATATTTGTTAATTTAAAATTCGAATTAATGTTGTATACTAACACACTACACAATTGTATTAAAATCAAACATCATAATAGATAAAAATTTATTATTTATCTTTCAATTGATGAAAATTATTATTGAAATAATGCCGAAAGGTATGTGCATGGTCGTATGTGTGTTGAGTTAAAAAAAAGAATGTGTACATGAGGCTTGTTTATGTGAAAGTAAAAGAAACTAAAACAATGACGTACATTTTTTTAAAGAATAAACGGAAAAAATCGAATAAACATTTTGTTTATTTAAAAAAAGAACAAACAAATAAAATAATAATTTAATTAATGGAAACCTTGTAATATATACATTATATAAATTTCTATAATAACTAATGGTTGTTAATTGAATTTATCTTCGGTATTTTATTATATTACTAATTAATTAAATATTTAAGCTTTGTAATTATTTATTTGGTATTTTTAAAAAAAAAATATGAAAAAAAAAAAAATAAAAAAATTAATCTGTACAAAAAATAATAATTTAATGTAAGCCGTGAGGTGCTGAATACTTTTGCACTTAAATTGTGTTATTGAAAATATATTAATTAATAATTGATATTGATTTATATTTTATTATTAATTTTAAAAATTAATTAGAGGCAAAAGTATAATAACGAAAGTGCACAAAATGCGATGGATACATATCGCCAAGCGATTGTTATTATTATTATTATAAATGCACCCTTTTCAATTAGCCCGGTAATAATAGTAGTTATCAACAATAATAATAATAATGAATCATAAAACAAGTACGTATATTTAATAAATAATTAATATTAATAAATACAAATGTGATTTCGTCCAACGTGTAGTTAAACCGGTTAAAAATAATAATAAATATGTTCCAATAAATTTTTCGGACATTGTGTGCCAAAGTAGAGCCTCCTTAAAATTCAAACCATCATTTAATAATTATTTAATTAAGCTATTAAAGTAATTAATGTCAGTAAGAACTGAAATCAAACAAAGAACAATTAAGAATATTAATTTTTTAAGTAAATGGGTGGTAACCAATGCCATCTTTAGCAACAAAAATCTAAAATAAAAATATGATATTATAAATAATAACAACAACTTAAATAATAATTTAATATAATAGTATTTGATAAATTAATTGTTTACATTCAGTGTAATTGTACATATATTATCCATTGTCATCAAATTACTTATGTAAATGTACATACACGTAATTTCAGTACCTCACGGATCATCGACGCTGCCGTCATAATAAATATTTCAATCAGTACAAAATCATTTTTATTTTTATTTTTTTAATTATTAATTATGTGTTAAATTAATTGTTAACTTGAACAAATTCAATGATATTAAATTTCGCTGTCACTTGACAATTTTTTTTAATAACTAAATTATGGCAAAAAAAAATTATTAAAAAAATGGACTTGTAGAAATTTTAATAAATTAAAAATGCAATTTTATGAGTTTAAAATTAGCTGTCACTTGATTAATTTTTAATCTTATCTAACAATTAAATTAATTCTAAAAAATTGCACTTTTAATTTTTTTAAGTTAAATGTCGACATGACAATTTTTTTTGCCATCATTTATTTGTCAACAAAAGTTCTAAAAATGATTAAATATCTGCTAAATTAATTTTTATAGCAATTTTTTACAACTAATTATTTAGAACAAAACTTTTTTTTAAAGAAATTAAAAAAATTGTCAAGTGACAGCTAAATTTAATGTCACGCAACTTCATTGTAAGTATTTGGAGTTTCACCCAACAACGGAGGTGTTTAAAAAATAAAGCAAGCGCCTTCACGCGGACTATCCTCGAAGTAAATACGACGCCAACGCTGTGAAAGAGATTTTACGGTTAAAATTTGTCAAATTATTTTCATGTAATGTAATACAATTTTTACGTTGTATTTTCAACATATAACAAACAATAAGTTAGAATTCAGTGTTGACTATCATTATTTGATTAATTTCTTGTGAAAACACTTGTTTTTTTTTTTTTTTTTATTATAAAATAAGGAGTAGTGTAAGGACACTCGGTGTTAAGAGTGTGTTGGCCAGGACCGCCATTTTTTATTATATATTTTTATATAGTAGCTTTAGAAATAAGTGTATTTGAGATTTATACACGTGAAAAGTAATATCTTATAAATATAAATAATGTGAGTATCAATATCTTTAAAATTTTTAATTATACTGGATGTTACTCCAAAAGTATCATCAGGTTATTTTTTTTTATAGTATCACGCAGATTTTTTTTCGAATAAATTTTAATATTATTGATATCTTTACTAATATTTCTATTTTATTTTTATAGGGCTCGTAGCCGAAAGGACAGTGGAGGTAAAAGTGAGCCGGAAGCAGCAGAAAAAGATAAGCGTGAGAAAGGTCGTGATAAGGATCGTAAAAAACGCGCGGCATCATCTTCAAGCAGTGGTAGCAGGTTAGTAAATTTATTTATTTATTTATCCTTTTGAATTTAATAATGGAGTTAGTGATGATGATGATGATCATCATCATAGTAACAGATATTGATCAGTAATAAAATAAATTTTATTTATTGTAGCTCTTCAGATAGCAGCTCAAATTCATCTAGCTCGAGTAGCGGAAGTAGTTCACGATCAAGCTCATCGTCGAGCAGCTCATCCAGTAGTTCCGGCAGTTCCTCAGGAAGTTCGAGAGAGCGCACACGTAAACGTAGCCGTAGCAAAAGTGCAGATGGTGCTCGTAGACATGATAATAAAGAAAAAGAACGTGAGAGAGAGCGGGAACGTGAAAGAGAACGCGAACGTGAACGGGATAAAGATAAGGACAAAAAGAAAACTACTAATTCTATTCCTGAAAAGCCTAAACCTAAAGGACGGTCCAGGTAATTAATTAATTAATGTTGCTTTTATGGATGTTTATAAAAAAAAATTAAATAATCAATTACATAGATGATGAATTTCAAATTGGAGATTATAGGATCATTAAATAAATCACCGGGAAATTTAATTGTTTCTTGCGATGTTTCGTGCACTATATTTGCACTTCATCAGGCAATCATAATACAAATATCGTCCACTTGATACTATATTTCTTGTCATACATCATGAGTACAGGTTACGGTAAACAAATTAGCCAAAAATTAATATACTAATTAATTCTTTCGTTTATTCATTTATTTATTTATTTATTCATAATTAAATGCCAAGGCAAAAAACCATCATCTATGTAATCACAAGGATCCAAATAATTTATTATAATCATTTACATTGTTTAATTAAAGATCTCCGTCACCAAGAAGATCAGCCTCACCAAGAAGAAAACGTCGTGAACGTTCACCAATACTAAGACCGACAAAAATTCACATTGGACATTTGACACGTAATGTTACCAAGGACCATATTATAGAAATATTTTCAACATACGGCCAAATAAAAATGGTTGATTTTTCATTTGACAAAATGCATCCAAATCACGGTCGTGGATTCGCTTACGTCGAATTTGAAACCGCGGATGAAGCTGAGAATGCAATGAAACACATGGACGGCGGACAAATTGATGGACAAGAGATAACAGCCGCTCCTGTATTATTGCCTAAGCCAAGAATAATACCCATGCGTAGAATGTCACCGCCTATGAACAGACGCGGCCCTATGAGATGGGGCGGTGGAGGCGGGGGTGGTGGACGCAATTCACCCCCACGCTATCGCAGACGTTCTCCGATGATGAACCGCAGACGTAGTCCGCGTCCACCGAGACGTAGACAGAGATCGCGTTCACGCAGCCCTGCTAATAATCCTCGACATCGTCATCGAAGATACACACGATCTAGTTCTAGCAGTTCACGATAACATATTGATTTATAATAACTTATGATGTTATTCTAATATGTGTGGTACAAATATCATATTCTATTAATTACGTCATTCAAGTAATTTTCTCTTTGTTAAAAAACAGAAAAACGCGCAACATCTCGTTAACTTATTGTCGAGTAATCGAGTTTATAAATGCATTGTTTTTTTTTTTTTTTTTTTTTTTTTTTATTCATAATAATGCATTGATAAAATTAATTTGTGTATTTTTAATAAAACATTTAATTAGGCGTGCTTCAAAGAAAAATATTTTATTTCCTATATTTAATTTTAGTATTAACAAATAAATTATCAATGTCTAGGTTCTACTTTTATCACAGCTTCATAAAAAGAATTTATTTGTATTAATTAATTTTACTAAAGACTGTAAGAAATTTAATTATTAAGATCCAGATTCTCAAAGTCATTTGAGTTTGGTACTGTAAATGTTTAATAAATTTCAAACTGATTTGGAAAAACATATTTTATATATTTTAATGTGGACTTGAGTTTCTAATTTTTTTTTTTTTTTATCGTAATATAATTACATCTCTGAGTCAAATAACGACGTTTAATTGATTAGCTGTATATTCGCTTATCAATACAATCACCGACTCTTATCAGTCATTAATTTTAATGACTGCTTGGTTACTTACCAAACATTCATTATAAATTAATAACGATGCGATCGCTTTTAAATAATCCAATTAATTATTGTGTACAGAAAAATTAATTTATATCTCAATTATTTTTTAGGCCCAAAAAAAAAATTGAAAAAAATTTTTAAAAAAAGAATTTACAAATTAAATACTACTGATAAATTCCCTCATTAAATAACACGTCTATTTAATTAAAAATTAATAATGTGTGTACGTCAATTTAAATAATAAGTAAGTATTATTTGTAACAGTAATTGAACGCGAACCAGTTTGTAATTGAAGGCTTAAGTGGTCACTAATGGAGGCTTTTACCTTGTAAATTTTTTTCACCTTCGTTTATGAGAAAATGATAATATTTTCATCAACGGAAAGTATTTTTACAAGTAGATAATGTTTTTTTTTTATTTTTTTTTAACGTTTATAGCTGTCGTTTATAAACTATTAAATGAAATATATTTTTTACTTCATCTATACGCCAATAAAATTTGTCAGGAATATAATTTTATAAATGCATACTAATAAAACGTGAATTAAAATAAATAATTTATCGCTTAAAAAAATGTTAACGTAAACTGCATTCTGGTTAATGGAGAAAATATAACAGTAATAATCGTCGATTATGTTTGAGAAGGAAAAATGAAACACAGACAAATTTATAGTTTAATAGAAACTATGATTATTAGACCCTTTTACAAAGAATCGCTTTTTAGAAAAGAATCTATTCACACAAAACTTTCTTTTTTTTTTTTATACTTGTGATATCTACAAAAACAAAAAAAAAATTAATTGCATCACTTGTATTTTTTTTCTTTCGTTTTCGTTCCACATCTTTTCTTTCATTTTTATCTGTTTATCAATGTATTGGCTGCAGTTTTTTCCATAATGAAAAATATCTACAATCTTCGGCTGTTTACGATTTTTTTTACTAAATTTATATTATATTAATTAATATACAATTTCACAGTCACTTCACAGTGTGAATTATTGAATTATTTTGAAGAGGGACCTTTTTTTTTGTTTATCGTTTTCTATTAATTTAATAGAAATGATTAAAAACAATTTCAATGATGATTTAAAATTTTCAATTAAAACATACTTCGCTCAATGGCACAAACGACAGAAAGTAATTAAAATATCATTTTTTTTTTTTTTTTTTTTTTTAAATATAAGTAATAAAAACATAATTAATAAATAACATATTATGGGAATGGTTTCAATAAATTTATAAAAAAAAAATTATTGTCGTCAACTAAAAATCTACATAAAGTTGTACAATAAAAATTAAACAATGGACGAAAAATTGTACGTGGTTAAAAAGTTTTATATAATAATAAATAAATAATTCTTAAAACTTGCGATGCATTTTTTCTATTTGAAAATTAAATTATGACACAGATTATCTAGCGGTCGTTTAATTAAAATATTACTTTCATTTTACTTATTAATATTATTATAAAACATGAATTTTTTTATTTGATTGTAATTTTTATTTTCTACGGGGACACATATTTAAGAAGCAATCAACATAAAAATCGCACACTTTTACAGTTATTTTAATTGTCATTAATATAATGTCCATTATCAATTTTTTTTTTATATCACAGGAAAGTACCAAATGCCCCGTATTTTAACTGTCACAAATTCAATAATTGAATACCAATTAGTCTAGGGTTATTTTGTCCCTCCCCTTTAATTTTTATTATCATTTATACAATTTTTATTTTTTTACTAATTTCATTCGACTAACACAAATTAATCAAGATCTATGTATATTAATATTTATATATAAATATATTTTTTTATAAAAAAAAAAAAAATATAATAAAACGAATAAAATTTATACATATTTTTCGGTATTTTACATTAATTAAATAAATGGATGAATTCTATGACAATATTTTTGTCAATAACAGAGATTCGAATTCGTTTATATTTGAAAATAAAAAAAAAAGTTATTATTATAATAATAAATAAATAATTAAATAAATTCAGATTATTTTTTTTAATATTATGAGTAATGCTAGAAAAAAAAAAAAAAAAAAAAAAGAAACATTGAACTTATTTTATTTTCTTTTCTAGCAATCAAAATTATTTACGTAGTAGCATTGTTTTGTGTTGCAATAACTATATAATAGTTTTAATATTACACACGATATACATGGTTATAATCGTTAATGATAAAGTTTTAATAGTGCAATAGACAGTCTCACATATCTACGAAATTGCATAAAACACAGTTGTTACAATTCCACATCCATAATTCTATTTAAAATTTTTTATTTCTCTCTATCCTTATTATTTATTTTTTGTTTTCTCCTTTTCATTCTGTCGCGCAATGTAAAATGCCTCGCTGACGTGTGTTAATGAATAAGTCAATCACTTTTATCACTTCTATTAATCTATCCCCTTTCAAGGCATCGTCATGGGCATACAGAATTCATGTGCCCTCGCGCACTTTGTTTATTCAATATTTGTTTTGTCTTCCTCTCATTTATAATTATAATTATAACTGTAATAATATTTCATTTTATTATTACTATTATTAATGATCTATAAATATTATATAAGTTTATTATATTTGTATGTACATTTTTTATTAAATAATAATAATTATTATATTGATAATAATAATAATAATAATAATAATAATAATAATAATAATAATAATAATAATAATAATAATAATAATAATAATAATCTCAGAGGATACATTTCGCTTGAAAAATATCGAATAAGCGTCCTCTAAAAATTTTTTGACGTCTATAAACATTCACAAAAAAGTCACCGCACGTCAAATGCATTGCTTCGTTATTGTTATTATTATTGTTTATTCACTAGCGACGACGATGATACGAAAGTGATGTATCATCGTGATTGTGAGGTATCCTCTTTCTTATGAATGTCACCACCATGCATAAGTGAAGGTTCCATTGGTCTGCCGGGTACACCTGGTCCAGGTCCAGCTCTGTGATGCATATGAAGATTACTCAGTGGTCCAGGACTGGGATCTTTACTTCTCAAAGCGTTAACAGAGGCTTGGCTGTAATTCGCATATAGCTTAGCACGTTCTTCTTCTTCAGCTCTGAATGCCGCTGCCATCAACGGATTATATCTCAACTGCTGAAGAGGATCATACCGATAGGGATCCCGGAATGGATCAGCGCCCCATGGTCCACCAGGTTGTCCTCCTGGTCCCGAGGGTGGAGGAAAATGTTGCATATGATGACCACCCAGTGGCATCATACTCCTAGACATTGCGTGATGATTAGGAGGTAAACTGTGAGGATGTCGCGCGAGATAAGCGTGAGGATGGGAATGATGATACCTAGGATCAGGTATTGGGCTTGGTCCCTGTCCGGGCCCTGGCCCGGGGGGTGGTCCACGAGAAAGCATAACAACATCGTCATCTTTGCTTCTTGGTTCTTCTTTAACGCGCACCTCACTCGGATCCATGGGCATTGAGGTGCCATTTCTCAAGGGTGAACGATCTCGACTAGTCATCACTGCATGCTGACGATTTTGATGCATTATTCTCTCGCGTTCCATTTCTCTTCTCTCCATTTCACGGCGTTCTTTCTCTCTTCTTTCACGCTCACGTTCAGCAGCTTCTTGCTGTTTTCTCTTTTCCTCTTTTTCGCGCTCACGTCTTTCCCTCTCACGCTGTTCTTCGCGCTCTCTCTCACGTCTCTGTCGTTCGCGTTCCCTTTCACGTTCACGCTCACGCTCGCGTTCCCTTTCGCGCTCACGTTCTCTCTGTTGTTGTTCCTCCAACTCGGCTCGTCTATCTATTGCAGGTGGTTCAGGTTTCAAACTCCAACCGGCTGTTGTCGGGGGAAAACCAGTCGCTGTTCGTTGCAACCTAAAAAAAATTACACCGTTGATCAATTTCAATTCTATAAAATAATAATAAATAAAAATAAATTGTAAGACTGGAAATTAACGTACCCTCTCCAAGGATCGTGAACTGCTGAAGTGAGCCCACTTAACTGAGACATTTCTCGAGTTGGTGGATATCCCGATAATGTCGGAAAGTTTGGATTAGGCGCACTGAATGATGCTGGATATCTTCCAAAAGGTGACATACCTGGTCCTAAAAATAAATTGCTCATTAATTAAAATCCTAACAACTTTTCAAACCAACCTTTATTTTTTTTTTTTTTTGGTAATAAATTTGATGGTTTCAAAATAAAAATATAAAATACATGAACGACATAAATACCTTTAAGCATACCTAAATGTGAACCTTGAGTTGTTAGGAACCCTACAGGATGAGGAGGTGGTGGTGCCCCGGGGTGAGTTGGTGGCATATTTGTAGGGAATGGCGGAGCCATAGGTGGTGCTCCTAACCCAAGCCCGCTACCTGGACCTCCTGGATACAAATGACCAGGAGGCCTGAGTAATTCTGTTTTAGTATTGACAACAGTTCCAGCTTTTGCCTCTGCTTGTTGTTTTTGTTGATGGTGATATATTTCCCACGCTATTCGTACATGCATTGCGTTCCACTTTCCAGTCTTCTACAAAAATAACAATCAATTAATATAAACAATAAATCATTGTGTAATTGTTTATTATTAATATAAACTCAAATATTTATTAAATTAATATTAATGATATAGAGTAGGAATAGTAAAATAACTAATAATACGTACTTTTGGTGCAAATGAACTCATATGATTTGGCGGAACGAATGGCGTTGTAGGTGGTGCCATGCCAGGATGCAGAAGACCAGCATTAAAGCTTGAATAACTCGATAAGTTGAGGTTTCCACGAAAAAATGGCGAGTCAACGCCACCTAACTTTGGAATGTCCTTAAACTGGATAAAATAAATAAATAAGTTATTATTTTTATTATCGAGTTATAATTAGACAAATAATTTTTTATAAGAACTTACAATTGGCGGTGGAAATAATGAGGTTGTCGCAGGTGGTGGTAATAATGGTGTTGTATGTTGATGGACGTGTGTGTGTTGATGTTGATGATGATGCATTTCAGTCCTAAGATAAGGTGGTGGTCCGAGATTAGTAACAGCCGCAGGAACATTTCGATCCTGTGATGCTAAAAATCTGTTGTCTAATTCTCTTCTTAATAAATCAGTCTGACCTGTTACATGGCTCACCCCTGAAACAAACTTTTAATTAGCTATACGGTCTAACTATTTACATTGTTAAAACTGATATATGATTAAATTGAGAAAGTAATAGGGTAGATGAAGGGAAAATTAGTATGAGTAGTAGTAATAATAATAATAGCTAGAGTAAGAGGTTGGTTTATATTAATTGAGAATACAACTAATAACTCTTGAGTGAACTTACTTGATTGGAAGAGCGACTCGGCAGAGAACGGAATTGGATTAGTGGTCGGAGGAGGTAACGTAGGCAGCGAAGGATGAGGACTTGCACTGGACACGGGTGGCGGAAGCGGCGCAGTAAACATCGGTGGTGGAAAGCTGTGCATTCCTAGTGTTGCCTGAGGCGGTGGTGGTGTTGGCCTTGGTACAGATGTGGCTGTTGCCGGTGACAATTGGGATGTCGTGTTGCTGCTGTTAATTATACAGACAATTATCAAGAGACAGTATAAATTTTGAGAACAAAGATTGTGGTAAGTAATAATTGAATTAACTACCACTTACGTTAAGTTATTAAAGAGTTAGTATTTATTGCAATGTCAAGTATTAATCTTACCTGATCCATCCTTGAGCCTTAGAGTAAGCGGGTAGACTAGAATTGGCTGGGGAGGAGGTGTTTGGCACACTTACAGGCGTTATACTGCTTCGACTCAACGTACTCACGTTACTGCTGCAACGGTAAACATTTTTATTTGTAACACTCGTGTACTAATATTTTTCTCTTAATCTTCTTATTGAAAATAAATAACCAATAACAATTAACCACCAATATTTACTTTTGTTTACATTTAAATTAAATCCATTTGTAGTAAAATTAGCTAACGATAAGATAATCCCAGAGGGATAATTGTTTGTTTGTTATTTTTTTTTAAGGATAATTACCTGTAACTATCGCGTTCGCGATTAGGACTGTGACCTCGCGGTGAATTATTATTATTCCTCCCGGCAAGGCTGCATGCTACAACGTCTCTGTGAGCAATTGTATTCGCGGTGGTAATTGTATTTGTTATTGTAGATACACAAGTCGTGGTTGCTGCACTGAGAGGAGTTGTGCTATTGTGATTAACAGTGGTACTTCCAATAGTTTGTTTGGTAATGTTAGTACACGGTGATGCTCGACTAGCTCTCTGAAATCAAAAGAAAATTTTTATTAACATCGAAAATTTATAATAAGATAATTTTTAAAAATAAAAATAAATTTACCACATCAGTTTTCGATGATGTTGAGTGCGAGGGCGACGATACTGCTGGTGGTAAATATGGACTATGATTAAGCGTGGCATAAGGAGTGTAAAGAGGTGGATGAGAGGGTGGCGGTTGTGGGTACACAGCCATTGGCAGAGGTGGTGGATAACTGGTACTGGTAGCAGCACCATTTGATGGAGCTGCTGGTGTCACGCCGAGACTTGCAACCGCTGGACTTGTTGTCGTATGACTCGACGGGACAAATGGTACATTTGGTGGATGTAACGCTGGTGGTATCGGTGTATGAGGCTGTTGTGGTAATGAAGGCGGCGGAAGAGCTGGGGATGCTGGCCGCTGCTGCGGAGCTATTGCACGAGGATTCGCTGCCAAAGGACTAGTCATCTAAAATATTTTCAAGTTTTAATTAGTTTGAGTTTCAATTGTGAAAGATATGGAGATTTTTTTTTTTTTTTTTTTTTAAGAAGCTCATGTGTTAATTAATTAATTAATTAATTTTATTAATATAAAATGAAATGAAAAAAAATAATAAAGTAAAACAATATTTACGGGTGATTGGGATATGTGTGGGGGCAACGTTGGACTGGGTGGACTCGGCGCCGTTGGCACTGGTGCTGAGGCAGGCACAGGGGGTGGTATGGGTGCCGGAGCATCCGTCGCGGGATTAGAAATTTGTCCACCGGTGTCTGGAGGTGAACCCCCAGCGCCGTTTGCCGGCGGCAATACGTGCGGCGATGAAGATGGCAACTCGTCTGTCAACGACAGTATTATATAATTTTATTATTTATAACACTTTAATTAATTTAACGAGTTTTACGATTAAATGATTTTGTGTCTAGTCTGCTAGAGGTTAAATTTACTTACATTTACGCGGGAGAGGTGGGGTCGAAGATTCAAAGAGTATCGATTCTGCATCCGAGCCCTAGATAAATAAAGATACCCACAGATAAATAAAGATTACATAAATAAAATATAAAAGTTTAATTTTTAAAGAGGCATTAGTTTAATGGAGATAAATCCACTTTTATAATTTAGACGAAAAAATATGAAAATATATCATGTAAGCAAACTATTCGTAACCTGATTGGTCAAATATATCAAAGCATAAAAATATATGCAAATCCTAAATTCATGCGCGCGCTTGCGCGCGCAAATTTGAATTCTAGTTAAATTTAAGGTAGAAATTATTTCTAACGCACCTTATCGTCTTCTCCTTCACTATCACACTGCAACAGAATATTGATAAAACATGTCATTAGTATTAAGTGTACATAATTTTATGATTCTCATCAAGATTTACTATCAAAGATATCATTATTAATTAATAATTATTTATTATACTTACGATATAGCCTTTACCCGAACTGCAATGGCTGCTAGCCTATAAACAAATCCATTGCATCAGTATACATTATTATGATAAATTGTAATGGTAATTTGAAAAAAGAAAAAAATTATTTATTACTGAAACATGTTATTTAATTGGATAGTAGTTAAATCAATTCATTACATTTAATTTTTTCATTGCTACGTTGCAAACAGTACGTTTACTGAGCCACTTTTTATATCCAATTAAATTCATCCAGTATTGGTAAGTAAAATTTTTTTACAAATAATTTTTTTTTAATTTTTAATGTATTTACTATTTAAGATTTACGCTTAAACTAAATTGTGTAATTCATTTTATCTTAGACGAGTTACAAAGCTTAGTTAAAAACAAAGCAATAATATACGTGTAAAATATTTTAGATTACACGAAATTGGTGCTGAGTCATATTACAGCTGATAAAAAAAATCAGTTTACTCCAAAATATTTTAGTAATTGTAGAAATAATTTTTATCTTTTTTCCATTAAAAAAAAAAAAAGTTAAAATATCCTGAAACTTACATCGCTGAGATGGTCCCTGGAACTGTCAGCGTCCTGGCAGTCCCTTGGTATACCAGGGCCATGCAATTGTTCCGACGCTCGTCCGCTATCGTCACTCGTACCTGCATCGAGGCCCTGAAAGACAATTCCATTCATAAGTACACAGATTGATAAAGACTTTTTAATGTGTAAGTCATTCTCTAATTTAAATAAAGTGGTATAAATTTCTATCCAGAGTAATATTTATCTACACTTGTTATTATTAGTTTTATTTTTTATTATCATTATCATTATTGATTATTAACGTAATTTTATTGTGTTAAATAAAATTAATATTACCTGGTTGAGCGTAGAAGGTGTCAGTATGGAATTATTCGTATAATGATTGTGTTTAAAATGATTTTTTATGTGATGATCGTTGTGCCGATTATTCTGACCGGTATCCACCTTTGGTTTTTCCTCAACTATCGACAGCAGCGAGTGAAGTTTCTTCACATTATTTTTACCAGCTAACTTTATTGCACTCTGAAAAAATAAAAATAAATTTTTTTTTAATTACAAATAAAGATATAGTATTACATAAAATAAAAATGAAAAAAAAAAAAAAAAAAAAAACAATTGGTTATCATTTCCTCAAATGTATTTGTACAATATCAATAGTATCCATAAACATACATTTATTCAAGGTTTATGATGGAAGACAGTTAAATATCATCTCACCAGATAAATAGCACAGCAATAAATACAGTAATAAAATAACAAGAAAAATAATATAGTAATTAAAGTCAATTATCGTTAAGTCGTTATTACACAAACAATGTTGCACTGTACAATTATCGTTATATTATCACATATATATGTATATATTGGTCTCTTGCTGATATGTGTAGACATATAAAATAATACATAAAAAAATATATATAAGCTTCTGCGTAAAGGTAAATAAGTTTTTGATTTGATTCAAGTATTTATAAAATCCGGTTTTTTCATTGGTGACTTTATTTGTCGCTCCACGTTTACAAAATAAACAAAAAAAAAAAAAAAGTTTTATTTATTTTTTTAATTAAATCAAAACTTTATAACAATAATAAAAAAAAAAACTGAACAACAGATCACACAAAATAAAAAATTTTAAACAAAATAAAATAAGAAATGATCTTTGGTTAAAATATCGTACGTTGCTACTGGCAATTCCGCGGGCGCATGAGCCACCGCACCGTGTGCGTCTCTCGCTTTACTTCTTCTCGCGAGTCTTCTGACGTTCAAACTGGATCACATTTACACACACTCACATCTATCAGCGAGTCCCTCTCTCTTTTTATCTCACAAAAAGCACCACGACTGAGACTGACTGTTATAAGTATAATATGCTATGCGGAGACTCACTACACATAATACCGAGTAGCTGAGAATTGAGCAGACGAGTACGAGGGAGAAGAACAAGTAGAATCAGTTGGTGGAGAGTAAAGGTTCAGGCCAAGAACAAGAAGAGCTTGTGGAGGAGAGAAGAGAAGAGAAGAGAAGAGAAGAGAAGAGAAGAGAAGGCGGCGATGGTGGTGGCGGCAACAGAAGTAAATGTACAAGTAGTATAAGTATGAAAATGTTGGGTGATGAAAGGACCACAAGGTTTTTGTACTCGAGGTATATTGCTGCGTGTGTGGTTTATACAAAAATAGAAATTGTAATAAACTCATGGATTAATTTTTATGAATTTAAATACCTTCTGATAGTAATAATAATAATGATACTTTAAATAGCAAGCACCCCACTATTTTTATCTCTAAATATTATCAAAAATTCACATTTTTATTTTTTATTCACATCCATAATTTTTTTTTCTTTTTTTTTTATATTTCTGTATCATTTAATAATAGCTTCACGAATTATACATTATATATATTTAAGAACCGTGTGGCGCGAATATATAAGAGAGAGGGAATGGCCGTGACGAAAAAGAGCAGTTGCGGCAACTCGCGAGGTAGTTACACACACAATATATATCATATACACGGTATATATGGCGGCAACGTTACACGACAACGAGACTAAACGGAGACATGATATATAATATAATAAAATATAATCCAATTGTATTACCTATTATACTTTTACAGAAGTATCAAAAAAAAAAAAAAAAAAAAAAATGAAACAAAACCGCAAGACAGGTAAGCGTATATAAATAATATATTAAATATGAAATATAAAAAAGTTTGGTTTGAAAACTTGGATATAATGCGAATAACTAAACACAAGGTGTATGTCAACGGCACCAAGACAACAATGTGTGTTTAGGGGAATGAATAGGTAACAGAAACAACTACCACAACAACAAACTACTGGTACTGGTACGGATACTATATTAATATATAACACGGATGAGTTAAGGGTACGATGACGACGACAACGACAACGATGACGGCGGCGGCGATGGTGACGAGAAAGCGCGAGAGTTACTTGTGTAAGCAAAGCAGGAGGGCACAAAGAGTGAGAGCACACGAGCTAGCCGAGCACGAGAACGATAGCCAAACGATTGGGTGGTGTGGATATATCGTACGCGAGATGTGCAGCGCAACGGTACGGGGGTAGTGGGGAAACTGAGGAGCTTGTATACACTATACACCGAACACCGCGAAAACGGAAGGCGGAGGAGGACCGCGGATCGAGGGGAGAAATTGGCAAGTCGCGACTACTCTGCTCCTCGCTCTCGAGGAGTAGAGGGAGACTTTTTTACGCTAAAAGAAAGGGAACTCGTGAGGTGTAGTAGTGTAATATAATACATATAACACCGGGTGTATGATAGTGCCGGTGGTAGTGGTGGTGGCGGCTCCAAACAAGTGGAAGGGATCCGCGGCAACTGACAGAGAAAACTCCTGGCACAGCAGTCAAGTCGCGGGGGCAAGAAAAAGATGCAACTAGAAGACATTGACCGAACCAACAGCCGCGCGACAAGGCCTTACAGCGTCGGGCCAGCTGGATTTACAACCGGGGGGAGGAACGAGGGCGGCTGCTTGCTGTTGAGACTAAGACCAAGACCAAGACCGAGACGGAGAAAAGAACCAGCCGCTGTTATATTATGTGTTACTCGATTTCACTCCAAGCTGGATAGTACTACATACTAGTTAGTCTCTCTCCCACATTCTCCTCGTTGTTGTTGTTGTCGTCCTGGTGATCATACTCGTCATCGAGCTCCCCGAACTATCACTACTGGCTCCTATTCTGATCTGCCCGTCATAAGAAAGAAAGAAAGAAAGGCTCTGTAATAAAACTAGCGAGTACGCCGGTGCAAACTGCTAGGTATACATGTACATGTTGTATATAGAAAATATTTAGTCTTCCACCTGCGCACATGTGCCAACTGTGCATGCGTCGACTGCCGCTTTCTTGCATTAGTTTCTCGCCATAGTCAGCAGTAACAGCACCGACCATCGCCAGCGAAGGTAGAATAGCAGCTACCATACCCTGTACCCTGTTTTCTGTTTTCTGTTTTCTGTTCTTCTACTCTGTAGGGAGCTATAAAAAATAAAGAGGCGAAACATTGTTGAGAAAGAGGCCGAGGACAATGCCAAGGAGAACCTTTTCCGTAAACTCTCTTTCTCTGTACTTATTGTACTCAAAATTCTATACATTTTTGGGTACGCTTAAAAATCTATTTGTGTTAGCGTAAATAAAATAGAATAGAACGGGGGTTGTATGCCTATGTCAGATAGAGGAATAACTACTCCAACTACTACTATGCTGTATAAACACAAGTACAGTCGGAGTGGAGGTTTAAATGTGGATGTAAGTGTGAGTATGTGGATACTATACCGCGCAGTGAGAAAGGAATATAAATAAAAACCGGTAGATTTAAAGAGCACTGGAGGTGTAGTAGATCGCTTATAAACCGGCGGCGACGACGACCGTTCCGCCAACTTAAGTCTCAACTGCTCATTGAAAAAGGAGTAAAAAGCTAATGGAGGAAGGATAAGACAAAGAGGTGAATCCTGTGGGCAAATCGTAGGTCGTGAAACCGCCAACACCGATATATGATACTCATACTAAACTCAAACTTGTAGACGAGTTTTTTTTCATCTCTTTCTCTCTTCTCTCTTCTCTTAACTTAATGTGATCCTGCACCAATACTAATCCATAGCAATACAAGTTTATATGCTCTACTCTACTCTGATTTCTTTTACATTCATTTCTTCATCTATACTACACACACCCGGTATCTGATGTATTTTTCTCTTTAAAATGCACGTATACGTATGAATCGTGAACCCGCGACGTTGCCACGTTGCTTTTACATGACGCGCGCAAGTTTGCTTGCTGCCAAATGCGCACACGCATTACTTCTTTACTTCTTTACATGTATGTCAACATTAAACATACACTTATATGTAGGTTTATGTGATATTGTCACAGAAGTTTAAACAATTTCGGCAGTGGTGCGGAATCATAGCCAAATATATGAAGCATGTATATTTGAAGCATATTTGTTATTTGTTTGCATATGTCGTGCGCTCTAATCAAAAGTCTCTTTTACAGTCGCGCAGTAGCACATCATCTCTTATTATACAGAGCAGAGAGTAGAGAAGCTGAACTGGGATTTATCTAGACATACATGTGTGTAAAACATCCACAGATACTTCCGCCAGCATACGTCAGCGCGCTTAATCGCTCATCGTCGACGTGAGACTAAACGCGTTATGTTATGTCATCGCGAATCCGGAGTGCATACATGCGCAAGTCATGACATAAAACAAGAGGAAAAAGACAGATTGTACATACAGTAGGGTATAATGTACATAAATTTATACATGGTATAGTAGATAAAGAGCATATTGAAACAAAATGATATCAAGTGAGATGGATTTTATACAATTCCCGCTACGGATTTCCCAAAAACAATTTCATTCCTCGATTTCCGAGTAATTTATTATCTTATAATTCAGCTTCATTTATTTATAATAAATCATTCACTGGTATTTCATTGATTTGCCCGTACTTTAACCGATAGCTATAATAAAATATACCCACTGGCCATGCTCTTGATTGACTGCTAATTTATGCAATTATTAATTTATTTTTATTATTTTTAATAGTTACTATTACTACGGTGTAATTTTTTTTTTTATTTTTTTTTAGAACGGTTTGTTAATTAATATTAATGAGTATAAATGATAGTTTAATTAACTTGTCAGCTTAAATGTATATTGGTGTGATTTATTTAATAAGCTTTTTATTTTGATTTTGTCAAGTCAGATTTTTTTTTTATTAGCGGTTTTAAACACGCAATCAAGTTGAGTGGATAATGAAGCGAGTAAAGCAAATAAGTTGAGATGTTTGATAAACTAGAGCGTCGACAAATTATCCATTATATTATGCTTTATATATGGATGTGTGTTGGGTAAATGTTGAGGAGAAAAGTTTTACGTAGTAATAGTAAATTTATGTGTATATGTAATTCATGTACATAGAGTATTATACTACAGTAGGGATAAATTTGCCCGATTACAGTAGTTGCAACCGCGTCGACAACGACTTTGAGGTAACGCTTTTGCAATTGCAACCACGCGAGGAATAGAAGCATTACATTGGGTCTCGGTCGCCTTGAGTGTTATGTTCCATTCGCGTATAATATAAACGAAAGCCACGAGAGTACTGAGAGAGAGTAGTAAGTATAAGTTGTAACTTGTAAAAAAAAAAAAAGGAAGTAAAGACATTGTATTATTATATAAAAGGAGATAAATAAAAAGAATAAAGGAAAATGGAAGTTAGAAAAAAAAGAAGAAAAATAATATGAGAAGAGAAAATGTTTATAATTCTATTGGGTTCAGTTGTAATAGTAAGTAACAAAATGTGGTGAGTATATACTATGACGGAGGCATTAAGAACAATGTGATGGAGATGAGCCGTTTCAAACTACACGGGTATAACTAAAATAATCATGTTTATCTTTATATAAAGTCGTTGTAGTTATTCTCTTTTTTCTTTCTCAAGAAAGAGTCTTTTTCTCTTTCTTCTCAGAGGGCAGGTCTTAATATAGTAAAACTGAGATAATCCGACATTGAGAGAAGAAGCCATTCGTGATTCAAGCACGCGACGAGGCAATTTCGCATACTGTTATGTCGAGAATCCGTACTATACAGATGATTATAGAATTAAGGAAAATCTAGTATAAGGAAAATGATAATAGCAGTAAAGATTGATGGAAAGGAGATTTTCACTGAGATATAAAAGATAATGAAAAGTAAAGATCAGTTTACTCAGATTTTAAATTATTATTTTGTCATTTTAAGCGGATTTAAGGATTTAAACTCTTTATTTTGCCGAAATAATTAGGAAAGATTTGGTTTCATATTTTTTTAAGTTTTCCGAGGAAAATTTGAAGTAAAAGGTGAGTTTTAATAAATTGAAGAACAATTAAAATATTACTGGGAATTAATAAAATTTATCGGCTAATTCTTGCATTTAATTTTTAATTTTTCACAGTTGCTGATCAATTTTTATTGATTGAATAATTAAATTATCATGCCTGACATTTATTGTTTAAATAATTGAGTTAGATGATTGCGTGAATGATGAATGTTATTTAAAATTAGTATGAATTTAATACAACAATTATCGATTTGAAATTTTTGTCAATTAAAAAAAATATTCCAAGATTATATTTTTAGTTTACACGCTTGATGAGCGTGATTGACATAAAAATAGATAAAAAAAGGAGTTAAATCGCTAATAATAACTTGTACAAATCACAAATTTTTTTTTAACTCGTAATTTTTTACTAGATCTTAAAATATTATTATAAAACTCGTTTTCCGTAGATATTGTATTTTGATAGTACATAACGTTAAATATTTTCAAGTATTTTGATTATCTTAAAATTTTTTATGAACTTAAAACTTTATTAAATTTTTTTAAAACAATATGTCAATTAAAAATACTGATATAAGTGGACAAATACTTTAATGACATTAAAACAATTATTTAATGAATTGATTTTTTATATCTTTTTAATAATAAGACAATAAAAATTTAATCTGTTATTGATCACTTTTAAATTAGGAAAAAAACAAGAAAAAAATATTTATATTCATTTAAAATATTGCCTTTGTCGATACAAGTAATTGTAATAAAAAAAACTCAATTTTATTTTATTTACATGAAATTTTTTTTTCTGACAAAAAAAAGTCTTTTAAATCTAGTACCGTTCTTTAAATTAAAGTTTTAATTTAAATGTCCAGATATTCTCGTAAAATCAATTGATATAATTGAGTATTAAACGTAAGTGTGAATAAGAATCAATATTTAATTTTACTACGAGCTTTAACTGATCCTACAATAAAAGAAATGGTCTATAATAATTTTTCTACCTCAATTTTCCGACAGTCTGAATATTAATTTTAAATTCTAAATATGAAACAATAAATTAAGATATCGTACGACTTTTTAAATTAAGACTAACATTTTCGACAAATAAAAATTAACTATAAATAATGCTATTATTATTTTTTTAGATTAGATTACGTGTAATAGTATCGAATATGATACGTGATATTAATGTAAATAATTATAGCTCAGATGAATAATAATAAATAATATTAGTAGTAATGATAATAATAAACAGATTAAATTTATTTTTTATAAATTCGCTTATGAAAGACATAAGCTATTAATCCATTGAAACAAGATTAATTACCTAATGCCTATGTCTCATGGTAATTAATTTAATTTAGAGATAAGTTATTCATAGATAAGCTAATAGGAAAAAAAACCGAATGAGAATTGATAAGGTAATCTATTGATGGTTTTCTATACATACATGCTCTAAATCCTTTATACACAATATAAATAGCAAAATAAATACAGTTTCTTCTTCTAGCTATTATATAAATTATTATTATTGTTGTTATTGTTTAAGAAAACAAATAGCTCGTACTTGAATCTGTTTTTGATTGACAAATGTTAATTAATTTTTATCAAGTCAGTTTTTATATTTTTATATCTTACTAATTACTAAGCATCTATTATTGATCTAATCATACAAAATACGTCAATTACTTTCAAAGTTAATATTATTATTTTTTTTTTCTTTCAAATATTTCACCAGGTAAAATCAAATAAACGTAAACAATTTGTTTCGTACGTGCGGTATAAATGAATTTACATAATATAATAACTAGAAGTAAAAATCACAGATATTACTTGTAAAGTGTGGGAACGTTTTTGATATTACACATCATACGCGCATACATAATTTAATAGCTGATGTGTATCAAAGATCAGAGGTTAATTAAAAAAATAAAAATAAGTAAATAACACAGGTAATAATTTAACCTGATATTTAGCAGATTTACATAATGAACAAAAATGAATTCAAGCAAAAGGAGGGTGAAAATTTATAAAAAATTCAATAACCACGGATAATTTGGATCGATTGATTGCGAGCAGATTGAAAGAGGGTAAATGCGATTAGGACGAAGAAGAGAGACGAAGATAGAAGAGGAGGAGGAGGAGGTATAAAAGCGAAGACGAAAAATAACTAACAAAAAAATATAATTACCGTAGAGTAAAGGTGAGGGTTGTTACAACGTTTACTCTTTTAGATTTTTGTATTAAAGTCAAATAAATTAGCATACATTATAAATTAGCATTTAACACGCATATTAATAAGGATTTTCATTTATGTATCCGTCCATGTATATTATTATCATAACTGTTATTATTATACATATTGGATATTTGTATCATTCATGAGCGTAAGTTAATAACTGATATCTGATCAGGATTAATCGAGGGAATTAAACTCTAGCCAGCAAGTCAATACTCGGAGTACAAGAGAGACTATTGTGGAATGTCAGTGTCAACTGTAGATCACGCGATACACTGACTAGACTTGTTGTGTATTATGTCTATATTACGGTTTGCATATATTTTTATTTATATATGTATCCATACATTATCCTTATCCCGCAGACTATTTATTTACACTTGTCAGAGACAAATGGCATGACAAGAATACGATGCCTTGTAGATCAATTAATAACCAAATTATATCAATCACTTACGCTTTTAATTATCATACCGACACTATATTACTATTATTACTATTATTTAGATGTACTAATGCTGATATCAAAGTGTGCTGTGTGACGATTTTTATTGATCTGTTTGTTATTGTAATGTGATGATTTAATTTATCTAAATAAACACACCAGTGATGTTATTTTTTTGTAATGATATGAGATGTCAACATAAGTAGATAATATTATAATAATACGGCATGCGCGTTTAACTGATCTTACACACTGGTAAAGTAAATAATTCACCGGGGGATTTAAAACGTGAATCCCAGTTTCAAAGAGTTTGTTTTTTTATTACGGAAAGAAAAAAAAAATGACAGCTAAAAAAAGAAGCGCTGCCTAGATTATTAAATTTATTGTAGCATTTAATCTATTAAAATATTTAGGAATGTGATTTTAATGGCTTTCACAACAGCTTTTTTAAATCTTGTAATCTTTATCTCAGTCTTACTAATGACGTGCTATAGAAACTAAAAATAAAAAAAGAGAGAAAATTAATGCATGTTCTCATTTTGACGTTCTCTTTTAAAACTACTAATCAAATCATTTACAAATGACTTTACACATGTCAACACTCATGATTGATAATTAAAACAATTTTTTTTTTTTTTTAAATCAAATTATACGGTAATTAAGTAGAAAGTGAATGTAGTTTTAACTATAAAAAAAATATGATGATAGTCGTACAGTTATAATAAGATAAATAGATTATTGATTTATAAAGATCAAGTTGTAGTTGGGGGTAATATAATACAAATTTGAATGAAATTACGGTAAAAGAGTAATAAAAGTTGAGGATAAAAAGGTAAACGATAAATAATATATAAAATAAAAGATCGTCTGTCTTGGAGTGGCGTAAAAAGACTTGGTGTTTTGTGTTATGTTTTTTCAGTAAGTCGGAAAATGCGAAAAGAAGACACGCGAAAGGAAGAAAAGCAAAGCTGTATACACATATATATGTCAGCAATGATAAACAAAAAAATGTTGGATGAAGGAGAAGAAGCGTCGCACAAGGAATGTGTCTACAGAATAGGTATAGTACACGTATGTATGTATGTACGTATGTGTGAAAAAGAATGAGATAAAAAAAAAAGGTAAAGAGAAAAATATAACCGATAACCAGTTGTCTCGGAATCTTCGGGGTACATTGCTGGTTTTGCTGCTGCTAACGCTGGTTGCTTGCTACTGATAGAGAAAGAAAAATTCTTGAACAAAGTTTCGCCGATAGAATCACAGCAAATAGCTTCTGTCACCGCAATCTGAGAAATGTATATGATGAGTATATAGTTTTGTACATATTATCTCCTTTCTTCAATTTCCCTTGTCTTGTCTTGTCTTCTCTTGTCTTTCTTTCTCTTTCTCTTTGTGTGTTATGTTTGTATTGTTATTGCGATGCACGTTGGATTGTATATTGTATTAAATTACATTTGATTGTATTCTCTCATCTTGTTGTATGTACATCTTATGTGTACACCATGTACACTACACAGCACGCTTTGCTTATTGCAACGTGTTTTATATTATGATAATATATAATATATAATGGCAGTGTACTCAGTGGCTGTGTATTTAGCACGGGGCTGAAGTTTAATTGGCGTACGAGTTAATGATAGACGTTAGAAGATTATTATCTGAGAAACGTGTCACAATTGTAAATTTATTCATCGTTATTATCATCGAGGTCTCGTTGTTTATTAAACGTAAATTAAAATTAATATTATTACAATGAGCATGATGAAATAATTCATTGAGCGAGAGATGATAAAAGTAGGTAAGAAAGTGAGTAAGTAAATAAGTGGGTAAGCGAGTAAATAACTTTAACTTTTAATAGTGAAAGTATTTAATAATATGAAAATAGTTTAGTTTAAATCTTGAGATTGTTAAGATAATAAGTGAGAAATATTTAAATTGGTAGAAGATAAGTATCTTTTCCTTAACAGGTAGACAGGAAATATTGGCTCGGCAACAGGATTTCTTTTGTCTTATTTTTCATCCTCAAATACACAAATTCAAGCCAATCTGACTCACAGCAGATGAAACTCAACTCTGCTGGTGGTACAGTACTTCCAATTGAAGTCGTGCTGTGGTGTATTATATTGGATGCCAGTGAATAAGTTTAATGGATTATTTGTTTGTTTGTTTTCTCAAGATTTATGTGACTTTATCGACAGCAATATAAATTAAATAGCATGATGATATTATACATTCAAGTGCTAAGAGTATAATATACAAGTTAATCGTTTAACTCTTTGGCGGTGCTAAGAGAAATTATAAAAAATGAATAATGTATGAGGATTAAGTTTTAAAACAATTTGTAATACCACAACGAGACAAAGAAGAGAGAAAGTCTTTAGTTGTATGTTACGACATATGAGTCTGTGCCAAAAATTACTTGGCACGAGTTATGAGTGCTATGACAATTGTACGCTAATTGATGGATCCATTGAGTCGACAAGTGCAGTCATAAAAAGTATTGAAAGAAATAAGAGTTAGTGGATCGTATATTGTCGACAGGACAAGTATGCTGAAGATTGAAAAAAAAATCTAAAAAAAGAAAGTCAACAAGATCAAGCTTTAAGGGTAATATGTGATATGAACGCATGTTGGAGTTACGGACAAAATCGAGATTGATTTAAATAAAAAAAAAAAATAAATAAATAAATAAATAATAATAATAATAAAAACTGAATAATACCTCGAGGTCCTCGTAAGTACGGAAAGCTAGTATAGCAAATCCGTCGATAATATCCTCCTCGAAGGGTGGCTCCTTCGCGTTGGCTCCGGCTAGGGATGACTTTTTTCTAGGCCTGGGTGGCCTAGGTGGCCGTGGAGGTCGTTGATGATTGTCACGAGGACGATTTCCTCTAGATATCTCGAGACCAAGGCCGCCGGTGTCTTCGTCTTCACCACTGTGACTGTCTTCCTCGTCAGGTCGATGCCTCGCAGTCTGTTGTTGTTGTTGCTTAGCACTAGCAAGACTCTCACGTTGTGCCAGGATCCTCTGAGCACGTTCGCGACGTCTATTACGCTGATTTCTTTGCTTAACCTCGATCTCCATGTCGAGTTTCACCACCCCGAGAGAAGTAACGCGTCGGGGACCCACAAGGAGCCGGCGCCAACAGGGCGATCCAGCTCCTAGAGTACACCCCCGTCGTTTTCACAAGTCAATCACCGACGGTAGTAGAAACACCAACAACCGCTAACACATCTTGTACACTCGAGCATTATTATTGTCTTTGTTGAAAGTAATTTTAGGTTTATACTTAGCTTTGAACTATTTTTTTTAACATCTGCACTTGTTCACTTTCTGTATATATTTTTTATAAATAAGTAACCGCAAGGAAGACGTTAAGCCTCGTTTCTTTTTTATTTATTGTATCTGTATCCTTATCCTTGACTTATTTTTCTTCTCGTTGTGATATTTGCTTTTACTGTTGCTACTGGTGCTATTACTGCTCCAACAAATTCTCGCGTATCCGAATTTCTCACACAGGACATCCACGATGAGTACATCGATCGGCCAGTTGTGTATGTTGTAGACAATGAGATCAATGAGATCACTGCTCCGTCGCTCAAACTCTCCGCTTATATTTTAGCTGTAACACAGTCACAAAATTTTACACCTCCATTTATGTTATATATTAATTAAATTAATTAAAATTACATTTTTATACACAAAACCACAAACATATTTATGTATAAACATATAAATATTATATTTATATTTATCTGTACATACATAAAAATACTTTGTTACTATATACAAATTAAATACACTCTAGTATTACTGGCAAAACAAAAAACATTATTTATTATTTTTTTTTCCGTTAAATAATAACTATTATTTTCTCTAGCACTAACACACAGTACACGTACAATTACTGTAGGTACGGTTCATTCTCATGCACGCACGCACCTTTTCCAAAGACTCATCATTGCTCCAAATGTATTATTGCGATTATTATTACAATAAAACACCCGTTACCACTTGCCAATAACTACACCACATCCTCAATAAAATAATTATTTATCAATTCATAAATATATTATTATTATTATCATCATCATCATTAAAACTTATAATAAATATCACCATCACTAAAATATTTAAATATATAATTATAGGTTAATTGATATTTGATTTTTTTCAGCTACTGTGACTCGCTCACAACAAATAACTGGCTTACTATCATTTAAAGCCAATCTCAACTTCAATTTCTTAACACAACTGATATTGTACTCTCTGAATACATACATCTATTAAACTCCCACTGATTCACCAGTTATATATACATATATATATATATATATATATATATATATATATATATATATATATATATATATATATATATATATATATATATTACCTATATTAAATCCTGCATACCACAGTGCGCTTGACTTGCCCAATGAAGAAAAAAAAAAGAAAACTGTTAAATCCACCAACGACAACCAAGACATTTAAACATAAAACAATAAACAACCATTATCACAACAGATAGATAGGAGCGTGATGTTAGGACAGGGCCGGGCCCTATCGGTTGTACGCGTTCCGATCAAAATGTACCCGAAGAAGGCACGTACACCGATTGTTTGGAATGGCGGACCGAACGAGCACGCACGGTTGCCGCATCGTGTGGTAAAAATGGCCGCGACCTGTCCCCGCACAACTAGAAAACCCCCGCTGTTAAAAACTCCGACTGGCGTATTATCCACGACACGGGGCCTGTCCGTAAGCTCTGTCTCGCGACGACACCATGGCCCAAATGCAACTGTCCAAATCGACACTTTATCTCTAACTATCTATATCACAATGTCGTAATAATTACACACACTTTATATCTATATATATATTATTACAATAAAATGTAAGTAAGTAGATGTACATATAAATATCCGCATATGATTATGTTTTATAAATATATACGTATGTCTATTTTTATTTATCTATTTATATAAATGTATGTCCTGATAGTAAATCCTTTAGGCTAGGCTAACTTAACTTCTTTGCCGTCAATATGACTTTCACCCACACACAATAAACTCGGATACCTTGTCGTCAATGTATATATGTATATAAGTATATATTCATATGTAAGTTGTATCTGTACATGTATATATAACACCACAGTATAGATTTAATTAATATTGTGTATCTGCAATGTTTATTAAAATTAAAATAAATAAATAATATATATTTTTGTTATTCTAAATTAGTATAGGACAGACAGTCGTAGTTAAAACACTTACACACGCCCTTAATTACACGCAAACCGACCACGGGCTCTCTTGTGATTACGGATTATTGTTCTTTCGAGCACCGTGCATTCTGTCAGCAGCACCCTCCGTACCCGAGAACATGGCGTAGGTACAACATCACCGGAGAGCACACACACATTGACGTTTATGTCTACATAGAAGTAGTTCCTTGCCTGCTTTTGGATTTTGTTACACTCGTGGTTCGTGGGTGAGATGCGTTCAAGAGAGACAGCTTCTTTTCAGAAGATGGTGTGAGCACTATTGAGAGGGGTGCTAGTGGAAGAGAGAAGCAACCAACACCATATGTCTGTGTAAGAGGTTAGTTTCTAACCAGGCGGGTGTTGGAGTAACAGAGAAAGAGAGTGTTTAAACACTCGTGGTGGATCTTGTGTGTGAGGGCCTCGATTTGCCCTGTAGTTGTACATACAACCAATACAAACTACAGATGGCATGCACTAGCGCCTCGATAAAACTGCTGACGAGCTGCACTACGTACCAACGCACTGTATTCAACTACGCTGCTGCGCTCTACAATTCATTTGCTAGACTAGACTTTTTAGTTACAGAGAGAAAAACTTTAAGCTCCGGACGGTAGATTACACTCTTCTGCCGCTATTTATTCAAATTTTTATTATTATTGTAATTAAGGCCCAAATTTACATTATGCAGTCCTGTGATTTTGAGGGTAAAATTATCAAAGTATAAAAAAATTTTTATTTAAAAATACAAGTATCATATCAAACCCCATACATTTGTTTTTTTTTGGTGACTGTTTAGTGACAGTTCATTGTCTGATAGGTCTAGCATTTCGGTTTTGCAATTTTTTACCGCTTTCACCATGGCATGTAAAAATACTGATGTTGTACATTGATCGATTCCGTTTAGATGCAATGCGTGAGCTAGAAATGGGATTTTTCTGAGCGTTCTGCCACTCAAACCAACGCTCGTAGGCACTAGATCTGATTTCAAATATGGCTCAACGTCCACCGATCTATCCTGACTTCCATCATCCTTTAAAAGACCGGTCTGCAATAAATAATAATTATTATCATCATTTTAATACATTTTTTGAAGCCGATGGTATACTTTAATATTTTATTTCATCCTAAAGACTGGTTTATAATACTTTTAGATTTTTCAGTTAATTGACTTTCCAATCTAATGAAACAATTTTTAATTTTTTTTTAATTTCCCTCCTGGGCCGTCTAAATTATTTTTTTAGTCAAATTCTTCTTTAATGAAAAATCTAAAATTATTATTATTATTATTATTATTATTATGTTAATAGATAAAAAAGAATAATTACCCTTTCCAATTCTTTTAGGCACGTATAATAAATCATTGCTATAGCATCTTCTCCAGGGTGACCAATATATTGTTTAATATCAGCTCGATCAACAAAAGCCAAATCAATAGCTTCTGTGACATTACTAGTTGTCATAATAAGTACGTTCTTGTATCGTTTTATCTGATCCAGTTGAGTTAGTAATGAATTTACAACTCGTATTGAGTCACTAGGCTCTGTGCCATTTATACAAGCTTTACGAGCATGTGCTAGTGATTCAACTTCATCGATTAAAATACAAACTAATGATTGTGGGTCTTCGAGGAGTATTTTGATCTCAGTGAAAAGTTTCATTACCAATTTACCGCTCTAAAAAAATATTAATATTAAATAATTAGTTATTTAGCGCAGGAATTAATTATTGCTCGTAAGATTATTTAAAAAAATACCTCTGAAAACCATTTGGAGAATAAACTATGACTGTTTATCTCAACTAATTCTCCACGTGTAAATTTTTGATTAAGTCTTATCGCTGCTTTTTGTGCTAATGCTTTACAGAGACTCGTCTTTCCAGTTCCAGGTGGTCCATGCAGTAATACTACTTTGTTCCAAGTAATAATATTGTGATTGACGTTTTTATCTGCAAACATCATCGTTGTTTCGACGTATTTCAAAAGCTAAAATACATCCATCATCAAGTACTTTATGACAATTAAAAAAAAAACATCAACAATTGCAAAAAATAAAATGTTTTTTTACTTTTTCTTTGATGTCTGAATCATAGCACAAATTCTCCCACAGTCCGTAAAAATCTTTACAAGGCAAAATCCAGTGAGACGAAACAGCCAACTCTTCAGAATCATTTTGCATTGTTTCAGTAGCAGCACCTTCTTCAGTTAAACGATAAACGAAAAATCTCATCGATGAGTAATCAATTTTATTGATTGTTTCTAGCTGTTGATCAATTAGTTTAATAAATAAATAAGTAAAGAGTGTTTGATTAAACTGAATATCACCATAATACTGAAGTTAGCGGTCAGTAGTCAATTTTAAAAATTTTTTCAACAAATTAATTACAATAAAAAAATGCTTCTAAAAATTTTCACTTGTAATTTTTATTAATTTTCACATGTAAAACTTTTTAATTAATTTTTTTTTAATAATTTAATTGCTAAAAAATTCTAAAAAAACTTTTAATATCTGTCAACTTCAGTGTTATATATCACCAGCTGTTAAATGGCTGTAAATACCTTTTTACCAAAACAGGAACAGATTATTGACTCGACATGTTCTTTAATTAGTTCATTTGACCAATTATCAACAGATATTACAAAATCAACTTCAATGTTCTCCAATTTTTCTAGTTCTTGTTTTACTAATTCTTCAATTTCATTTGTTGACAATGTGCTAAAATAAATAATTTAAAATAAATAAATAAGTTAAGATAAATATAAATCAATAGTACAATACCTGTCATTTTTTTGACAAACTTCTACGTCAAGAATATTAATCATCTTTAATAGCTGTCAAAAGTTAAAATTTATAACAGTAAATTTTTTAATTAGCGGTTATGACCCAGCTATGATCAATATAACAATAATTTTAAGAAAATTTAATAATAAAAATTTAACTTTACGTCAATTATAAACTTTTAAATAATTGATACTGAAAAACTATTTAATTTTTAAAAACAATGTTTATTACAAATTTTACGGCAGCTTAGTTATTTAATGTCAGTATACAGTATATATGTTTTGTGTACATATGTAATATGAAAAAAAAAGTAGCATCTTTGTCAAAGTAAAGCCCCGCCAATAATTACGACAGATTTACAATTACTTGTTTACAGTAAGCCGTTTACAACGAGCGTAAATTTAACTGTCAAATTACATTTGACATTTATATTTGTTAAATTTTATTGATTTTATTCAAAATCATTAAAAATATTAAAAGTAATTTTAAAGTGAGTTAATAGAAGTGTTAATTGTGAAAATAAATTGATATATGTGTATTTAATTGAAGAATAAAATTTAAATATCGCAGTCGATAGTGCAGAGTCACGTTTTCATGAAAATGATTCAACGTATTTTTTTCCATAAACGCAAGCTGGGCATTTCATAAATGAACACAAGCAAGAGTGTACTGCATATCACAATTCGTTACAAAATGTAATTAAACAGTTGTATAGTTTTTAAAATCCAGAGATTTTTATATTTATATAATTTTTATTTAGTAAGTGACTAAAAATATTAATAACAAAAACAAATGGACAGTGAAAAGAAAAAAAGCGCTAAGAGACGTTCTTTGGAGGCCGGCAGAGAAATGGTATGTAGTAATGTATATTAATTTCATTGCTTATAATTAGTACGAGTTATTTTAATCATTGTTAGGTACTGGTACTTGTACTTGATTCTAGTACCCGTACAATATTTTAAGATTTTTAATGTTAGTGTCATTACAATTTTGTCTGTAAATGAATTTAATATTCTTTTAAAATTAAGTATTCATATTATTAACCAATGGTTAAATTTAGTTGGAATTATTTTTATTGCAGCTGGCCAGATATAAGGAGTCACTTCGAAATATTGATACGAGTCAAACTGGAGAGCCTTCTGATGAAAGTTTTGTCCTCAATGATACACAGCAGTCTGTTGATCCACAAAACCTTTTGGTAAAATATTAAATTATATAAAAAAATAAAATTATTAATACACGGAGAAAAGAAAAGTTAAAAAATTATATTATAAATAGTAATAAGTGTCCCGTCGTATTCAAAACTAGAAAAATTACAGTTCGAAATAACATTTTTGTAATTCAAACTTTGAATATTAATTTTCAAAGCTTTCAATGTAAATATTACATTTTACAATTTAATTTTTATAAAATCTGTCATACTGACAATCTAAAACTGTAATTTTTCCAGTTTTTTTTTTCTGTGTAAATTTATTTATTTTTTCTCTTAAAATTCTACTGATAAATAAATACTTATTGTTATGGCCAGTATGAATTTAAATTCATAAATAAATAGTTGTTTGTTTGTATTAAATTTAGATGCTTGAAGATACTTCATGTAAAGACACAACACAGAGCAGTATCAGTATGAGCGAAGGAGAGGGTGATGGCGATATTGACGGTATGGCGGGTCGTGTAGCTGAGTTGAAGGAACTTATGCAAGGTAAAGAGGCTATGATTGAGTCATTGAGTACAGAAATTGAAAACATGAGGGCCGAAGCTGGTTCTCCGAATTCCTCACAGAGTCAGAACAGCAGCACTCAATATAAAGACCTTTTTAATGCATACAAAAGTAAAGTAAGTGTGTATTGTTATCAATGTAAACAATAGGATTATTTTATTTATGAATTAAAAATTTTTGCATTAGGTTTTTGAGTTTGAGCAAGCAATAAAGGAGCGTGATGAATATATCAATCATTTGACTGTACTATTGGAGCAAACTCTAGCATCTAGAGATTCATTAAAAACACAATTGGCTGCTTTAAAACCTATTTCTGTGCCTCGGAGTGATAATGACGGACCACTGGATGTTGATAAAAAGATTCAAGATTTAGAAGAGGCTTTAGGTAATCATGTAGAAGTTGTTCAAAAGCTTAATGAACAATTACTTGATTCTCGTAAACAAATAAATCAACTGGAAGTCGATAAAAAATCCCAGGATGCAGAAATAGTTAGTTATAAATTCACCGTAAATAAGCTCAATGAAGATCTACAGAAATATTCAGAGATGATGAATATGTATGAAGAGACAAAAAATACTATTACAAAAAGAACGGAGTCAGTAATTGAAAAATTCAAGGCTGAGATAGATGATCAAAAACAATTACATGAACAGCAAATCAAAGAGATTGATGCTAATCATCAAGCCGAAGTAGCAAAAATTAAACAGCGTTATGAAGAACAGTATAAAGGATTATTTGAGCGTTTTAATTCTGAATTGCCAGCGCTTGAGAGTAAACACTCCAAGGAGTTGCATGTTTTTCAAACTCAATTAACAACTTATAAAAAAACTGTGAATAATCTTAAAACGGATTTAGATAATCGAATTAAATCTGAACAATTAGTAATGTCTGATTTAAATCATGCTAAGAGACAATTGATGCTATGTCAACAAGATAAAGAAATGCTTGAGGAACAGATAAAATTACACAAAGTACAAGTTGAAGAGTTAACTGTTAAATACATGGCTGCTAGCAGTGTTTTGAACTCAAAAGAAAGCATTGAGAGATCTTTAGAAGAAGCATTGATTAATGTTGAGACACTTAAGCGCGATTATGAAACACTTCAATCAAAGTATGATGATGTGAGTGCTAAATACGCAGCAACACAGTCTTTGATTGAAAATACTCAATCACAAGAAAGAGCTAAGAATCACAGAGGTTTTGAATATGATAAATCGTTGTCACGTATGAGTGGTCTTAATGCTAGTTTTGCTAGTGAAATAAATGTTACAACTTATCAGACATTTGATGATTTTAGTATTCAGTATGAGATGATGAAGAAACGGTTGGAAGAAAAAGATTCATTAGAAAAAAAATTAACTGATAAGATTAGTGGTCTTGAGGATAAAATTTCAAAAATCACCAAACAGCTAGAAGAGACCAATTTAGAGAAAGAGTCTTATGAAAAACAATTCAAGGATGCTAAAAATAGGTGTGACAAAATGATGTCTGAATTAAAAACAATGAAAGAATCAAACGCTACAGTACCTCAACCTTTTCCTAGTTCTATTTATTTCCCTGATGTTAACTCTACATCTTTAAATGATTCTTTGTCGGAGCAAAAGGATATTCGTAATGATTCGAACAAAATAGAGTCTTTTAAGAGGGAGATTGAGGAGTTGAAGCAGGCTCTTCAACAAAAAGATCAGGAGCTCACGGAAGCAGATACTAAGCTTCGCAAGGCTATGGAAAAAATTAAACAGTACAAAGCTGAGTGTGATCAAGCTAAAAGCGGACTTGCCCGAGCTTGGGAGCATTGTGCTGAAGTTGGTGAACGTTTAAATCAAACACTTGCCATTAATGAAAGTCGTTTTACTGATTCAATAATGACGACGTTCAGTAATAATAATAATACTACTACCAATGATCTAATCGATCAGTTGGAAGAGTCTAGTGATAAAATTGCTATTTCTTCGTGTAAGTATGAAGATGAGAGTATTAGTACGTCGGATAAAATTTCTAGTCTTAGTCATTTGGGAAAGCAGCTGAATTGTTTGCATGTTAGGACAGAAAATATTGAATTGGAGAATCAAAAATTAAAGGAAGAAAATATCGAGCTTTTGAAAGCCCGAGATAATTGGGAAAAACTTAAAGCTGATATGGAAAAACGTCATGCTCAAGAAATGGAAGAAGTGAGAACGTATTTTGAGGACAAGTGCGTGCAAATAGAAAAACAATATTCTGAGGATGTGTTCAGTCAACAATCAAAAAAAATGTCTGATGACAGTGAAGTTGAAGAAATGGCTGATGACTTGTATTGTGGAGGCGGTGGCGACTGTATTGTTAGTATTAATAATAAAAATGTTGATAACTCCAAAACTGAAGTGACAGCTGATTGTCATCATATTAAATGTGAAGACTTGAATCGCAATTCTATTCTTGAAACTAAAGTACACCAGGTAATTTATTGTACTTTTAAATACTTAGGGGCAGTTTTTCAATCCGAGATAAAATTTTATCCAGGGTAAAATTATTATTGCCAGTATATCTACATACATGAAATCTATAGATATATATAAGCATCAAATAAAATTTTATCTCAAATTAAAAAACTGGCCCTTAAATTTAAAATATCATTTAGATAGCGATAATCGTTTATTTATAATTGCAATAAATTGATTATTTAGTTTCGAAAAATCAATTTAAAAAATTAGTTTTCTTTAATAGTAATTGAATGAAATTTTCGGGTAATCTGATATATTTACCTTATTCATTAAGCATGCTCCAATAAAAGAGACATTAAAACTCTGGTAGAATAATAAATTAATTATACCGTGACTATTAACCCGCAACAAATGTCCATTTGTAACTAACAATAATAACTGCGTGTGTAACCAACGTGCGCATGCAGCTTTGTCAAACAGAATTGGATGCTGCTGTCGAGAGTAGCGAGTTAACCGAGCTACGGGCTGCCTACAGCCAGCAGCTTGCGGAACAAATTGCACTCGCCAAATGTGATATTGTCAACGCACTCCAGGAACAAATTCAGGTAGCCCTTCGCCACCTGTTCATCAATATTTTTTTTATATTTTAAAACTTTTTTGTTTATTTTTTTAATCCTCTGTTTTTATGAATTTCAATTTATCGCATGCTCGTTTTCATTTATTTTTTTCTTTAACAAACATTTTTTTCAGATAGTTTTTGTTTTTTTAATCTTTTACAAATTAAAATATATTCAAGTACGTAATTATTGTCATTGTTATTTAATTACAGGCTTTAGTTAGCGCTGAATCATATTCGGAAGAAAATTGGCCTCCAGAACTTCTGGAACTGCGTAATAAATTTACCAACAATGCAAAACGTGATATAGAAAAATTGAAAGAAGATCATTTGCGTGAAATAAATCAATTGAAGGAAGAACACTCGCGTAATTTAAGTAAAACAATTGAACGTTACCAAGAAGAAGTTAATAAATTAAGTATTGAAATTAAGGCTTGTAATCAAAATAAACATGTAAGTTTAGTAAATAATGATGATGAATCCATCCAACGAGATAATTTATACAAAACATGTGCGACACTTAAAAGTTCAGTAGAAGAACTCATTAAATATTTTGCTAGTTGTGAAGAAGAATTAAATAATATATTAATAACGCAAGTATTAAAACGACAAATATCAAATATTAACAATTTAACAAATGATGAAACAGATTTATATAAGAGTGAAGCAGATATTAATTTAACGACATCTACATCTTTATCTCCTACGATGAAAATAAAGCGAGTTCATTTTGCTCCTTTGCCTAGTCAAATATCCACAATTATGAAAAAAGATTCTAATATTTTGATCGATTTAATCGAAGCTGATAACGATATTGCGGGCAAATTACGCATTGAGTTACAAAAATGTTTACAGAGATTAAAAACAGAAAGTGCGGAAATATTTGACGTTAATTTATCATCCGACGATTCGGTGATTGATGCTCTGACAAAACAAATTTCTTGGACAACTAAAATTAATGAGGAACTTAATGCTAGACTTTCTGAGGCTGAAAATACTATTGAAGAATATCAAGATGAATCACAGCAATTGAAATGTAAAATAATGGATCTTCAGCAAAAATTAATAGCCATTGATACTCGAAAAGAAATTATTTCTGAAGGGTATGGTGAACAGGATAATACGGAAAGAGAACTTGTTGTACAAGACTTCAACCAATTACATGAAAGAGGTACTCAATAACTTTTTTATTAACACTCGTCTGATATTAACATAAATATAAATAGTATTTGTAAAATACCTTCTATGTTACTAATGACAGTTTTTAGTTTAATGTGATAATATTTTGGGTAATTAATTGATTAAATATAATTACAGCGAGACAAGCGATTATGAATGGAGCTGGTGATAATTCATACTTACTTCAATTGATTGAAGAGTTATGTAGATATCACGATAAACAATCAGAAGACAATAGAAAAGAAAAAGAAGACTTACAACAACAGGTACTGAATATTTTTCATAAAATTAAATATTGCACTGCATGAATATTTTTTAAAAGCATTTTACATACTAGAGATTAGCTGGGATGAAGCATATTTGAAATTTGAAGTGATTTAATTATTAATTTATAAGTGTATTTGCAGTGTTGAACACTTTTCATCTGTCCTTTATTAAAAAACTTTGAAATTTTTCTCATTTTTTTTTTTTTAATTTTACCATTGAAAGCTTTATATTTTTATTTGTAATAAATAGATTCGGAGTAATATAAATAACGTTACGGGTTAAAACTACCAATTAATTACAAAAGTACCAGAGCTTTTTACCTTTCTGTCAGGAACCCACATTCATCGTATAATGTTCCTCTTAGTAATTAAAATCAAATTTATTAGTATTGTATTGCCAGCAGGTGTTAATGTCCCCTCCTTCCCCAAGCATATCAAAGGTTCGATGTCAAAAGGTAAATTATTGAACTACTAATAATTCAATTTTATTAATTAATATTTACAAGATGAGTTTATCGACAGCTTTTTATTTACCATATTTATTTAGAATCATGCTTTTGTAAGAGTATCTAATTAGTAAATATATAAACAACGCATAATCATTACTGCTTAAAATTTCTTGTGTTAAAAGTATTATCTTATCTTTATTTTTCATGGTGTATGACCAACACTATCAATTTTTTTACAAAGTACAATTATAAATATGAAGATGGCTTTTTTTTTTTTTTTTTTTTTTTTAAAAGATAAACATGAGCATGTTTTGCGTATTGATTTTTTAAAAAAGCTTTGCATGTCGATTTTTAAAATTTTAATTTCAGTATAAAAATAACTATAATTTATTATAAATATGTTAAAAAATAAATCTTTATTTTTATAAGAATAAAACAAATTTATAGGAATTATTAAATAACTCTTGTAACTAATTAACCACTTGATCTGCGTATTTAGATTGAAGCGGCGGATAAGCAATTACGTTCAACTCGTAAGTTCCTCGAGGAGCAAGCTAGTGAGCGTGAGATTGAACGCGACGATGCAGCACGACAAATACAAGCGTTACAAGAATATCTTAAAGAACGTGAACGCGAGAAGGAACGCGATTTGCGTATTTCATCTGAGGTAAAGTCTACACAAAAAATGACATTTTTTTTTTTTTTCAAACACATCATTAATTTTATTAAGACAGTATAGCTTAACTCGCATTCAATCATTTTCTTACTAAATTAATTCATAAATTATTATTTAGGTTTTTAATAATTATCTTTTTTTTAATCATTCATCATTCACATGTAACACAATTTTTTTTAATAATTTTTTTTTTTGGCACACTGACACAAAAATAAAATATCTGTTTATAATTATAAGTTATTGTGGCGGTAATTAGAATTAAAATATGCTTTTGTGATAATTTAAGAGAGTTAAATTGCTTAGACATGTTCTATCATTTTTTTTATTCAATTAAATTATTTTTAATTCTATTGTCATTTAATATAAAAGAGTTTATAAATTGGTAGAGCTGGCAGTAAATTTAACTCAACTTATAATAATGAGAATTTAACAATTAAGCTTATATATAACACGCACTATTGCTAATTTTATTAACACGAGTTTTTCTGCACTGTGGTCTTGGTTTTCTATTTGATACACACACAAAAGCCGGCTTCACTGTCTCCTGAACCATCATTGGTCATTCCTACGCTTCAAAATTTTGATGGGCAAGACGTAAGTTTATATAATTATTAATATATTAATTTTTTTTTTTTATCTATTTAAAGCTTATATGGTAGAATGGATTTAAAAACTCTTGTATTCTGAATGGTTACTACTTTAAACTGGCTATGTGATCATAGCACTGTATATACTGAAATATATTCAGTAGTAAGCCTGTTATATATCTCAGAGCCCTCAAGGGAAGGAAGGACTAATTGCTTAAAATTTAATTAGTAGTAGTATCGGATATTACATAATTAAATTGTATGGGATTAGTTTCTCTTTATTGGAGGCTTAATATTAGATGTAAAGAAGGGATCTATCTCTTGCTCCAATTAAAAGGCACAGTGGTAATCGTTCATTTGACAAGAATCAATAAATTAATTAATAAAAATAAAATAATTCAACAATGTAATTATTTTAATTACAAGAACTTGAGTTATTAATTAAATACCAACTTAAACAATTGATATTTTTTTTTTACTAGGTCGAAGGGTTGGAGCAACAAATACGTGAAATGTCTCAGACAATACAAGACTTGGAATCAAAGAAAACCGCTGTCGATGATGAATTGAAAGCAGCTGTTGATAAAATATGGGAACTTCGAGACATTATCGTGAGCTTGGAGACTCAACTTGAATCAAAAACCGAGATAGAGAAGCATTTGCTAAATCAAATTGAACAGAACAAAGAAATAATTTCCTCCCAGAGTCAGCATAATCAGGAGTTGGTCCAAGAGTTAGAGACTCTTAAATTAGGCGGTGAGAATATACAAGAAGATCATATAATTCATTTGCAAGAAGAACTAAGAAAGCACAAATTAAGTACAGAACACTTTAATGTTAATTCTACGGCTTTAAGGCAAATGAAATCTGAGCTACAAGATATGCAAAATCACTTGGATAAAAAGACTAAGGAATTAGAAACACTTCATATGTGTGGTTCTAACTTGAGTATTAGCCAACCCAGTGAAGATGTTTCTATACGCGATCAAATTGACGCTACAAGATGTCCTACACCTGATGATCCTAATGCACCGCCTACTCTACCGCTTGATCAGCTTCTTAAATTAAAAGATAAATTGTTAAAACATACTCGAGCTGAAGAAGTCGCTCTCAAACGGATTAAAGACCTTGATATGCAATTATCTACTTTGAAAATTCAAAATGAGGTTTGTATTTTATTTTTATTTTTAAAATTGTAAACAAGAAATTTTTTTACCTAACTATTTATTATTATTATTATTATTATTTATTTTTATTTTTATTTATTTTTTTTTTTTTTCATTATAGGAATTACAAGCCGAACAAGAAATCTTACAGCAAACAAATTCAGAGCAGCTGTTTCAAATCGAAGCGATGCGCGGTCGATTGGAGCAGTATAAACAGAGTGCACCGTTTGCTCAACGACAAGCTACGTCACGTCTTGAATTACAGTTGCACGAAGTCAATACTAAAGTTCATTCAATGGAGCAAGAATTAGCTAACAAGGATCGTGAGCTACTCGATGTAAAATATCAGCTTGAACGTACGTCTCAGTTATTGCAGGATAAACAGGATGAGCTTTTTACAGTCGTACAAACGGAGAATGACATAATAAATGAGTTGAAAAATCGCGTTGAACTTCTAGAGCAGGAAAAACGTGTGTTGGAAACTAAATGCAGTAGTCAAGAACGGGCACAACAAGAATTACCGCAATTGATTGAGTCAATGCTCACTGACAAGAATGAAGAGATTGATCACCTCAAAGAGCAATTGTCGAAAAAAGAGAAGCAATTTGAAGTGTACGCTTCTTTACAGATGGAAGAAGGTAATCTTCAACATGGTAAAAATGAGCCGAAAAACAGCGCAAGAACATTGAGTGATATTTTATCAATACACTCAGAGTGTGAAGAAATATCCGAAGCGATTCGTGAGGGCTCCAATGTTTTACATAACACAGCTTTAAATATATCTGCGGCAAAAGTTCCGGGTTCATTTGTTACAAATGATCAGCTTGACGGGTCATCAATTCCGTTTGTGGATTTACAAAAATCAGATTTAAGGATTCCACCGCTTGAATTAAGCAGTCAGCCATACAGCTTCGCAAGCTCTCAGCATGTTTCACAGCCGCAGTTATCCACTATTGAATCAGTACACAGCGAAGGAGAATTTAATTCACCAAAACGTAATAGTAGTGCTGTATCTGATGGAGCTGGAGGATCGACGAGTAAAAATAAACAGTCGGGTAGCTTGTCAAAGACGGATAAAATAACACCTACGCGCACCAAGTCAGTATTAGTTGGGTCTAGTTTATCACAACCGTGTATTGAAGATTTGGAAAATCAATTAAAAGCTATTCACAAAGAGTTGCAAGCAAAATCGGCAACTCTGAGCAAACGCGAATTGGAACTCGATGCTTTGCAAAAAAGTCTTGATGAATTGCGAGCTGAATTTAAAGATTCTATTGATACGGTTATACGCGATAAAGTATTCTATAAAAATCAGTATGAATTGTCGCAGGAGTCGGAAAAGAAAATTCGAAATGATTTGGAGGAGGTTGAAAATATACTGAAAATTCGTAATGAAGAGCTGGAAATTTATAGAGATAAATTACAAGCAAATGAACAAGTACTTCATGAATTGCAGAATGAAAATGATACTTTGAGGAAAGATATTAGAAAAATATGTGATGATAATATGGCGTATCAAACGACAATACGAGAAAAAGTTCAAGAATTGAAAAATTTGAAAGATATTATTTTTGAGAAAGATATTACAATAGAAACTATTAAAACTCGTAATGTTGAGATTGAAAATGAAAATAAACAGCTGTATACTTTTAAGACTAAATTTGAAAGCTGTCGCAAAGATTTGTTGGACAAGCAAAGTGATATTAAACGTTTGACTGACGGGTTAAATAGCCGGGATGAATTGATCCAAAGGTTGGAAGAAATGGCAAGGCGTAGGAGTTTATCTAACACTTATCCAATGACTGATAAAGATCAGGAGATTCATCATTTGCAGGAGTATATTAAGGAAAAGGATAAAGTAATAAAACAGATGACCGATGATAGTAAAAGTTTACAGCGTTCTTTAGAAACTATTCAAAGTAAAATCAAAGAATCTGGGAATGTTATCGAGCTAAGAAAAAAACTCAAGGAAGAGAGGATGTTTAATGACGAGTTGACTAAAATGGTGGCTAAGTTGAAACAAGAATTAGAAATTTTAAAGGACGAATCTGTTAGACAGTCATCGGAAGGCGCTGATATTGAAGATATGGTGCAACGTGAATTGAATTTATCCGCTGATTTGGATAGAAAAATATTGGACGCCATCGAAAATGAATCTGAAGAACTAACGATGGGTCGAAGAGTAGATCACGCTTGCAACTCAATTAAACCCGTTGAGCAAGATATTGAAAAAATAATGCAACAGTACTCTGATATTCGACGAAAATTAAAGCAAGCTAATAAATTAAATGAACAGTTACAATATGAAAAGAATGAACTGGAAATTGAACAGGATATATTAAAGTCACAAATAATGGATTATGAAAACAGAATCCTGGAAATAAAATCAGATCTTGACGGTGAGAATAAAAAAAATATGGCTTTAGTTGAAGATTTATCGGTACATAAGATAATGATTCGTGATTTGCAAATACATGTACAAAAGGAAAAAAATAAATCACGTAGAACACAAATGGAAGACGCTGATATTATAAAAGAATTGAGATTACGTTTGACTACATCGTTGGACGTAGAGAAAGAATTAAGAGATAGTTTGGCCACTGCCAGGCAAAATTACAAGTTGCTACAGGTTAAATTGAATAACCTTAAAGAAACGATAGAACCCGAGCGGTCAGCTAATATTTCTTCGTCGCCTGAGTTACTGGAAGCTGAGAAAAACGACTTGATGATGGCTGAAAAGTATGAGAAGGTTGTAAGGGAGCTTATTGAATTACAAGATACATTAAAAATAAATCAAGCTGAGAAAAATCGTTATGAAAAGCAACTGGAAATCGAGTTAGAGGAACGAGAACGTTTGTTGAGTCAAATAGCTCTTGTTGAAAGTAGTAAAGAGCATCTGGAGATTGAGCTAAAACGGACTAAAGAAGAGCTAAAGAGCTATCAAGACGAATCTAAATGGCTGAAGAAACGTTTGGACAGTATTCTAGAAGCCGATGAAAAGAAACAAACCCAGCGCAGTGAAGAACAGAATGAGTTGAAGAATTTGAGACACGAGCTTAAGAGCACCAAAGAAGTGATGCGTGATCTGGAGATTGATTCTAAGGAATTAAAACGACAATTGGAAAGAGCGCAAATTGAACAAGATCAGGTGACTCATGTGTTGGCTAACTTGAGGAAAAGCGAGAGTGTGCTTCAGAAGAAATTAAGCGTTGCCAAGAATGATGAAGAACGTTTGAAGGAAGTGATTGAAGAGCTCCGGGCAGAACTGCAAGCTAGATTCAACAGAGAGCTAGAGTTGTCGAAGGGATTTTTACAAGAAAACTCTGCTGGAGATAAAAACATGTCTGCTAAATTGATTAATCAAATCAGCGAACTGACCAGTGAAAATGCAAGATACTCGCTTGAGAAAGGAGTTTTGCACGATAAATTAATTAAAGCCCGGGAAGAAATTGAAAGATATGTCATACGCGTCAAAGAATTGGAATTAATGCTACAGCATAGTGATGGAGTTACGTCTTCGCATGATAATAGTCAGCTGTTGATGAAACTTCAGTATATTTATGCGAAATATATGCGTGTGGATAGCAAAAGAAAGGCTTTGGCTTTCCAAAAACGCTACTTACTCTGTGTCATTGGTGGATATCAGTTGTCTGAAGATAATGCGAGGTCAATGTTGGCAAAATTAACTTCTGTGGAACGTTCATTTATATCTGAGCAGACACTCCATGTTGTAAAAACCTGCCCCAGAGCGCGTTTCAGATCCGCGGTACTGCTTGTTATTGGCTTACGTCGCATGAAATGGATGGTACAGAGATGGAGAAGTGGTAAAAGAAAACCAGCTCCGACAATGCTTACTCAATCAGATCAAACTTATCCAAATTTACGAGTCCAACTTGCAAATCACTTATTATCTAATAATAAGGATAATCCTAGAAACAGTTCAACTACAGCTACTTCTACTTCTGCTAATCCTGATAATGGTAATCCGTTGGGTGGTATTGATTATGAATATTACGCTCAGCGGTTTCATAACATCGAAAATATTCTTGGGTTGGCCATGAATGAAGCTGATTCCAATAATCCAGTGAAAAATTAACAGTGTATTATAATTTTTTTTCTCTGTTTTTAATTATTTATAAAATTATAGTAATTTAGGATAATATTTTTATATTTTGTACGAGTTATGACTTTTTTTTTTTTTTTTTTTTGTAAAATAGGTAAAAATTATTCAATCAATTGTCGGCATTTTTTTAAAAAATTGATTTTGACTGTTGATTAATTTTATTTAAATAATTGATTGATGTAATTAATAGTTGTAGTAAGAAATTATAATTGTACAGAGTGTCGTGAATTTAAAATTTACACAGACGTTCTTCCATTTTCATAGAAACACCAAAGTTCATTTTTTTTTTTTTAATATTTTTGATTGTGCTGGAAAAAAAAATTTTTTATTAAAACTAAAATGTTTATATTAATAAATAATTATAGCCATAAATAAACAATTATTGTTGATAAATCGAAATAATAAATGTAACTCAGTGCCTTTGCAACAGTTAGTATATTTCAGTATTTATTGTAGAGTCTTTTTCTTTTATAACTGTGAATAAAATGTTGCCTTAATGTATAACTAAATAATTAACAAGTTGATAAATAAATAAAGAAATAAATACATTTTTTCATTGACCAAATAATTACCGAGTATTTATTTGCAAGCATAGAATAATAATAATAATAATACGTTCGTTGATATTCAGATTTTGTTTTCATTCAATATCTGTTTTTTGCGTTGTATTATTTATCTTTGACGGATCATCTATTGACAATAGTATTTTATTTTTTAATGTCTACTTTCAATTGTACTGAGACTAATACTTGTTTATCTAAAGACCTAGTCTCGTGAAAAAGTGAGTCTACAAAGTTTTATTATCGATTGTTTTATTTACTTTCAGTTACTTCTAAATTTATGTTTTATTTGTCTAGTTAAGTGTGTCTAATTAGTACACTAGACACGTGTAGTGTGATGATATCACACTCAAATAATAAAATTGCTCCGAGTAGTTATTTACATATTTACATCAATATAAGTTGTATGATAAAATATATATAATGAGTATCCATACACTCATTGTCAACATTTTTATAAAACATCATAGAGAAAATGTATAGTAGCAGAGATTTGTAATTTTTTTTTTTTTTTTTTTTTTTTTTTAAGGCGTTAAAGAATTTTTATCTACATTTCAGCAATAACTTAAATGTTTGATACATGTAAGCAATGCTCTGATTATTTTAATAATTAAATTAGTACCTGCGTAATAACTAGTGCATTAAAAAAAAAAAAAAATAAATAAAACTTTAATTTTCTACGGTTGAAAAAAAAATAGAAAAAGGTCAGAATTTTACATAAAGGTCAATGTAAAAAAATTTTTTTACATTGACTTTATGGATATTGATTAAAAACTATAAATAACTTTCGATAAACTATTCATCACTTCAACCATTTTAAACACTACCTGCATGTTTACAGAGATAAAAATAAAAATAAAGTATGTTAAAATAATATTAAAACAATCAATGATTAAAACAAGCGTCTTTGAAATTAGTAGCATTAAAAGGTAAAAAATAGTCGTCATGCAATTGTCGTATAATCGCTTCAATAGGACAAAGTTTGTATTCTTTTTTTAAAAAATCGCCGTCATCATTTTTGTCGGCATAATTACCACTGTAATAATTAGAATTTTTACAAAAAGCAATAGTCTGAGTAACGTCTTTTCCATTAACAATAACGCGAAAATAAAAATCATTAGCGACGTGGTTCTCGTTTTTGGAATTAGCGCGACAAATTTCAATAACAAATCGGGAAGCGTAGTGCGGCGAAATGGCGTGATCAACAACAATCCCAAGAGCGCTCGCCAAGTACTCGAGTGTTTTATCGTGACCGGAAAACAGGACTATTTTTGGCTTTGATTCGGATATCATTTGTACCATGTGGGAGACAACGTTTCGCAACAGCCCGTAAGCTCTCAATAGTCCATACTTGCGGCGATTTGAGCTCTTGATATTGAGCCTCGATTCCCATTCAATGTAAGCAAACAGTCCGGTAACGTGGTCTGTTTTAACACAAATACGCTGGCTTTCGTAGTTTACACATGGAAGCGATGATCCGTGGCAAATGTATGTTAACAATGCATCTTTAAGTGTATCTGGATGCTTTGTTTGCGCTTGATCCGGCATTTCGAATACTACATTTGATGATTGTTTTATTAATTCTATTACCGCTGGATGTGATTTTAATCGATCGCTTGTTTCCTGAAAATTCATTATTATTAATTACTCCTTTGTATAAAATAGTCTTTTTAATTAACAAAAAAAAAAAACTCCGTTACTTTTAATTAAAATTCATTACAAATGAGGTTTTAACAATTACTAATTGACTTCTCTTATATGAGAGGCTCATTGAACATTTGTAAAAATAAGTACGGATTGAATTTCAATTATAAATTTTTAATATAACTGGCAAATTAATCAAGTAAAAGTTGAGGTAATTTTTTTTTTTTTTTTTTTTCAATTTTTATGCCTGCGGTAAATTAGAATAAAATGAAAAAAAGTCGAAATAAAATAATTACCTTATTATATTGTTTAACAAATTTTTCCGCAGCCGGACAAGCACAGTCAGTATTACAAAAAGTGAGACTCGAGCTTTCGCGGATAGAAATTTTTCCGAAATTTTGGAAGACTTCGTTCTCTAGCAAAAAAGAATAAAGAAGAGCTATGGCACTTTGTACAGTTCTTCGGTATCTCGTGCTATATACAACAACATCTTTAGACAACACTGTGCTGTTACCAAGATTTAGTTTTTTGTAATATGCATTTTTTAGTATCAGCCCCGTCTTGAGCAACTGGCTGATGCCCAGAGTCGTCAGCTCGCCTATTTTGCACTCTTTGACATTGTTAGGCAGCATAGGGAACCCGTGAAACGGACCCAAGAACTGCGACCAGGCTGATTGTGTATACGCCGTCGAGTTTAATATGAAATTCTGATAATTTTGGTAAACACTCTCTAGTTTTGGGTTTGAACTAAAATCACCCGCACAATTAACCGTACTGATATTACGTATGTGGGATAATGGTCCGCGGTCTCCGTGTCTTATAAATATAATTACTCCTTCCAATGTCAAGTTTCCATCGATTTTTCCTGTAAACATTGTAACATTTTATTTTTTAATTAATAAATTAATAAATTTATTCATTTTTTTTTACCTTCAGATCCAATCTTGATGTCATCCGGTGGATTGCACAGTTTGAATATTCGTTTATTTTTAATATCTGGTTTAAAATGCCTGGCAAATTCGCGAACCGGTACATCGCTACTCAGTGGCTTGCTTTGAATAGAATTTTTTTCATTATTTCCGATGTACTTGTACATGCCTATAAAAAAAAATTTCATTTTAAAATAAATGCGGTACTAAAAGTAGCAGACTTTTAATAACTTTTTTTTTTTTTTTATTTTTTTTTTTTAAATAAATCATTGAAATATTACACACGTAAGATATTTTTAAATTGTTTTTAAATGAATTTTAAAAAATAATTTATTATTTTATTTATCTAAAAATAAAAAGTTTTATCTCGACTATTTTTAAAGGTCACCCGACAATTTTTTTCTATTTTTAAATAAAACTGATAAATTGCAAATGTTAATAGAGAAAATTAAAAAAAAAAAACTTTTTCTATTCAGTAAAATAATACTATTTTTATTATTAATAAATAATTAAGATAAATTACCAGCAACGAGAAGGAATATCCAAATACTGAGTATAACATAGCAATAAAAAGCACGATGTTGGTAAGAGAGCCGAACCATTTCTGTGAGCATGATAGTAATTAAAAAAACAATTTTTTTTTTCCAGTTCAACTTTCAAATATGATGAAAATTTATTCGTTAAATACCGTCGACGCTTCAGCAAGCGTCTTGAGTAATAACAAAATAACAAAAACAATAAAGACGATTGGGCGTATGTCCTGGTAGAAAACGTGTCATCCTTTTATTATGTACCAAAATAATGCTGTTCCGGCATCTCCCGTTTTCGCAATCAATGCCCTCACACTAGGTAAAACCAAACTCGGAAATCATAAAACTGATTACTCGATTCAACCACTGACAGTTACGTCTCGACACTTCACCTGCAACAGATTATTTATTTACTTAAACTACTATAATTAAATTACTGCGACAAATAGAGAGATAAAGTTATTACTTGTGTGTCAGTAGACGTCAATAGACTTTTATCGTGTCGCTAAGACACAGGTTACAGACCAGAGACAAGTGTGTGGTGATGCTAGTTGTCGACGAGGTGAAATTATCGGGTGGACTTGCGCAATTGTTCCCCAAGTAAAATTGCGCGTGCGTATTTTTTTTATTTATTTATTTTTTTTTTATTTAAATAACACAAATTACGCGGGTTTTTTTTTTGGAAAAAATTTCCATCGATGTAATTTACATCGTTTTATTTTTAAAAATTTTTTTCATTAATTCTACAGCAGAAATTAATAAAAAAATAAATTACGCGATTTAAGAATAAATAAATGCGTGATTAATATTAAATGATTGATCGATTCATTTATTAATATTTTTAACAAATCAAGGAAGGCCAGACTCTTGAGTGACTTGTACTACTGTCTGCTAATAAATTATCCCGGAGATTTATTATTAGTCGTTAGTTATCGTTATCGTTATCGTTATCGTTAATGGGGGTATTATTATTGAAAGCTGGAAATAATTTGGATTGGATTTCAATTAAATGAGTATTTTGAAGGTGACTTATGACATTTGCAACTAAAATAAATAACGAATCTCAGGTCTCGGTGTGACGTACACGAGTCCTGTTGCTATTTTTAGAAAGCAAAGACGCCGAGGGGAAATAGGGATCGCTCGAATATCTTAATCTGTGATAGATATATTTTTTTTTTGGTTTGCTTTTTTATTTATTTGGGTGACTGGATGACGAGGAAAAAAATATATAAAGAGATATATTGTCAATTAAACATGACGTTTTTATATTCCCAATAGGTACCAAGGACTTCGGTTTATGTAATATAACACATGATCAATTGACTAGATGTAAATTGTATGAGTGAGGAAATTCTCGTTGGTTAGTTGGGTTTCTTTTCAACCCTCCTGGGTTCTTGATCAAGTTTTATCAATCGGTTCGTGATAATTCTATTTATAGAATATGTAAAAAAATTACTGAGGCCTTGATCTCAATACATTAATGCGTATTTTATATTTAGAGAACAATTTTTATTTATTTATTGATAATTACTGGGTTGATTATTTTTAAAATATCAAGAGTTGTTGATGCAATTTCTAAATAAGTACAATTATGTTAAATTGGTTATTATTCTCAAGTGCCGCTCGAGCGATTCATTAAAAATTTTTAAATCATGATAATTATCATATTTTTTTTTTAATTTATTTAATTTTTCATGCTTTTTCAAAAGAAAAAAATTTTTGCTGGTAATTTTCTATGAAAAACATAGAAAAGTACTTTTTTTGTCCATGAAAATTGAAAATTCGATGTAAAAAATTTTTTTTTTCAATCTTCTACTCGAAAATTAATTGTGACGTCGGACAGAAAAAAAAATGAAAAAATTTCAATTATTTTTACGACCAAAAATAAACAAAGTCTCAGTTTGGCATAATTACCTTCGAATTAATTTTTCATTTTGAAAAATATTAATAAAAAATGCAAACATTTTGATTAATATTCATTTAATTTAAATATCAAGGTGAGGGCCAAATATTTACGTTAAAATTTTTATGAAAAATTAATAATTTAATAAAAAAAAAAAAAAATGACCCATTATTCGAATTGTTTTAAACAAAAATTCTTCAATTTATTTCTACTAAAAAAATCTATCTGTTAAATTTTTTCATTCCATCGCAAATTTGATTAGAATGAAATGGAATAAAATACTTGCATAATTAAGAAAATGTCGAATATAATTTTGAGTTCAGCTATGTTACATCACAACCAATTAAGCCGCGAGGAATATTTTCTAAAGCTTGTAAATGGAATAAAAATTAATAAATTAAATTACGCTGTTGGACTACAGTTGAGGTGGGTTGGAGAAAAAAGTCGACATCCACATCGGCTATGGAGAACCCAATTATGTGTGCGTAGCTCGTATATCGTACATGGTTAACTTGAGGGTTAATAATGCATTCAACAGAATAGCTTCGTAAAAAGCTCTGGGCAATAAAGTCCTTTAAATTTCGCAGTTTTGGATTCTATTTTTATCTCTATTTACAATATATTTTTATACTTTTATTTTTTCACCTCATTCATAGGACGTTTTGGGAGCAATTGGCTCGAAATGGAGAACCGTGTGTGTACTTACACCTTGTGCAAAGTGCCCGAAAGAGAGATATATATTCTATACATTTATCTATGTGTTTAGTTTTATATTTGAGATTATGTGTGCGTTTTATGCTATCCACAGACATAAAATGCAAACGCCTGCGCGGGTATCAAACCGCGCACTATATAAGGGCGCCAACCGAACTCCAACAGCTATTCACAATCGGAAAGTCACATCTCCGGGTTTATAATTATTTATTAAAATTATCAATCATAAATAAATAAATAACTCTATTCATAGAGAAAAAAATTTGAGTCTGAAAAAAATAAAAAAATAATTTTATTTATAAATAATTTTTTTTTTTCGTTTCAAGATGATGCTAATTAGAAGACGCTCTACGAGTTTATTGCTTATTTTTCTTGCAATTGTCGTTGATCAACTTCAGATACCTTTGGTAAGTAATTTCTTAAATTATTTTTATTAATTTAATTTTTTGCATTCTTTCTTACTTATTAAATAAATTTTCATTATTTAAAAGTAACTTTTTTAATTTAAAATTTGCATGTTTTATTATTTTTATTTATTTTATAAATTATAAAAATTTCAAAGTTAAAAAATAGTCTAGAAACTTTTTTAAAACATTGCACTTTATAATAAATTTATTTTTGCATTACAAAAAGTTTTTTCCGTAGTCTAAATTTATAAAAGTTATTTATAAAATATAAATTGAATTTATTTGTTGTATAAATACTTGTGTAATATGTAAGTATAACAAAAGATTATTAATAGCTGGATATGTATAAAAATATGTAAAGCAAAGCGAGAAAAGTTTATGTGCGACGTAATTAAAATTGTGTCTTTTACCAGAATCGACGTGTACGTTTTCTGCTAGTTTTATATATGCATCGTCTGCCGCAGACAGTTTCATATTTTCAATGGTTTTTCATTCTGTCTAATGACATTTGAGTTGCAATTAAAAAAAAAAAACTAAATTCTTCTTTCAATTATTAATTACCATAAATTAAAAATTTTTAATGAATTAAAATTTCTATCATTAATAATAAATTAAAATTAAAATTAAATTAAAATTTTTTTTCAATTCTCGAGGTATGAAAATTCATTAATAAAATTACTTTTTCATTTTATTTATATCGAAGAATTTTAATATAAAATGATATTGAAAGTAAAGAAAATAGAATATTTTATGCAAAGGCACTTTGATGGACATACATTTGGCTGGTTATCGAAGCGCTTGGATGTGGATTATGTATCCTTTTACCGGTGACATTCAAGGGATTTGATAAAACTCCGAAATGATCTGACGTCATTGATAGTTGAGTTATTTACTGAGAAAAATTCCTTATTTTAGTCGAGGATTTATTTGAAATTCATTTCCATCATATATATAAATTATACCTTTTATTGTACTTCTATTCCTATTCGTTGACAATCATATTGTCCAATTCATTCAGGAATAAATCTCCTTTTGAATCGAGTCCAAAATAACTGTCGATGAAAACACAAATACGGCAAATCCACCCATCATTATTTCGGTTCTCTAAATCCTACGCTTCTTCTCGATCATTATAAATACTCAGATCCTTTCAATAGCACGAAAAATCTATTATTTTAGATTTTATTCCCTAAATAGACAAACACCTTACATATTATTTTGTTCCGTATAGTTGAATTTATAAATTAATTGCAGCTATGCTTTTTTATTTTTACACCGTAAACATTCTAAGCGAGATCAACATTCCGCTGTTATCTAAACTTCTCAAGAATTCCCCTCTTACAGTATCATAAACGTCATGCAAACCTAGAATTCTCTTAGAGAACTATTAAAAGCACTCATGAAGTAACAATTGCTTTATCTTATTCACTGTTTAACGTTCAAAAATATTTTTAGAATTTTAAATGATTTAAAAAATTAAAATTTTCTTTAATTAAATTAATTTTTTATGAATATTCATATGTACTACAAAGTGTAGAAAAAAAAAACAGAGGTTACATAAATTCAGTAATTTTCTCTCTACAAAACGATTAATTAAAATTACAAAAACAAAGGGTAAATTCTTCAAAAAAAAAAAAATTCATATAAATGCACAAAATCTCATGAATCCTTCGGAACGTAGAAGCGACTCCAAAAGAATTCAATTGACGTCGAGACCTGTTGCTTGTCTTTCAAGCTGTCGATCCTAGCGCTTTGATGAGCTGAGGGTTTTGTGTATCCGGCAAAGTACACTTACACATCTTTCTACTTAAAAAGCTCTCTTAAATACAGGCGGATGGATCTCCTTCGTCAAGCTAAATTTAACAAAAAACATTAATAATCTCAAAACTAAAACTCTTAAACATTTAATCGCTTCTTTCTTTATCACAAACTTCCATTATACTTACACTTATATTACCTTACAAGTGATATTTGTACACATATATATACTTATACCATCCTGTAACATTTATTACTCTCTCAGATTTCTTTTATACTGAGCTTAACAAGTTAACTTGAAATTAATTATTACCGAGTCTTTTAAAACTCTTTCCGTAACCTCGATAATAAAAATTAACTCAATAATTTACTATAAATTTTTAATTTTTTACGACAATTGATAAAAAATCCATATTAAAAGACTCTTTTGCTCGATACTAAACCGATTATGGAAGCATCTAAGTATATGTAACGGACAAAAGGTCTATATTAAACAGTAATTACTTGTTCATTTTTTTTTCTTCAAGTTTATCCTCTTTAAAAATACCCAACGATTTCAGGATATTTTTTAAGTTATGAGGCATTTAATGAAAATTGTTAAAATTATTCTTTGTGATCCCATTAACAAGGCAGTATATTGTCTAACAGTGTAATATCACCTTTTCTGAAAATTTTCTATCGGCCAATCATCGATATTTTATTAGGTACTAAAGTGGATTTTAAATGAAATTACCAAACTATCTACGAAAGTTTAATTTTAGACTGAAAAAAAAATAAAAGTTCACAATCACGTCAGTTAACTTTTTCAATGTGATAAATTTAAACAATAAATTATTATTAAATTGAACTATCGACATTAAACATTCGAATATCAAGCTAATTTTGAAAAATTAGTAAAATTAAAAAGCGACAATTGTTTATAATTTAAATAGACAATATTAATATATTTTATTAGTTTGTAAATGGAATTTAATTTAATATTTGATTAGATGGTATTGAGGATATATATACGAATAAATTTAACCGGTTGTAGCTTGTATCTGCGTTGGAAGTGACAGGCGATATCTAGACTGACAATTCGTCGAACAAAAGATACTGTGAGGTAAAAGCTTTTCTTGCAAGCTCCTTCTGAATATACATTAAATGCTAGTGTACTTTCATAAACAATGCTCTTCGATGAGGATATAGACATCGTGCGGCTGCCTTTATCAACCGCGTTCATGAACACATCTATATATTACTCATAATATACAGTAGTTTTATTAACTCTAACAGTCTTAAAGATTTTTTATTGCTTCTAGTGTTTTAATTAAATTTTTTTTTTCAGATATAAATTTGAAAATCATTTTTTTAAAGAAAATTTTAATGCATTTTTAATTGAATCTTAATCATCGGAAAAATAATTCTGAATAGCAATTTGATATCTGATTGCAGTTGTGTAGTTGAAGCTTGTTCAAGCGGAAAAAATGAAGTATTGAATAACGCGATGAATAACAGAAGTTATTTTTTTTTTACCTCCAAGACGTACTTATACCCATTATGTCGCTGTCAATTATCGCATGAATTTAATATAATTAAAATCCTTGATTTCTCGATGATCTAGCATCTATCGATTATAACTAAATATTATAAAATATGAAAAATACCGAGAATAAAATACCTGATGCTGTTTTTTATTCTTTTTTTTTTTGTATATATTTTATATCGTCAATTTATTTCGCAGAGAGCATTTTAATAGTTTATTATTCTTTGATCTTATTTTAACAATAGAAAAAATTTTAAAGTGACATTTATTGTCAAATGATTCTTGACGTGCATCATTATAACTTTGTGAAGTGTTGTAATGTAAGAATGTTCATAATACTTTCGCCTACTCTCTATCGTCAATTGGTTCTTTCATAAAATATTAATTGTAAAGCTTTCACTTTACTTTGATCAATAATAAACTAAAAAAAGAAAGAGAATTTATAATAAAAAAAATTGCTCCATAAAATTGTAACAAGGAAAAATGAGACATTTTTTCTCCAAGATATTTAATTATACCTATAATTATGATTTATAATCAAAATTAGATAATTAAAAAATTTGTTAAGATAGTGATATTTTTTTTTCGGACGAAAAAATCAGAGATAATTTTTCCGCATTTTTTTTCCAGGAAATCAAGAAGTAGAACTTTTAGTAGAATGATAATAATGTCGATGTGATATCGACAATAAATTCCATATAAAACGTTATTCTTAACGGTCTACTGAATCTAATGGTTCTTGTAGTTATTGTGAAAAAAAGTCTCCTTAATCATCAGTACAGTTGATCAATAGTATATATTTCTGATTCGGACAATACTGTCAATTAATTTTTCTAAGAAGGGTATTCTGCTCTAGAGGCTTGGGCTTCTGACATTTTTCTCATCTACATAGATAAAAAAAAAAATCTCTTTCTATTGATATTCTGAAAGCGCCAAAAAATATAAAAAAATATTACAACATAATTTTACATTTAAAATTTTTGAATATTTCAAACATATTTCAATTTTGACTTTCTGTGTCACCTTGCGCTGCATATAAAAAATGAGTCATATTATAATTTAATAAATTATTGAAGCAATTGAAACAATGCAACATTTTTTGTTAGAATAAAAATATAAGTTTAATTAATGAACCAAACAAAATAAAATCAACGTGACAACAAAAAGACACAAATTAAAAAAGAACCATTCTATTAATTGTATTCCATGACAATATTGTTTTACAATGTATGTCCATTAAGCGTTGTTTCGCAAGATTGTGAGTATTCTCTTCACGTAGTAGTATGTATTAACAACACGCTTCTTTACAATACAATATTAAACTTGACTAACACAATTTTATTTCATTTAAATGTTTCTTGTTATACCCAAATTGTTTTGCTATTTGCGTTGAACTAAAAAAAAAAAAACGCAAAGAATACTTTAGCATTCATTTCTGGGATTTTACTTTTTCAACTCACATTACTAAATACTGTTCAAGCACCAACTTATTTTTTCGCTGGGAAATATAAAAACTACAGATTATATCTCGATCCATTATTTAAAAAAAAAAAAAAAAACATTAAAAGGAATTATAAATAGTTATTCAATATTTGTAAACATGTCAGAAATGATAGTCGGATGTCATGCGAAGACGGGTAATTTATTACTGAACGTGAAATTCAGCAACATATGGTTCGTGCAAAATCATCTACGTGTTTAGTTTACACTATTGCAGCGGAATATGAAGCAGCTTCCTCTTTTCCTCCATATATATGTAAATTTTGTTTGTGTATGTTTAACCGTGTAACGATTCGTCATTCACGAAAGCTTATCCGTTTAGTCGAAAGATCCGGAGCTTTTCGGGTTTCATAAATCACGAGGAACTCCGCCGTACCAGAACGCGTGGGATGAATTAAAATCCTCGGTGTACATGTTACATATATATTACACTTGTATACATTCGGATAATAATTTAGATTATTATTGTATTAGTACGAGTGTTTTTGTAGTGTAGGTTATAAACTCACGTGACAAATAATTTAACATTCTGCATTATTAACTTCACTTTTATTTTATTTTTTCATTATCATTTTTTACAATTTCTATTATCCTACTGACATAATTATCTAATTAAATTTTCTCATTTATTATTTTTGTTAATATTAAATTTTAAACATGAAAATATTTATTTTATTAAAGGTCAGAAAATAAAACTAAAGTCCGGTAATTCCAGAGCCAAAAACCCTAAAGTCTGCGTTGGGAGTTGTAAATTCAAAATTAATTTGTCTTCTACCACTAATTATTTCCTCTAATTTCACGTCTCATAACACGGAGCTTGTAATCCTTTTTTAAGAGCTACATTTTACTTGTTACGGAATTTACTCTTATAACTCTAATCCTTCATAAAATAAAAACGACTATACCCGGCTTATATAAATAAAAATAAAAATTACGCGCTCTTGAGATAAATAAAACTAAGTATTTTCCTCATGATTTTTCCTTAATTCTCTTGGAACCGTATCCATTTTATTGAATTTATTATCGACAACTAAAAATGAAATAAAATAAAATTTGTGTAATTTTTAATCTGAATATTTGCGTGTATCATAAAATACAAAAGAACCCTTTTATTTTAACAGTTCAATAAATTCATTCAATATAAATTTCTCGTGGAATTTCCAGATGACTTTTTATCCATCAACATATATTTTTTTCTTTTCATACAAAATATATAATTTTATATGAATTGAAATGAGAATGACGCTCGACAAATGTTTAAAATACAGTCTTTATCAATGCCGGCAAAGAAAATTTTTTATTCATTTCAACAAATTGAATCCTCAGAGAAATATTTATGTTTTATTAGCTAACAATTGCAATAATAATATTAAATTCTATAATTTATTGTTCATAAAAAACTATCTAATTTATATTGCAGGACTGGGTAGAATTTTTTTCCAAGTATAAAACCATTTTATATTTTATATTGCTTCTTGTCGTCGTCACGATTCAAGTGATTCGCGGACTTGGCAACCGTTGATGCGAAAAAGTGAACTTGCGACTAAATAATAAAATAATAGTAGACTATTTTTTAACGAAAAAAAAAAAAAAAAAAATAGGGAAAAATATTTAGCTCTGCGATAAATTAATGGATGAAGGCCCAGTAAATTGAGAAAAGAAACGATTATACTCTCCGGCGGTTTGATACATATTAAATAAGATACCTTTTTACTTATTAGATTTTATTGTTTTTTTGGAGACTGAACAGCTTGACATTGGAATTCATTTTATTGGAAATAAAAAGTATATACGTGGGAAAGAGAATTCCTTCCTTCTTATACATACGTGGGCATATACATACAATATGGGAGGGAAAATGTCAAATGTAATCGGGTGTCTTTCAATTTATAATTTAATTTCTTTGACAATATTTATTGACAGTTGATTTTTATTTGATTAAAATTCATTTATGTGAATTTTGATTAAATTTAAATTGATAAAAATAAATTTTTCTCGTAACAAATAAGATCGTAATTTTCGATCTTATTTAAAAAATTAAAAAAAATCGAATATTTCTTTCTTTATTTTTTTTTATTAAAGTAAAATGATTATTTAATTGAATTAATAATTTTTTGCGGTGGATTATTTTAAATGCCGTAATTAAATGCTCTTACACTGTGATTAAATTTAATGAGACAAGGTTTTGTCATTTATCTCATGACACACTCTATTATAAATTAATTGCGTGACCTTTATCCCGTAATGAGTTATCATATAAACAGCATTTGAGCATTCGCGAATTTATTTACCTTTTTGCGCTTGAAAATCAAAACGACTAAACAACTATCGAATTAAGTGGTATTAATTAAGTGGAATTAATGATTTTTATTCTACATTAAAGCATATATACAGTTAAATATATACTTCGGGATATATATATATGTCCGAATACAAAAGCATGACATTAAAATAGTGGGCTACAACCCACTTGGAATATCATATAAAGTAAAATGGTAAATAGAACTGTTGGAACGTGTAAAATTTAGTGAAGTTTATTTAGAGAATACTAAGAGGGTATGACACGAATCTAAATTAGGATAGTAATTAGTTGTGGGCAATTAATTGGGTTCGCGTCATTGCCATGTACTGTCGGTGTCACTAATTTTGAGCTGCTTTGTTCAGCTGAAGAAATTTTATTTCTTTTGTGAGAAACTAATGAATTGTTAAGAGTAAACATTAAATCCATAAATTAATAATTATGTTTTTATTTTTATTGTTAATTTTATGATATCAAGTTTTATGTCGTGATACAGAAAGTAAACGATAATTAATTGAGCTTTCCCGGTAGTAGTAGTACGGAAGCAATTAGCCTCCTACGTGTAGTTTCTATACGACAGCGAGTGCTTAATCTTTTATTTAATTTGTATTTCGTGGGTTTTACAAGTAGGTGTAAGCTACCTAATATTATTTGCGCTTCGAATTCGCGGTAGTCGTTAATCATGAGTTTCTTCCGTGGGTGGGCTTGCGCTACTAACGACAAAGGATTAATTATTGATTAATTAAATAAATTGGGTATTAGTATTGAGTTGATTATTAAGAAGATGATTTTAAATAATTATTACTAGACAGAATTATTTTTATATGAGTTTAAAAGTATGATTAAAGAAATTTTGGTTGGACGATTTTTTAATATTTTGAATTATAATATACATCATTGAGTAGCTTTAATTAAATTTTAGAAACAATTATCAAAAATTTAATAGATGAGGCAGGACAAAATTATATAGAACCAAATTATATATAGAACCAATAAACTATTTAAAATTACTTTCATTAAATCGAGTTATTTTAAGTAACTCGATTTGTTCGATTATATTTGTAGTTTTTTAATTAAATTATAAATTTGGTCTTTGTAATTATTAAAAAAAAAAAGATTTAAATTAAATCTAATAGTAGTATTTTTTTTCTAATATAAAAAAAATTAAACTTTAAAAATAAATCATTAATTTAATTATCAGTTAAAATGTTTGTTATTATTTTTCTAAAATATAAATTTTTAATATCAAATTTAATTGAAAAAAGTCATTTTATAATTTGTATTTTCAATAATAAAAATTTTAATCCAATTTTAGGTTTAAAGGTCTTAAATGTTGATTGATATATTGCAGGTAACATGTCAAGAAGAAGAAGACACGCAGTGCTTGCCACGGAAAACGTTTCTAGCATTTCTTCGACTGCCGGAAGTTAGCTCAAACTTGGCAGCATATTCTCGATCCGCGCGCATAATACAGGATGGAAGGAACGACTTTATGCATTTGAAAGCTCTGAGCACAGAGGACACGAGCGACGACACTAAAATATGTTTGCCCGCGGAAGTTTACTATGAAATATTCAGTGATCCGACAATGCGTGCTCACTTGAGTGTAATCGAGCGGGCACAGAGAATGGTCGAGGACTCGGAACACGATTATACTAGTTTTGAAGCTGAGAAGAGGAGTATTGCAACTCTTGCCAAGAATGACGACTTGCCCGCTTCTATTCAGGAACGTTATCAAGAGGACGATGTTGATGATGATGAAAAACGGAGTCAGTCTAGGTGAATATTTTTTCTAATTAAATATTTCAATTTTATACAATGTAGCTCTGAAGTTTAATCGATTTAATATCGAATATAATTTCATTTTTGAATTCCAAGCGTTTCTAACTTTTATGAACAATGATAATAATAATTTTTAAATTTTTTTGTCTCGGAAAAATTCATGTGTATAAAAATTCAATAAAAATGTTGATAGAAATTCCTAGACTTCCGTCCGGTAGTTTCTTATATATAAATCAGAACTATGTGCTGAAATGTCATAGAGGAATTTTCACGTCATGTAAACTTTTTATTTAAATTTAGCAGAAGTTATTTAAATATAATTTTGAAACACTAGCAAATTTTGATTTTTATCAATTAATTATTTTCTTAAGAAATTAATTTTGTACCATACTGAGAAAAAAAAAATTAACTCAATTTAAGACAAGAAATTTTTAAACAAGAAAATTATTTTGAATAGTTTGATAATCTTAGATTAAGCAAATAAATTTTTTAACTCTTTTCTCAGTTGAAAAATTTTCTGTTTTATTCAAGATGATGAAACTCTTCAAAATTATTTCCTTGGTTCAAGATTCTTTCTCTTGAATCAATTAAATTTTTTTTTTTTCAATGCAAATAAAATAAAAAATCTTCCATCATTAAGTCAAAAAAATATTTATCTATAAATTTTGGATACAATAATAAATATAATTATTTAAATTTTAAAGTATGACTGCAGAAGAAATATTAAAAATGTACGCCGGACACACACCTGAAGAATTGGGAAAAAGCGCAGAATCGATAATAACCGCCTACACCCTCCCGAGTGGAGACATAGACATCGAATCGCTGTCACGTGATTTCCACAACGCAAAACGTAACGTCGGAGCTCTGGCTCGTGACTATGCATTGCCGTCAGGGCGAAGAAACAGGGCATCCTCAGATTCAGACTCCCAGGAGTCATCTTCAAACAGCAACAAACGTAACATCGCAATGCTCGCACGGGACAGATTGCTCCCGAAGGGCAACAAGCGAAACATCGGTTCACTGGGACGCGTGTACATAGTACCTTCTTATCAAGGGAAACGGAACATCGGGGCCCTCGCTCGCGACTCAATGCTGCCCATGGGGAAACGGTACCTTGGCGCACTCGTTAAATCAGGCGGCTACCCTTACATCTACAACAAGAGAAATATCGCTTCGTTAGCTAGAAACGGGCTGTATAATTACGTTAAACGCAATATTGGAACCTTGGCCCGCGACTGGAACTTACCGCAGTCGCGGCACAGCCGTTCTTTGAACGAAAAGGAGTTGGGCGCAGCAAGGATCGATTTAGATAATTTGCAGTGGATCGACTTGGCAAAACACCCAGAGGATCATCATCATAATCATGAGCTTGATTTTAATAAATTGAGAAAGGGGTTGAAGGTTAACAAAAATAAGAGTATTTTGGAGAGCGAATTGGTTGACGCTAAAAATAAGTCACGCAACAAAAGACAAATTGATTATTCTGAAGAGTATCCGCTGCCTGTAATGCAAAACACTAATGTGTTAGATTATGACGATTTTATGGAGGCACTTATCGCTGGGTATCCGATTGCTGAAAAAAGATTTATGGGTAAGTTTTATTTATTTATTTATTTAACTTTTTTTTTTTATATTCATTCAAAGTAATGGATATTTATTGAATAATGATTACAAATTACAAATATTGACAGAAGTAGAAAATATTAGTTTGGAGCATTCAGACATGCACACTTCGAACGTGTTTAAATAAAATAACAAATATAATTTAAGAAAAATTCGAGTGGACTTTTATAAAAAATTGTGATAAATTTTTTTAATTTTTTACGTGGAAAAAATTTTTTTAGTCTTAATAAAATTATATAAATTTTTTGAATACTTAATTAAATATTATTATAATAATTAATAAATTAAATGATTCTTATTTTTGAAAAATTTGGAACATAATTTTTTTTTCTATTAAAAATAATTTTCTGAACAAATTTTTTTTGATAAAAATTTTTTTTTCTAAAAAAAAAACAAAGACTAATTTGAAATCACTTTATGGAGACGACGAAGATAAAGCGTTCGAGGTGTGCAATAATAATTACCCTGGTGAAATTGGTAAATAAAATGTTAGGAGCAGGTTCTGAGTCTTCGGAGCGGCACGAAAACGGGGATGACAATGACGATGGGACAAACGATGATAAATCAATAAATCAGTCGCTGATGGATTATCAGGAAGTGTATCAACCAAGTAAGAGACATATCGGCGCTCTGGCACGTCTCGGTTGGCTACCATCCTTCAGGGCAGCACGATTTTCGCGCTCTCCGCGATATCTGGTCGGCAGGTCAGACCAGTAGGCTTTCCATACCGTGTTCGCCCACTTAACCACATATTGTCCAGTTGTAAAACCACTTATATACAGTTAAACATACATTTTATAAATAGTATAAATAAAATCACATTCAATAAAACCCTAATCTTGATCTGTGCGTTATCGATGTCTAGAACACACAAGTAGAAGCTAAATCACCACTCTCTCTCTTTCTCTCTCCAATAAAAACTATCAGTTGTCTTATTCTATTACTCCAACTAAATAATTAATTTATACAATTATATTTACTGTGTTTATCAATACGTCTATCAACGTCAACCTGTTGGCCACTAAAAAACGTCCAACGAAGTCGACACGGTAGTTAGATAGGTGTTTCAATGTCTGACTAAATGTGTACATATTTGTTTATCTCTCGATCCATCATTGTCAATACCAGTAGACCAATCCGTGTTCTCACTCATCAACATTAACTTTATATATAAATATAAGACCTAGATGCAATTAGATTGTCACGATCATCAGCTATTTGTAGACCACTTTCGTCGCTATAAATTTTTTCTAAGCCTTTATATTTATTCATTATTTTTACTCGTTTTAAATAATTCAATATTAAAACTTAACCGTAGATCCTCTGGCTGTTTGTGTCGTTATCTTCCTCTCCCTTAGCACCTTTCAGTGGGCAATAGGGGTGGTCGTCGTAGTCCAAAATGTTATTTTTTTACTGATTATTATCAATAGTCTTGTAAAAATTTTTTAAAATTAAGTATAAAAAATTTAACAAATTCTATTTAAAATTTATTGATTAAATAAATTGAAATTATTTTTATCAAAATAAAAATTTACTTTACAATTTTACTACTGAAATAAATCAAAATAAATTCTAAAAATTTTACAAGGCTGCTTTAAAACATTAGTTATAGAAAAAAAAGCCAGGATATTTTTTATAAACTTACCCTGATAGCCAGCGCTTTCTCAGTAAGTGTTGACTTCCAGCAGTTACGGTTAATTTATACATCAAGTTGGCGGTAATTCTTCTTTCAACAACAGTTGTAAGCAAATTGACGGAAATCTACGGCCGCAACTTGAATACAAGTTAACAATCAAACTTGTAGTTAAATTTCCTTTCAACTTTACTACAATTTGACTGAAATACTTGTACAGCAAGTTTTGACGTCTATTTGCAGAGTAAGTTATAGGTAACTAATAGGTAATCGCTCGCTTTGCCAACTCTTTCCGTCAAATTTGCTTCAAATTGCGGACGTAGATTGACAGTAAGTTATAGGTAAGGTGGCTATCAGGGTAGAAGCTTTTAAAAATTTTAAATTATTATTGTGAAACTCATAATTATTTTTTATCTACCTCTATACACTCTGTACCATCTGTTGTCTAGTCTATATGCCTTGTATTCGCTTGAGGTAAGTTTGACGCAAGTTGGCAATGCAGAAACTCCAATATTAAATTTTTTTCTCTCTTACTTACAATCAATATTATTATTTAAAAAATTCAGCAGATGGGTACATTGTTTTTTACCAATAAATAATTGCTTAATTTTTAATTAATATTACCAATAATTTTTTTTAATTAATAAATGTTTTTATTAAATCGCTGTATTTTGTATTTTATTGTTAAATGTTCCTGTTTATATATTTTATGATATTTATTAAGTAAAGTTGTTAATTTTTATTACACTTATAAAGAATTTTATTTACGAAGATTTTTAATATTGGATTTGAAATTCCAGGCAGGATTCCTCAGATGGGCCCTCGACCAACAACTCCCCCAACACGCCGACTCGGTCGTTAGACACGTGGAAAAGACTGAGAACCCGCGACATGCACTATCAGAACTACCAGGGTTATTGTCGATATGGCTTCAGAAAATAGCTATCATCACCCTTCACCGATGATATTATTTATCGCGCTTCTATAAATGATAAATAAATAAAAATTTTATTGCATTTTTAATAAGTTTTTTTAATTGCTCAATTTTTATTTTCAATTGCTCAATCTAATACTTTCATCAGATTTTCTAACAATTGCTGTTTAAATTTTCTATTAAATATTTTGCTGTAGATAAAAATAGCCATTGATTTATTTATAAAGCGTTGGTGTTAAAAATCGGGAATTTAATCATTCATAAATAAAAATAATAACAAAAATAAAATGTAATTAATAGTGTCATATATATGAAACTTATAGCCACAAATAATTTTATTTTACTATTAAATGAATATATAATATATAAAAATAAATATAAAAATTCAATTGCATTGAGCGGGTTCTCTGATATGATGATAGATTAAAGAGTATGTGAAATCGTTGGAAAAATTTTTACATGTACGTGGTTAATGGTATAATTATATTTAAACATTATCAAAGATTTTAAATAAAAAATTATTTCGATTTTAATTAAACTATTCTATGATTAATGATAATTATTAAAATTATAAAAAAATAGTGGATTTGTAGAAAAATGGCTATTTTATGGTAATAGGTCATAAACTTACGGAAAATTATTTACAGTGAACATATGTTCCAAATCAGAGTATTCCGTGAAAAATATATTTAAAAAAAAAGGTGAACATATTGAAAAAAATATTTCACTATTTTTAGAAAATAATCGAATGAATAATCATTTTATTTTAATTACTCAAAGCGGAAAATTTTGAAACAGCGATACTTGGAAAGATTTTTTTACGCTAAAGATCTGAGGCTTTATCCTTGAATCATGTACCGCGACTATTTCTGTGAATTCGAATTCTTAATGGAAATTCATAAAAATCTGTTGAATAAATTTCGAAATCAATAATTCAGAGAAAAATTAATGGAAAAAAAAATTTAGATGGAAATTTAATAAATTTTTATTTTTAAATATTTTTATCAGAAAGTTTATGACCAGTTGACTTTTTAATACTATAATATTGTCTCAACATCTTACAATTGTAACTGTAACTATCAATTTATATATCATTAATGACATATCTTTATTATCATTATTATTATTGTAATAAAAAATTGCATATGAATTTTCCTTGCGAATTTAAATAATTCGAGTGTAAAATTTGAAAATATGCGAATATGCTTTAAGTTCGATAAAAATCAAAGATCTGTTTAGATAAACCGAGAATTTTAATAAACTCGATGAATTTATCGCCTAACAATAGATTATAAAAACTAATATTTAAGGAGAACATAAATGTCAATTTTTTTCGGCTATTGTAGATTTTTTCAAATAAGTAGTTTAGAATAAACTCTACTTATTTGATATACTTAGACTCGCTAATTGTTTTTATGTGGAAAAAATGCTCGTGGAAGAAAATAAATGAAAGGATAAGTTGATGTGCAAATATTGTATAGATTATATTATTACGTATAATATTGTATCATTACAACTACAATTCTTGGTGGCTGAATTGTCGTTGTAATTGATAAAGCTTGGAATTTTTCGTATAATATTATTTTGGTATCATTGCTGTGAATGACATATAAAATGAAACAAGAGAAAAAGAAAATATAAATCTCTAGATTGATGATTATTTTGAAAAACTTATAAATAACTTTCTATATAACTATATATGCATACACATTTATTAATATTAACATTATATAAAAATCTATAAATGTATTAACTGTGTGACTATCATGTCTTGACAATAATAACATTAATCTGATGACAATAAACTCGATAATAATTATTAGCACTATTTAAAATAATATTTATCACTTTAAACTTATTATTTAATGATTTCATTTAATATGCATCTGTTAATTATTTATTTATGTATATTGTATGTTTATAATTTTTATTTATTTAATAGATTCAATAAAATAGATGATCTTAGTATCAATGAGCAATTATAAATTATTTTTTATTGATTTCCTTTTATAGAAAGATCTCTAGATCTTTAAATCTATATTTAAACATTTTTCTATTTTTTCATAAGAATATTTTACCATAAAAATAAAAAAGTTCTCTAATTAATTATATCAATCCTATAAAGTTAAAAAAAAAATAGACAAATTATTTAATCTCTACTTATAATTAATTTTTCACAATTATGGGATTAAAAATTTTTATTTCAACTTTAGATGATTTAGAGTTTTATTGAAATTTAACTAAAGAAAATAAACATTTTTTCTACCTTTACAGTAAATTAGACAAAATATTTATAACTTGTAACAACAGCGAAGGTACAAGACCAATTTGAAGAGGGCCTCCAACAAAAATATTCCCAACAGGCGACAAAAGTTGTCCCAACAAACCCCCAAACAAGCTTTTTTGATTAATCAGATTAATAACATTGCCACATTGAGCTATCAAATTATTAACTTGTAGTATCAACGGATTCTGGTTAGAATTTAAAAGACTGTTGAGTAAATTCTGTAGGATAGTTCTTACTTCTGTCAATAAGGGCAATAGCAATTGATTTTGATTCAACGTGTTCGAGATGACATTGATCTGGAGTAATTGATTCAATATGGTGTTCAAAAGTGTTCCTATTTGATCGAGCAGCCCACCCAATCCTACCAATTGTTGCTGTTGAATTTGGCCATTTACTGCTACCAAACCGTTTACATTCCCCTGATTCACGTTTGCTTGGTTTCCTACGTTGAGTATCTCTTGATTGTTATTTATTGCAACGCTTTTTGAGTTACCGTTCCCGTCATTAGAATTAGTGCTTATGATATCACTATTTACCAAACTCCAAACGGAAATCTGAAATTTGTTAATTTATTAATTAAATCTATCACTATTTAAAAAAATCCGAAATTTATTTTTTTCTCGAATCGACGGAAAGAACAAAATTACACTGCATATCCTCCTATATTATACTCAGTGTAATCTCCAATTTGACCTAGTAATTTTTCTGGTTATACCGCGTAAGATTACACTGGATATAATCCGAAAAAATATCTTGTATAATTTGAATTATACTCAGTAGAATCTTGGATTATATAATTTTTTTAAAAATTGTGATATTGAATTTTTTTCTTTTTTAATTTATAAATTTTTTTGAAAATTTCTTAAATTTGTGATGATTAATTCTTTTTTTAAATTGTTCATTTTTTTATGTATTTTTCAAAAATGCAATGCAATGCATGGATAAAAAATATTTAATTTTATTGATATATTAAAAAAATTTTTTTATTAGTTGATTTAATATTTTAGTTATTAATAAATTACTTACAGTGATTACAAGAAGTAATTTCATCTCTTGACTCTAGAAAATTCTTCTGATACTTAGCCATAATTTTCCAAACGCTATATACTAAAATTTAAAATAAAAAATCCTTATCAAATTTCAAAACAAACAACTACTTAAAGTATTTATTTATTTATTAGATTGACAATCATAATCATAAGAATTATAAATAATTGATTTTTCTAAAGATAAAAGAGTATTAACCCAATTTAAATATCTACGACAGTATCTTCTCGACAATCTCATCATTATAAATTCAAAGTTTTTTCCCAAAAATAATGTCAAGTTTATCAATCAAGCTTAAATAATCACACATTAGTATCTGTTTTTCTTAAAATAAATTATGACCACATAAACTGGCGATTAAGGACAAATAAATAAAAAAAAATAAATTGAAACATAATGTTTACGTATGTTCTATATTTTGTATATTTTTATATCTTATGTACACTTTGCATTTAAACATTTATTTTGTACAAGTTTTATAACTAATTATTTATAATTCGTAATATATAAAATTTGATTTTTACATATCTATATAATATAAAATAATATACAGTATAATATTAAGAAATGACTAAAAGATTCCACCGACACTGCGGTGATAATTAAGCTGTGCATGCTGTGCATAATCATAACCCTGATCATATCCCCAATCGGCTGTAGAATTAGCGCTGGACACTTGACTACCAAGGCCTGTATGACTGGAAGGATGATGACTGGAGTGACTGGTGTAGTCGTTGTTCTGAAAGTGGTTGAATTGTCCCCACCCGATCTGCGCTCGAGTCCAGTCTGCGTTACCTATTTTAAATAAAAAATATAAATTTTGTTAATAAAATGATCAAATTTTTATGTAATTAGAAAAAATTGATAATTTTTTAAGGAAAAAACTATATTTTGAGATTATAGGACCTTTGCAATTGGATTTTTTACGTTTAATAATGAGCATATCATACACAAAACAAAAAAATTTCTTGAACCAAGAAAATTGTAAAGAAGACCGAAGTTATTTTGGAGCAAGAAGGAATTTTCTTGGGTTAAAAAAATTTAACTTCGTTCAAGAAATTTTCAATCTTCCCTAAAATTTTCATGTTTTAAGAAAATTTACGCTTGACTCAAGATTTTCTTTTTTTCTGTGTAATTTTATAAATAATTCATCAAATAAAACTTTCCAGAGTTTTTAAATTACTCCATAAATTGGCGCAAAACTTTTTCAGGCTTAATATTTTTTAAATCTTTTTAGAAGAAAAAAATTTTAATTCTAAATTAATAAAAAATTTAAACTATACAGAGAAGATATATAGATAAAAAAAATTTTTAACGACTCTCCGAGAAGAAACCGTTTTCTAAGAATTTTTTTGAAATTTTGAGTACTTATACTTATAAGTATCCTCTATACGCTGGAATTTTTTTAAATAATCCTTGCGACATTAAATTTTGAAATATTAGCATTTAAAATCTGTATATTTTACATACAAATTAGAATTATTTCTAAAAAGAAATTTTACAGTGACTGAGTTTCGAAGTAATTCAATCGAAAAGGGATTAAAAAATTGATTGTAATTAAAAATAAAATAATAAATTATCTGGACAAACTAACCAGAATTATGAGTATGACTTAAAGTTGTTGGTGCAGCATGAGCAGTGGGCGGCTGAATCGTAGGCACCTGACCAATTTGCATAACATTATTAGCATGACCCGATAACCCGGTAAGTGAACCAGGTATTGCGACAGAATGGGGCTGCAACCCAGAGCTCATTGTCGTGGTGGGTACTTGGGCCATCGTGCTAGACATGTGGCTGCTCAGCGAGCTCGCTGGCATTTCGTGGACACTTGTCGGCGTCATTTGATGAAGCGATTGATGCAGACTCGTAGGCACCTGGCTGGCTGGCATCCCTACAGCCATTTGTGGCACTTGTGACAAGTGTCCTAATTCATGTGGACCTGGATATTGACACGGCGTCAATGGTAGACTGGGTACTGAGGAAATACCACTCCCGTTGTTTCCTTTCCGAAGGCGGGCTCTGCGGTTACTGAACCATACCTGAAATATTTTATAGATATTCTTGTTTATTTTGGCTTTATAGAATGCCGGTTTTGTTATGACGCAACTATCTAAGTAAATATCCCAAGTTTGCTCTGAAAATATTTATCTATTAATTTAATTTACTTTGAATTTGTCGATCAAACCTACAAGTGCAATCAAAAAAAGTCGAATCAATTTTTCAGAAGACATTTTCAATAGAATATCTTCTTATCAGAATAATTGATCATTTTTATGTAAATATATAGATAAATATAGCCAAAGTTGAATGCACAGAAAAAAATAAATTACAAAATATGTTCAGATTCTTTTTATTTATTATTGTTTCAAATTTAATAGTATTATAAATTTTTCTATTTAATCTTTCTGAATATATGCTTTCTACACTTTAAATTTAGCTTGTGACAGCATTTCAGAATTTTTTTAATCATTTTTGATTACTTGAAGAACTTTATCGGTTTTGTGATATCATTTATAGTTCGTATTACAAAAAAATAGATTTATAGACTTAGAAAAAAAATTAAGGCTGATAATTTTTTCATATTCAATAACTACAAAAATTAATTTAAAAGATAATTTTTTTGACTTATTTTTGATTATAAAAATATTACAAGTTGAAAAATATAATTTTATTTATTTCATTTAGAAATTGATTGTATGATGTGATAGAAAAATGAAATTAACCTGTATCCGAGCTTCGGTCAATCCAGTCTGTTGAGCCAATGCTTCCCGGGCATAAACATCGGGATATTGCGCTCGCTGAAACGCAGATTCTAATTGTTCTAACTGGCTACCGCTGAAAGTGGTTCTACTGCGACGTTGTTTTCGCTTTAATGGAATACCAGGCTCACTCTCGGTGTCTGAATCATCACAACGACCTGGACATTAAAAAGAAAAAAAGTTATTACATCACTCAGTTATTACTTCATTAGTTTATTGTCTGCTCACATAATAACTTGTTGTTTTTATTTATTTGCAGATTTTTGTGGCAAGGAAATAATTGTTTTTTTATCAGATTCCTTTTGTTTGTTTTGTGTTGTTTATATATTTTTTAAATTATTCATAAACGACTGTAGTTTATCGTTAAGTGAACGAGTCCTTATGAGCTTATGCTTTTTAATACGTTGCGCATATATGCACTCATGACGAAATGCTCTGGGTACATATGCGTCACGCTCTTTGAGGCATTCATAAAATGTAACTCGTAAAAAGACTTTTCTCATCTTGTATTTATTATTTATATGTACGAATATATGTGTACGTTAATGTACAGCCATTTTGTCATTTTAAATATACGCGTACAAGTGTTTTTAATAATTATTTTACTCCAGTTTAAAAAATTTTTTTTTTAGAATTTAATTAAAAAATAAAAATATTCGTATTCTTTTTTTTTTTTTAATATTTCTTTAGAAATTATATTGATGGCATATTAAAATTCTAATTAATTAAATATTTATCCTATTAAAATAATTATGGTTCAATATTTTTTCTTTAGAATTAATTAAAATTTTTTTTAATGTACTAATAAAATAGTAAAGTACTAATAAAATTATGAATGATAATTTCTATTTCTGTAAGGAGAAAAATCAGTCTTTAAAATAATATTAATTCTCTTTGGTCAAATACATTTTTATAGATTAAAACGATAATTGAAAGAGAGCGAGAGAGAAAGAGAGAATGAGTTTTCATTTATTTAAAACGCACCATTATATTGATAAAACTATTTTACAAACACTTTATCAGCGTATAATTTTTCTAAAAGATAGTTTATGTGAACGATAAGTTATAGATGAATTTTATTGATCACAATTTAAAAATAAATATTGTAAATTATCATATTTAATATTTAAAAATATCTGAATTGACTCATAAACTTAAAAAAAAAATTCTTGTCATAATTATATTCCCAGATTTTTGTAAAATTAATAATTTGCTTCAATATATCTGTTCTTTACATTTCTACAAAACTAGAATTCACTATCACGGATAAATGCTCACTAAATAAAATATTATTTTATATCTCCAAAATTGCATTGAAATTTAGCAATCGCTGAGCAAAGAAGAAACACAAATAAACATCAAATCCAAATTTACAAACATTTAAGTCAACTTTACATTATTATTACTCTATTTATATTATATTGTTGGCATTGTCCATTATATCACTATTCTGGAGCTAATCTCAAGTAAGAGAGTTTATACATATTATTATTATTATAATAATAGATATATAGAGATATATAGCCTCGTGCGATGCTCTTTCTTGTCGCTTACATATCCATACGGGAATTAAATCTCATGGTTGATGGAGCGCGATACAATCGCTTCAACTCTCGTCTTCTTTCGGTCAATTGAGAATACTTTGTGGGATTTCATTTCATTCCTTTACAAACGTGATCTCGTTGAGAGTTTTAAGTGTAGTCCTCTGTCTGAAGCCCCCTGACTATAGTCTTGATCGCGAGTTTGTTATGATACTCTAAATGGACAAACACTTGAATCTTACGCCCTGTCAATCGAATTTAACATTATATTTTGACGTTCATCTCTTCTTTAAATACATTTTCATTCTTATTCTTCTTATTATTATTATCATTATCATCATAGTTGTTTATTATTCTAGAGTAAAATCTGATCCAATGCTGGAATAATTTCCATGGTGTATAAATAAACATTATAATACCATTTGGTAACTCAACATAATACAATAAATACACAGTACAATTTCTTTTGTGTTTGACATAGAATAAAAATTTTTACGCTAAATATTATCATTAATTAATTCACTTGTAATTATTTGATTTTAATAAATTTTAATTCAAGTAAAAAAATTTTTTTCTTTATTTCTTTCATAAAATAGAAATACTACTCCTTCTGAATGTACTTAATTTTTTATTTACTTAAGTTACATTTTAAATTTCAATTATATTTTTTATAAATATTACAAAATTTTTATACGTAAGCTAATACTTCTAATTTTAATTTTATTACTGATTTTATGTATTTACTTCTTGCTATTTGGCTTTATGCCTTGGTATTTAAATTCAGTAAATAAATAAATAAATAAATAAAAAACTAAGAAAAATAAAAAAAAAATTTTTATTTTTTCTATTAAAAAATATTAGAATAAATTGTCATTCATTATTTAAAAAATAAATAATTATTTTCACTCCAGATGTTGTTGAATTGAAATATATATATATATATATATATATATATATATATATATATATATATATATATATATATATATATATATATATATATATATATATGATATGACATTTTAAGAAAAAAATGACCTGTAAAAATATTAAATACAAATTGGTAAGCCAATAAATCTCGAAATATTTAAAAGTTTTTCTACATTGTGATGCTTTAGGCGTGAGAAGACTATCGAAAAATAAAAATTTCAGAGGTAAAGTTGTGCCTTGAGCACATAGTATTATGTCGAACTACTCGTAATTTAATTTTCAGTGTCCTCAGGAAGTCCTGACTGTTTGGACACCGGCCGGTGAAGTAAAAAGGGATCCTATGGCGATAAATGGGATCGGTGTTTCAGGAGTTTTCGTCGCTCACAGTACGACCTGTGACATACCAAGGATAAATAGTGCACCTACGTATTGTATGTTGTACATTATACCTTGCGCCGGTATAACACTAATAGCGTTAGCTTTTAAATGTATATATGTGCATAGAATAAAATCTATATAATAAAAGTTAAGTAGAAAGGGCCGTACGCGATATACGGGAATACAATAATAAAAAATTTAAATGAAAAGGAAGATGAGGTTTACCGAAAATACACAAAAAACATGAAAAAGGAGGCCGCTTTGATCTGCGCGGGGGTTTGCAATGACAATGCACAACCTGCGGTTTGTGTTATTATATTTATTGAATGTGAGTAAAAGGAAATTGAAAATAGACATGAGACGATGAGTGAAATGAAAGAGAAATATTATATTATATAGATCGAGGATGAGGATGAGGATGAGGATGAATAAGATCAAATCCAGAGAAGGAGATCCAGCCGAAGGTAAATGAGGAGGAGGACGAGGAGAAGTAGTAGGTGTAGACGAACAAGTTTAAAAATTAAAGCACAGGAATATTCCCAGCGGCATCCTTTCAAGTGTTTGCGGGCTGGCTGTTGCTTTGGAACACGTCACATTTGTCAAAAAGTCACACTACACCGGAATCGGGTCGTCTTACTGTAGTTTATACACTACATCTTTGGTTATATTACCAGCGACACGTTTAGTGTAGTTATGTGTTATGTGTACAAGTCAAGTCAAGTTAAGTAGTCGAGTGGGAGAGAATAAATTACAATAGGACACAACAGCCCAGGGAAATCTATCTTTTGTTGTTATTAGTCTCTTTGCTTTACTATTTGTTAATGTTATTGTAATAATGTATTTGTATTACATTGTTGTTATTAATATTACGTGTTATGTACTTTTTTTGTCGTTGTTAGACAAATATCTCTCATTAAAGTATATTGTAGAAGAAAAAAAGGTTGAAAGCGCTTATTCGTATCTTATAATTTTTAATATCAAGAAAATATTATTTGATTTTTACAAAAGATTTAATTACTATTTATGTTATTTAGAATTATCTTAATTTTTTTTTTTTAAATAAAAATTACTAATTTTTAAAAATATTTCATAAGAATAGTCCTTGAAATTTATGAAACTAGGCCTTATTACTTGCGGGTGATGCCTTATTATATTTTTTATTTATTTGACATGTATATGGAACAATTGTACCACTGTTATATAACACGTAAAAAATTTTATGAAATTTCCAGTTAACTCGTGTAGAATTTCATAACTATTTAAAAATGTTATGACTTTTCAAGAAGTAGTAAAAAATTTATTGAATTTCGGTTTGTACTTGTAAGCAATGCCAGGAAATTTTGGAGCGCTGTAATAAATTATTTCGTAACATATATGTTTAACTATAAAATTTAAAACTTACTACACCTAGATGTTTAAAGTATTGTCAGTCGAAGAATTTACTGATGGCTAAAATTAGAGTTGTAATAAATTTGCAAGTTTTTTCAAAATAATTTAAAATAAATAAATATTTAAATAATAAAACATTTTATTTAATTATAAAAATAATTGGGGAAAAAATAAAAACAAATTAGTTAATTTGGTGTGCTGTTATTGTAAAATTCGGGAGTTATTGTTAACTATTTATACTGACAAACACAACAAGTCGAGGTTTTGTTTGTGTATATGCTTCAGCAAGCCGAGTACGAAGTATATAGAAGTTTGTATGTAGTGTGGTAGACCTAACATGGGTTAAGGCGAAAGGCACAATATAATATGTATAAATAAAAAAAAGAGAGTAGAGTCAAAGAGAAGAGGAAAAATAAAAAATATGTATGTGTCCATGAGTAGAGAGGTGACAAGAATTTAAAAGAGCCGCCGGGTATTATTGGAAAGATGCAACTTGTCTCACGATCTATTCTTTCTATTCTTAAGATTGTCCAGTAGATGTAACCATACCAAGTCTCAAAGGCACCGACGGCTTTACGCTATGACGCCCCTTCATCAGAAAATAAAAAATGTAATATATTACATTATACAACCTGCTGTATTTTGTTGTAGTTCTTGTTTAGTTATTGTGTTTGTAAAAGAGATCATCAATGTTTGACTTTTTAAAAATACCATTTTTATTTTAAATTTAAATTCAAACTTTTATTATTTTTATTTTTATTTTATTATTAATAAAAGTGACAAATTTTTCATTCCTTAATAGTTTTTAGAACTTGGTGACTTGAATTTATGTCAGGTCGTGGAACTTTTTGTCGGTAACGTGCAAGTGTCGGATTTTATTTTACTGTTAAGTTTTTCTCATGAAGATTAGAATTTTTTTTTTTTTTTTTTGTTAATTATTGAATATTAATTTAATGGCGAGGATTTAAAAGGACCAAGAGGATGTTGATGTGAGAAAAAAATAGTTCCGAGGCACAACACTGACACTCGACCCTTTGGAGAAAAAGATTCTTCATCCACTTGGTGCAGCAAAAAAAAATAATAAAATAAAATAAGAGTCGGTTGGAAGAATGAAAGATAAAAAAAAAAAAAAAAAAAAAAAAAAAAAAAAAAAATAAATATAAAAAAAATAACTAGAGGGTGTGATCGTTTAAAGGCCATATGTTGGAGTTGTAATGAGAGAACAACTCTTGACTCTCTTAAACGTCCCTCTGGCTTTTTCTCTTCACCCAGGGGCGGAACTCGATGAAATGCTTATAGATTATATTCCTCACCTCACCTCGCATTATATCATTTGTAATTTTATTTAGCCACTTTTTTCGCTAATATATCTCAACATCTTTATTCCTCTTATTAAGTACTTTCAAACAAAACATTTATTATTTTATTTTAATTTTTACTATTATCTTTATTTATTCATTTCAATTGACTCAATTCCGCTATCAAAGTGTCGACGCTAACTCGCGTTTAAGTACCGTGTAATCAATTTCAATTCAATATGTAAATATATTTATTTTTTAGACGGACAATAAAAATCCGACTCAAAAGGATCGCTGGTAATCATGACTTTCAATTTATTCAAAAATAAATCCCTCTTTTTTTTTGTTAATAGAAAGAAGGAGGACGGAGATGTCGAGGAAATAATTAACTTTTGCTATCCAACATACCAAGAATTTTCTTTCTTTAATTAAAAAAAAAAAAAAAATAAGATTTTTAATAAATATAATTTATTTGAAGATCTAAGTCCAGAATTAATTTTCAAAAATTAAAAAAAAAAATTTCCAAGCCACAGAAAAATTGAAAATATTATCAAAATAAAAAAAAATAATCCAAAAAAAACTAAAAGCTCTTCAAAAAATTAAAACAAAAAGAAAACTAATAAGCCATAAATTAAAAATAAAACCGGAAAAACAAATTTTATTTCTTTTCCCTGAAAACTGTGAAATATCTTGTTAAAAATATGTTGTAGGAAATGACAAGAACAAAGCTAACAGAGATTTAAAATTCTCGCCACGCTGGACACATATATCTCACTTAAAATAAGCGTACTGCTACCAGTTATACGTTACAAGTAGCGTGAGTGTGGTCCTGAACCTCCCGAATTACGGAAAACTGGATTATCGCCCAAGTAGCGTTTAGTTGTTTGTGTGGGAGTTTCGGAGCAAGTAGTTTCGACAAGTCCAGTCCTACATATAACACGCTATCGTCCCAATATTATATTATGTATTAGAATAGAGTATAAGCAGTAATATAGCAGCCAGAACAAGTGAATCTATTATACTTATCCTGTTGAATGAGAAACTTCTCCTCCCATCCCTGCGCCTTTCTGTGTGTCGAATCGCGCTTTTTAGTGAAACGCAGGGAAAAGGTGCCGCTGAGTTATAAATCTAGCCGCTCGGCACCTTCATTTCTTTCTCTCACTCTCCCTGCTTTTGCCTGAAGTTAACTAAGTATATTCAAGTATATATAATATAAAGTCAAGTTCTTCCATACATGTGTGTTATATGTATTTTACTAAAGGACTAGAATTAGAAGTAAAAGTAGAAGAAGTAGCTGGGGGTCCATGTCCATGTGTGAGGTCTCTTAAATGCTAACAAAATGCTACGGAAACTCCTTAGACTGCTATACACCTTAGGGTCTACCAGGGAAAGATATAATATAATATATATAATGTGAGAATATGACAATAGAAAAAAACACCCGAGGTTTTTATGCTCCGTTTTGGCTGGTGAGTTTCTGTCAACGCCTGGTGAGAACCATCAGACATTGGTTTCCTTTTTCATTATTCTCCGGACTGTGTCGATTGGTACCAGCAAAACCAAATAACTCAAAAATCATCATAAATATTAATTTTCATCCCAAAAGTCACCTTCGCATAATGCAACACAACCACACAAGTCAACAAAATATTCTATTAAATGTATTACTTAGAGGCAGGAGGAAGGATCTGCACCAAACTTAAGTACTTGTTATATTTTTGTATTTCATAAAAAGTAATCTTTCAAATCCAAATATTGCTGGGTGGTCTATCGTTTTTACAAGTCATTAGATCTTAATTCATAGCTTTCGACACTGTTTTTTTTTTTATTTGTATTTATTAGAAAACTTTGGAGTTTAAAGCCTCTATTTAATGACCTACGTATTATATATTGCTGAATGCAACCTGGTAATTAATTCGACACGTTGAACTAATTGATAAGCAAATCGTTCTTATCAGGCTCTATTATCCGGGACTGTTGTTAGTGATGTCGGAACACGAAGAGAAAATTTTAAGAAAATTTACCCTGTAATTTGGAGATTTAGATGTTTTCGGACTTGAGAAATAATTAGTTAAATTTAATGAAATTTTTTTTTAGAAAAATTTGGAAATTTATGGACGTAACTAATAAAGACATGGTTAGTCTGTTTAGAAAAGTATAATTTTTCTTTAAATTTAAATGCGTTTATTTAGGATGCATGAATTATTAATATTGCAAGAGTGAATTACAAAGTGTTGACTAATGGACGCAGGATCTCAATTTTCACATGAATGAATATATTCATTTTGGACACAGATATATTTGTCTGATTGTGAATTTATTTATTTTTTTGGTCACGAAAAAAGGACACAACTAAAATTTAATTTTTTATTGAATATACTGATAAGAAAATTAACTTGATTTAACAGAAAAATAATTTTTAAGAATTTCGTTGTAGAGAATTGAATAAAAAAATTTTTTAATCAGTGTCTAAAAATAAATTTTCGTGCAACTAAATTAAAAAAATTGTCAATGATAAAAAAAGCAAAAATAAAAATGTAAATTTTAGTATCACTTAATCACATTTCACTATTAAATTTTCCATCTATATTTGAAGGCTGTCCGCTGATTCTCACCCATCACATAACACATATCACGGGCAGCGAGATCTGGACGTGGACGAGGGAGTCGAGCTGGATATACATATTATAAAACGCAATCCGAAAGTCTTATCCGGCGAAGTGTGGTACCAAAGTATTAGTGTCTGTCGTGGATACATGCATGTTCACATATCGTGTATGGTGTGTACGGTATAAGGGATTGAGAAAGTAGGGTGGGCGAAGCAAAGGGGGGTGGGCAGGACCCATTAGGCTAATCCTTGGTCGGCGGCTGAGTCCAAAGGAACGGAATAAGAAAGAATAAGAAAGCCTGTGGCTACGTGTCATTCCTGCTCGAGAGCTCGACCGCCGACACCTATACCACCTAGTGCTCCACACCGTGTAGTACATATGTATACATACATAAACATTATTCCTTCCTTGTTCCTCGCTCATTTTAAACTCTAACAACTCAAAACTTAAACTCAAACTCAAACTCCGGCGATACCTTTTACTTTACCTACTCTTCAGAGGTGCTCGCCTTCGTCATTTACGCCGATTTCTTAGATATCATCGCGTCTATTCCCTATTACTATTCCTATTCCCTTTTTTATCCATATCAATACCAACTAAATATAAACACCAACAGACATATTATATTATATTAGATTATACGGAATTCATGAGGTCGTTTAATCTTAGAGAGGGTCGGAAATGTTCTAAATACTTGTCATATTTTCTTCTCATCAATAAATTTTTCTACTCCGAAACAACATAGCCACCTGGGCTTATGCTCGTCCTCATCCTCAGCTAATTAATTCTGTTAATTATATACATTATGATAATCATAATTGATGCTTCTGCTGGGCTTTAATTCTACCAGCTCCGAGTCGGCCTCTGTAGCAGAGGTTGGCAAAAAATAAATAAATTTTAATTACTTTTTTTTTAACAAAATTTTACTGAGTATTTAAAAAATTATGTTGTGACAAATTTTAGAATTTTTCTTAAGAAATAAATTAAAAAAAAAAAAACCTACACGTAGAAATTTTTCAGAATATATTTTTACACCAATTTAATTATTAAATAAAACCACAAATTTTATAACCATAATTTGTAGACTGGTTATAAAATGATTAAAAGCTTTAATAAAAATTTTTTCGAGTGATCAATACTAATTTTAAAAAAATTAAATTGATAAAAAAATTTTTAATCATTAATAATTTATTTATTTCATAAGTCATATTCGAAAAATTAAGAATATGATTAAAAAAACTGACTAATTCTTGATAAATTATTATTAAAAAAATATTTCTGCTGACCTCTGCTCCGCAGTCCATAATATTTAAGAGAAAAAACTCATCTGATATTTCTTATACCTTATACTAGAGTTGGTAAATTTTAAAATTGGCAAATTTATAAATAATTTAACGAAATGAGCACCACTGTTGACGTGTGGCGGGCGGTCCGTTTGATCTCCGCGGGACTCTGGGCCCTCTTACCCTCTGCCGCGGTGAGTATGTGTAAGTCGTGTAGTGTGGATGTGTGAGTAGGCTGATCCCCGGACTCTGGGCTCCGGGTTACCGGACTCCTCATCCGTGATGCAGTCCACACACTATCGCTGTTATTTTCTTTATTTTTATTACTTTTATTATTATTCATCTTTTATATGTAATAATAATAATAATAATAACAAATTTTTTTTTATTTATTATTCTTATAAGCATCAGCTCTTGTCTACCCGGAGCTTGAGCTGCTGGAGCTCGTCGCTCATCGCCGTATCGTCTGTGAGATCCGATATGCTCCACACAAGATTCCGCCACACCTTCTGTTCTGATGACTTCCAAAAACACATTCCTCGATCTTGTCGAGTGTCCACTTCACGGGCTTTAATGTCTCTTAATCTTGTTTATATGAACATATGGCTTTTCAACTCGAGATCTCGGGCTTTTTTTATTTTCATGTTATGTTTCGTTGATAGAGAGTGTTTGGAGTAGAATTAAAAATATTTGGAAAATCAAAAAAAATTTATCGATTTTAAATAAAAAATTTTAATTCAATTAAGTAAAATATTAATTTAAGCAAAATTAAAAAAAAATTAATATTATTATTATTATCAAAAAAATTTTTAAATGTAACAAGATTGATATCAAAGTACTAAAATTAATAATAACACTAAAGTTGACAGACATTACAATTTTTTTTTAGAATTTTGTAACAATTAAATTATTAAAAAAAATTTAATTAAAAAGTTTCATATGTGAAAATTAATAAAAATTACCAGCGAAAATTTTTAGAAGCATTTTTTTTTATAAATTAATTTGTTAAAAAAATTTTTAATTTTAATTGGTACTCGAAAATTTCTATACTAAATTAATTCGTCGAGGTTTGTTTGTTCTGTACTGAAGAACAAGACAGGAGTTGAAAAAATGAGTGGTGGATATTTTCGAGACACAGAAACAAGGATAATGCGTAGCCTGTAAGATATTGACACTCCTGTAATCCGTTTGTCGGACGTGTGGGCAAGCAACTCACGCCCACCGAAGATTAAATTTTGCCGAGTATTTTCTTTCTTCTTCTTCTTTTCAACATACGGATGTATCAATGTAAGTGTGAAGATATGTTTGTAAAGCAAACCCCAAACACGACCACGCAATTGCATGAATGGAGTGCAGATAAACAATAATTTTTTTACACTTTTCAGTGCGATGCTTAAGTATAATTTTTACAACAGTTCTTTATAAATAATTCGGAATTTTTATTAATTAAAAATACTTACCACCACCCAGTATGCCATCAATAGTGTAATCTTTCTTGCCGTCGTCGCCAGTTCTGCCTCCGCGCAAAAGTCTGTTAATAGAGCTGAGACTCGGCGGATCGGTGAAGCCCTCCTGCACAAATAAAGTTGGCATGTCTTGTTAGAAGTAGTTTGATGAATCGACAATCATTATTTATCATTTCATTTTATACTCTTCTCTCTTGGACTTCATTCTTTCTCTACTGCGATAAAGTGGCTAGTAATCGATCATTTTATCATAAAACAAAATAAATTAAATTCAAAGTGCGTGCAGGGTTTAAAAGTGATTTTCTTTATGTATAGACAAACGTTTAATTTTATATTATGAGTTCTTAATTAATTTAGCAAGGTGTGAATTTTTTGGCATTAAAATCATCGCTAATATATTTCTTTTACTGTATTTTTTTCTTTTAATTATTTGTCGACAATTTCTTGGCTATAAAAATATAAAAAGGAGTCAATACTTTATTGATAATTTACAAAACTTATTTTTAAATTAATTACTTTTAGAGTCAATTATTCAATCATTCAATTTAAAAATTAAAAAATTATTTCCATTAAAATATAAAAATTTTTAAATCAAATTTACTTAAATTTATAATAATTTTTGAAGTCAATAATATTTATACTTAATTCAAAATGTTGCTGTTGGTTAAAGATTTTTTTTCTTCAATCAAGGTAATTTTTAGTCAGTGTAAAAATATAAAGTCTTTAACTGCACTCAGTAAAATTTTATCTGCATGGGAAAATTTTAAATTTTGCGACCGTTAGAACTATTTAAGATTCGCCAACACTACCTGTGTTAAATTATAAACGTTTTTACTATTTAGCAACACGTTTATGGGCCATTAAATCGCGTAGGTATTTATTTATATTTTATATTTTATTAAATAAATTTCAAAAAATTCCAAACGAACGTAAATAGGTTGTAATAATAAAAATAAATAAAAACATTAAAATAAATTAACACGCAGCTAAATTAAATGAGTTTTCAATAGACTGGTTTGAAGGTAATAAACAAGTTACAAGTACCAAGTTAGAGAATAAATGGAAAAAAAAAAAAAAAATGAAAGAGCAGTAAACGGAGTAAACAATAAAAAATAGCAATAAAATAATAAAATAAAATATTGCAAAATGATTAAGTCTGCAGATATATCGAGTAGACGTACCGTGTACGTACGGATACATCGCGATCGGGAGATTCGATCGTTTATCTCATCTCTTATATCTCCGATCGCGGCATAGTATCTCAGAAACAATAACGATATATTCCGCGTGTCGATGAGAGAGATCGCTCATATACAGTAAAGAGTTAAGTCTGGAGTCTACAGTAAAGTCTGGCATGCTCTTCGTCTTGGTCTCGGTCTTGGTTCTACCAGGGCGATGACAGGGCAACAGAGACGGAGATAACTGCCTCGGGGAGAACTACGCGGACCCCAGGAACGCCTCCTTACAGCATTAAATGCCGTATTAATGCCGACCACAGTCGCTGCCTCTCCTCTCTTTTTCTCTCTCCTTTTAAAAACTCTTTCATCCAACTCTAATGTGATGCTTATACCTTTTACCTCATGCCTCACTTTTCTCGATCCTTTTTCTTCGTAAATATACACGCGTGTATTTCTTACTCTTACTCATACTTGGGCACTCTCCGATATACCCGTAGCTTTTGCAACGGCAGATACGTCTTTTCGGTGAACGGTTTAGGCTATAAGCTACATGCCTTTTTTTATCCCGCTGCAATTTATCTCTTTATCAACGGATCGAACTTTACTTTTCTGCTGGATTTGAATTTAAGGATTGACTTTTTAGAATTTGTGGAATTTTTTTTTATTTTTACGGATATTTAACATTATAATTATGGACAAATAAACTTTAGGATTGGATAAGAGTATTTGCATTGTATGGACTTTTTATAAAAACTCAAGTTTAAACTTTATGAGTTAATCAAAGTTAATTATTCCCAATACAAGTTTAAAGTTTTTTTTAAGACTACAAATTTACAAAATATTAGAAATGATTTATTTTTATGCATAATTTTTGTGTATTTAAAAAATTTTTTAATTTAGAACTTCTGCATAATTTCCTTAATAAAATTTTTTGAGAAAAAATCTTAAAAAACAAGCAAAATTTTCAGCACAAAATTCATTAAAATCTCAGCCGATAAATTCCCGAGTTCTCAGGTAATAAATAAAAATAGCAAATCCCTTGAGTTTGATAGATGATGTTCGTCCGCGAAAAACTGAGCAAGAAAATTCCGAGTCGGTGTAGGCGGCATTAGAGGACACGCGAGTCGCCCAAGGCTTTTCATATGCAGTATATAAATGCACATCTATACATTAGTACGAGTAAGAGTATGAGTTTGGTACCGGCCTTATAAGTTATAAGAAATATTAAAAAGCTTCATTGAGTGTGATCGCAGCGCAAGATATACAAGAATACCGCCTGCATATGCTTGGACCGAAGAATCCGCTTGGAATATAAATACATATATAAATGCATCTATTTTCTCAATACATTGCCTGCATTAACATGCAATGTACATGTGTAAGTAAGAGATGAGAGCACGCGAGTGAGCGTAAAAAAAGGCTGAACGTGCCGGGGTCAATCGCTAGCCGGAAGATATTGAAAATTTATCCTGTAGTCAGACTCAACACCTTCATTACATCTTATTTTTTCATTAATATTCTATATTACTCATTCATACATTTTATCACGCAATATTATTTTCATTATCTAAAAAAATCGATAGAACTTGAATATTCATGCCTAAGCCCGTTAATTTTATTACCTTGATAAGTTTGTCTCTAATCTGAGAATTCATGATTGTGGGGTCGAGCCGCCTGATTTCTTCGATCCGGGCCTCAACTTCCGGAGTAGCGACGCGTGGTTTGCTTCCGCCAATTACTCCAGGTCTTATGGATCCTGTTTCCTGGTACCTGTTGAGTATCTTCGATACACAGCCATGCGAAACACGTAGTTGTCGCGAAATAACGCATGGTCTTATTCCGGCAGCTGCCATTTCGACAATCCTGAGACGTGTGTGGTTCGGCAGCGGCCGTCCGTTGATAAACACACCACCCAGTTGGTTCATCCTCCCTTGCCCTGTAATAAATAGATAATTGGTCGTACAATTTATTGCGGATTATTAAAAATTTTAAGTGAAATTTCCCGTAAGAGCCCGTTAAATTGACAAATTATGCTCATTAATGGGCATGCTGAGCAATTTCCAGGGTTAACGAGTATTAAGTCTGATCGTTACTCGAATTAGCCACCCTTTCTACGTGACACTGCCAGTGGATCGTCTTACACACACACACACACACACACACACACACACACACACACACACACACACACACACACACACACACACATTGCGTGCATGGTGGCTAAGTAAAACCGCGGCCACCGTAATTACTGTGTTTACGTTTAATACTGAATATAATATAATATAACATAATATAATACAATATAATAAGACAGGTAACCGTGCTCCGTTAGGTCCAGCGCGTCATCGTAATGAAAATTTATCTATCCTATATATATTTATATATTTGCATCTGATATTGCCACGCTGGTATCAGCCGAAAGTATTTATTTAATTACTGTTATTGATATTTTGAGAAAATAACCGAGCAGCAGACAATATATACATATAAACATGAGGATGAATCCTAACTGACCGATACTTTATGATATATCTTCCTCTAATATTCATCACGATTCAGCTCCCGGGCGTGAATTTAATACTTTATCACAGTCAATTCAATTGACACGGTTATTTAGTTATGATTTTATGGCCTATACACTGTCGAATTATATTTTTCATGCTCGCTGTAATTTAACAAATTATTTATTATTTATTATTTATGTTTTAATTATTTTATTATATACCTTGGAACTGGTACCCTCCGTACAGCGACTTCGTGCCTCCCGTAATATCCATCATTTAGTTGCTTGTCTCAAACGTTATCACTTTTAAATTAATATTTGCACTATCGTCTATCACAATCACCATTAACAATTACACTATTTTATTTGCACATTTTTTGGTAAGCTGTACATCATAATCTGAGTCGAGAATCCTCTTTTGGAGTTTTATTTCCATGCAGTATTTTTATTTTTTATAGAATAAATAAAAGTTCTATAGATAAAAATAATTTTAAGTCATAGAAAGAAACTTTTTTTTTTTTTTTTTTTTTTTTTTTTTGGGGAAATTGTACGGAAAGAATAGTCAGTTTTTCTCGAAAATCTTGCGGTAAGTTACTTTCCTTTTCCGGGTAGGTTTTTCCGTAAATACGAACTAAAGTGGTGGCGCGAACGTCTTGGTCTTGTGTGCCCTAACGCCGGAATACTTAGAAAGAAGAGCTGGCTCGTGCACGGATACAGAAAGAGCTTGGTTGCTCGAGGAGGGTTTCGTGATTCTCTCGACTAGAGGGGAACTGGGATATTGTGTTGTTTGAATGGGGTCCCTGTTCCTCTGCTGGAGAGTTCTCTTTCTTCTTTCACGAGACTCTAGTTCACTCTTATATATTCTATATTGTATATTGTGTAGCTACGCCCTAACCACGTGGTTGGTAAGTAAGAACCCCACAATGGGCGTTCTTTACACATGGATACGCCTTCGAAGTGTGCTTTTATCATATTCATATGCTTTTGTTGTTATATTTATATATTTGTTGCGTTTACTGGTACTTGCGATGGTGTAATGACGTTTTTAGCGCTAAAATAGTCACGCGATTTCCAGAAAATCATTCCATTAGTCACTTGGTTTTCTTGTGATTAGTTTTTACAGTGTTTAGACAGAGGATTGAGTTTTTTATATTTATTTAAGGAACATTTATGGTTTACAATTTTTTTTTTCGAGTCTTGAATCAAGCAAAAAATGTTTTGATTAATTTTAATAAGCAATCAATTTTTTAAACCACCTTTTTTTTAACACCTGGATAATTTTTTCTATTTTTAAATCAAGAAATATTTACCAACAAAAATTATTTTTTCTAAAGAAACTATCTGTTAATTTTTAAATTATTATCTCAATGGTTACAGATTCGGTTTTAATAGAAAAATTTGTAAGTTTCAGCAAGTATTGACGATTTACAAGGTTGCACGATAATTTATTATCTGGTCCCCGCAGAGAGAAAATATTTCCAGCCTAAGATTTTCACTTTAGTCAGTTACCAAAATTTATGAACGACCATCGGCCGGAAATAAAATCATTATGAACTTATAATGGGTTTCTTGTAAATTTTTATGGCTCATAAAGAGTCTATTTTCCTTTTTTTTTATGTCATAATCCCAACTTATTTATTGCTGCATTTTACAACTCGAACTTAAGCTAAAAACTCCAAAAGACACAAAGGATACCATAAAAAAAAAAAAAAAAAATTTTTTTTAAATCCCAAAATCCAAAAGTAAAAGCTTAGACTCTACATTAGGAAAAACGACTTAAGTTTAGTTTACTTTATAATGAATGGGTTGTTTAAATATAGAATTTGAAGAGGGATTCCTTGTAAATGTATCCATTGTTCTGAATATGCCAACAAAATTGACAAGTTATAAAGAAAATGTTGATGAATTGTTACGGTTAGTGTTATGTATAACTGGAGTTAATCCTTTCCACTGAACGGCCTTCAGAGAAACCAGGAAGTGAACTAACATAACCCAAAGTTGACCTTGCCCTTACGCAACAACAACATTTCGTTAAACTGTCTCAAAGTCTCAACGGTCTTACTAATGGCTTTCGACAAACCCAAGAATGGGAAGAATAAAGATAAAGAAATAATAATAATAGTAATATAATAAAAACAACGACAACTAAACAGCCAGTGGACAAAAAGGTCTAGCCTGTAGTCTGACTCGAGAAGGTACTGCTAGTTAAATCTCTACACTAATTTTAGTAGACACTGTTAACAAGAGTAATATTTTCTAATGCAATATAACAATAGCCTGAAGAGAAAAACTTTTAGAGAAATAAATACCACTGCACGGTAGATTAGTGGGAGCTCGAAGAATATTTACAGCCTCCTCAGTTGCTCCAAGTAAAATAATTATCTATGTATGATAGCTCGTAATAAATTTTATGACAGGGTCTAATATAAACTGAGACCAGCTAATATAAGTCTTTTCTACATCGTACCATCTACATCACCACCAGCCAGGAACGTTCCCGCAGTAAATCTTTGGCGAGTGTTATAGTTGTGTTACAACAGTAGCAGGTTCAAAACTTAGTCGAGAGTCGAGATATATAATTCTCCAGACATATATACTGTCATTTTCAACATGATGATGTGATCAATTCACACATATGTACGCATTGTATAATATAAATATATATACACATATACATAAAGTACGAGGAAAAAATTCAGTGACTATCTGGCAGGTCACAGCTCGAAGGTAAATTCTTTTGGCACGGACTGCCTGCGGGAGGTCCTCTGGTCGAGCTTCTTCTTAAATAAGTTGGACTTATGCTCACGGAACTCAGCTGCAGCGATACACAGCTGAGGTCTGATGGAAGTGAACAGGATGTGCGACAAAAAGAGAGGCCCGTAGAATGTAAGAACACACATAAACTTGTTACTCTGGCCAAGACTGTGGCCCTACGGGAGCCTTATTGGTATGGAAGGACTTGGCATCCTTCGAGTCCAGCGGAGAGCATCTCAGGGGAACAATGTCGAGCGACGGGGCGCGTCTGCAAATATTGTACTCCCCGAGACGAGGTGAGGACACTGAAATAAGATTTAGAGCCGTTAAGATTACATTACCTTCTTGTTTTCTTCGAGGAATAAGTTATATTATATTAGTGAGGCCCATTTCGCGTATGCAAGCAGACAATTATTGGGACCCTGGGGGGTCACTCTGAGGGATTTTTGGAGGAAGCTATGGCCACTTTGTGGCGCTACTGACTTTTTTTGTTATAGTTTTCAGATTTATGGATTTTCCAAGGAAACATTTTTACTTCTATTTTACGTTTAATGCTGAACATGTCTTTTAGTTTAATGTGTATAACGGATCCCAAGCTTGTGTACTGAAGACACATATGAGAAAAATTTATTGTGAGAATAATAATTTATGATATTTTAGAAAATTTGTTAGTTTACCTGTGAACAATATTTTGAAATGATAATATATAAAAATTGGTCATACATGGACATATTGGGCTTGATATGTCCTGACATGTTTATAATATAATTTTTCGATCGAAGGTAGAGATAAAAATCTCCGTCAGAGGGCGCATGATCGCTAAATCCTTACAAGAGGTTTGTTCTAAAACAGAACTAGTAATTATCGTTTAATTCGACATGTTAATTGACGTACAAATTTTTGAAAAATTATATATACTGAAAAATTGTAAACTTGACTCAAGAGAAAAACACTTTGGCTTTACATAGGAAAATAATATAAAAATGATTGATTTTGAGTCTCCCAGAATTTTTTTGTAGCTATAAAAATTAAAAAACACAGAATAAAGAATCTTTTTTTTTTCGACTTTTGACACTAGATACCATTAAAAATTTTTCACAATTGGTCTTGATGTTAATTTGAACGAAAAAGTGTTGCAAGAAATTAGTTACGTAGGGATTTTGTTGTTACAAATTTAAACGTGAGGAAATGCGTGAGCACATAGGCACAACACACATATAATGCATTCCATTGGCAATAGCAAAGCAAAAAAATGCAACCGAGAAAATTCCTCAAGCATTTTTCATCTATTGTCTCGAACGTGGTGATTGTGCGTAACTAAGTTGTGTTATTGTTTACCTAGCACAGGTCTATATATTTATTATGTGTCTATAGACTCAGAACAGTGGAGTCTGGTATGGAGTCTAGTCTACAAAAGTATTTTGTTGGCGACTACCGAAAAAATGATGATTGATCTCACGAGAGTGAAAGTCAGAAGCTGGTTGCGTTTTACACTAAGCAAGTATCAACTATGTCTACTTCTTAGGCTTCTAAAATACCAGAGACCAAATTCAGAGACTGCTGGAGGAAGGACTAGGTAAGGTAGTACGGTATAATGTGGAAGAAATTGATTAGGAGTTTCCTAGGTGCTACAGACACTTTGCCCGGTCCGTGACTTTTTAAATTACTTACCCAGGTACCAACAACACTCGAGTTAGTTTTTTTTAACAAAGTCGAGAATTTACTTTAGAGCTTTTAGCTTGTTACTTGTTGTGTTAGGTGTTGGAATATTTTTATTCAATAAAATTAGATAATAATGTGTTGTGAAATATTTCCAGAGAAACAAGTTATAGTGAATATATATTTAAAAGAATAAAATAATGAAAGAAATGAAAATAAAAAAAGTTAAATGAAAAAGAAAAAGGTATAGATTAATGATTTATATCTGGGGACGACTGGTGGCGGGAGTTGGGTTCGACGCTAAAGTCACAGATGATTTGTACTCTCGTTTGGTTAATCAACCCGCCGGCGGTGCTATTGTACTCGTAATCATCGTTGACAATTATTATTATTAGTAGTCACACTGTCGAGCTGAGGTGGATGTGATTCGTTGCAGTAGGTCGACGTCGATGTCGACGTCGACGTATGCCTGTGCTCCGATATAATCTGTGTTGTACATATGTGTGTTATTTAAGATTGTGGTAAGCGTAAACGTTGATTATTTCACTTGAATTTAATGTACGAATCAGTAACACGAGATTTAATTTCAATCAATGCCGCCTGCAACACTGTTATGTTTATTAGAGAGACGCTAAGAAAATATCATTTCTGTGAATGGGCGCACTGATAAAAGAATTCGCGATTCTAAAGGTAAATTTTGGAAGAGAATGTTGTTTTGAATGTGGAGTAAGTTATTTTTTACAACATGCAAATTTATTAATTATAAAAATACGAGGTAGAAAAATTTTTGAATTAAAAAATTATTTTTGCAAAAAAAGAAAAAATTCTTTGCTCCAGAGTAAATTTTCTTTATTCAAAAAAATATTCAGAAAGAAAAAACAATTTAGATAAAGTAAAGGTTTGTTTCAAAAAATTTTTTTCTTGCTCTAAATTATTTCGGTCTTCTTTAAAATATTTTGGTTGAACTAAACTTTTTTTTATGTGGTTTAAGTAAATTTTACTTGATTCAAATTATTTTTGATGGAGAAAAATAAAATTTTTTATTAAATGATTTGTAAAAAAATAAATTTTAAGGTACAATTTTATTAAAATTTTTCCGATGAATAGAAAAATTTATTATGTTTGCATAAGAAATATTTTTGAATTGAACCATATAAAAAATATTTAACAGAATAAATCGGGTTATTAAATTTCTTTGTAACAAAATAAAAAAAATAATTTTTCAATTACACAAATAATATTCAACAGAAAGAAAAAAAAAATATTTATTTAAATCCTTGAATACCTCATTTTGTTCGACCTTACAGCTTATGACAGAAAATTATTGTTAATGATCGATAATAAATAATCTCGAACAAAATTATTATAATTAATTCTTTTAGATTTTAAAAATATTTAAATTTGTATAACATTAAAAATAGTTTTGAGTATTTGGTATTTGTCCAGATTGAAGGGACTGAGTCGTTAAATAACAAGGAGGGTGTAAAAAAAACAAGAGAGAATGTAGAACAAGGGTGAAAATTAAAAAGACGACGAGGTTAGAAAGACCAGATAGGAGTTTTGGTAATATATATTAAATGTAGGGCCAGTACAGCGTTGTCTCTCTTTATTATTTCTCGGTCTAGGCTCCTCGGTCTCATCTCTAAATAGCCGGCATTAAAAATTCTAATGAGCTTGTATACCACCCCGGTTCTCACCTAGTTTAACATAACAACGACACATAAGCCATTACTCAAAACACGGAGGTTCTGTCTTTTAAAATCCCGGACTAGGTCGCGGGGAAAAAATAATTTATTTTTAAAAAATAAATAAGTTAAATAATAAAATGAAAAAACACTAATATATTGTATATATAAATATATGTATATTGTGATTTGTGTTAAAAAACTAAAAGCCAGTGTGAGGTCTAGGTTTACAAGTGGTTTTCTCTCCACATTATTATCATTATAATTATAATAACATAAGTTAACACATATCACACTATACTGTATACTACTAGAGTTCCCTTTAGGCGACTTTGACAACGACTGATGCCTGGATATCCTTCATCAAGATTTATTAGGACTTGGACTAATTGCCGCTTTTAATAGAATTTTTTGGTGGGAGTCTAAAAGAACAGAATATAAACTAAAGACTTAAACAGCCTCTACCGTTCTCCAGAGCGTTGAAAAAAATTTTTTTTTCTCACAATAGACTGCTCCAACTTTAGATTATTACTTTTTATCTTTATTTTATTTTTTTCTCTTTTGTTATTATATTGTTGTTATATTATTTCAAAATATACTTCACCAAATTCTTCATATTTTCAGTTTATAATTATTCAAACAGCCACCGATTGAAAAACCACTAAAATTACTAAAATAAAACATTGTTCTGAAGAATACAAAGCTTCTCAGAAATCGACAATAAAAAAAAAAAAACATTTTTTTTGGCTATTGTTCTTCCCTTGCCTCCTAAAAAGAAAAACAAAATTCTATTTAAGTAGCAAAAGATGAGACATCCCGTGTCGTTTGAGTGAAAAGTACAAAGAAATAAAATTTTTAAAGGACCTAATTAATATTAGACGTACTATTTAAAATTCATTTTGGCGGATTTGTCTCAAACAAACAACAGGTAATTCGCTTTCTGTTTCACTAGATAAATATTTATGTATTCCAAGAGTTTTAAAATAAACATAAATAACTAAAGTGGAGCATTTTGGAGGTTGAATGGCACCCTTTTGAAGGCCGTTAAAAATGATACCCACTAAAAATACATAAGTGAGCATGGAGGATGTCCTTAGACAATAAGCAGTCTGGTTAATATGCGGTTAGACCACCAGGAAATTATGCTCATGCTTAAATTTTTTCTTGGCTTTTTATTTAGTTGTGGTTAACGCCTCAATCTATACATATATATGTGAATACAGTTACAAATATGTTTAGTTATGTTGTATGTTACGTTATTAGGCCTAAACTGGTAGAACATTAGGCAACTTAAACGCCCACTTGAGCAAGCCACCTGTAAGGCACACTTGAAAGTGTGTAATCAGGACCAGGACTCTTTAAAGGCTGAAGCCTTTTAACTCTCAACAGAAACCATCCAATAAAATAAACTAGCCGTTTTAAATAAATCTACTCTTGCTGTTTAAAATCCAAAGTCCTTAATATTATATGTATTAGGGTCTGTAGTTATCAATAAATTCTCTCCGAGAATTACTGCAGGCTAAAGTACGCTATGCTCAAAGAAAGGGATTCTCGAAATGGAATGGAATGAAAAAGGATTTTTTAAATTTTATTGTAAATACAAATTAAAAGTTTAGTGTAAGTTCCGTAAATAACATCCGAGATGTCCCATAATTTAGGTAAATTTTTTAGCGAGCCTTTTTGAATACGTGCCTCATAATACGTGTGTTAATATTAGGGGAATATACTAGGGGAATAGAATGCGGGGTGTGGGATCTCGACACATCTCGAGATAGCGTACAGGTCCGAGTCAGCGCGGCGTCTTTGAAGGAATTAGTCTTATTGGGCACAAAATTGGAACAGGAGCCCTCCTGACCCCGCATACGTCCTCTGTATTCACTGTTATATCTTGTATGTTGTATATATAGACCCTTTCCGAGATCCCTGCATCAAAAGTAGACTCCCGAGACGGTCAGGCGTTTTCTATCCTGTCGCTCAGCATACACTTAACTTTATATATCAATGTGGATACACATATGTGTGTATGGCTATACTATGCATTCACATTCATACTTGTAAGAGAGTTAGAGGACCATAACGAGCTGAATTATGCTCATGGGATAGTCACATTCAGACTTCTCATAGTTTGCCAGCCCACGTTTGATCACCCACGTTGTTTAATAACAATTGTAAAATTTTTTTTTATTTTTTACTTTAAATATTCCTGAAAAATTCAATTGTTAAGTGTTTAGGGAGCTAGTAAGGATTTATTTTTTTAAATACTGAATTGCTTTTCTTTTACAATAATTATGATAGTTTAATATGTACAGAAAAAAATTTTTACTTGAACTGAGAATATTTTTTTGGCTTAATAAAATTTTATTTCAGCCAAGAGAATTTTTCATAAATATTTTCTTGAGCCAAAAAAATTTTCCTTAAAAAATTTTTTTGTTAATCATAAATATTGATGATTAATTTTGATATTTTTAATTTTATTAAGAATATCCTTTAATAATATATTATTCGGAAGTAATGGAGGAGGCAAAAGAAAACCACAAAAACTGACGTCAATTCATAATATGCGTTACGGGCATTATCTATTTAAGTTTTGTACGTAACGTTACTCACAGAGATATGTTGTGACCCTTGGAACTCTCTTATTCATTTTTCTTCACTTATTTATATTACTTACATACATAATATACCTCTCAATATAATACATAATCGTACAGACGGATCCTTGAATTATTTTTCGCTACTATTTTCCCAGAATAATATCCTTTAACCCCCGTGTTATTAATCTTTGAATATTCCTTGTACACTACTGTGTGTTTCCTCACAATTCTCAATAGCTTTCTGGCATTACCATCATCCTGCAGTCTAATAAATTCCTCAAGTCTCAAACCAATTTAACTCTGGTGAGAATATCGTTATAAAGACACGTTAATTTATTTTATTTTCACTGGACAAACGTCATACCCAGTAAGTAAATGTCTTTGAGTCATTTTTACAAGTGGAAGTTGCATGAAAAAAAAAAAAAAAAAAAAAAACATTTTCAAATAAAAAACACATACATACACATGCAAGTATAAATACTGAGTAATGTGAATCGGTGTATATCCACGTGGCTATAAAGGTACTTAATGGGCTTTTGCTTTAACCGACAAAGGGTTTTATTTAAATAACTCCGAGGCAGAGAAAGAGTGAGCGCTCCAAAATCCCTCTGTAGTAAACGTCTAATATTCACTCTTTATTTTTAATATTTATTGTCTTAAGTTAAGGCTTTAATACTATCGGTGGATTTAATTAACTGTTGCGTTAATCAATCAATTGATTATTGGAATAATTAATAATTATTTTAAAATAACTTGCCAGCGTTTTCGAGTTCAGGGGTCATTGTTATTAATTATCAATTATTCTAGTTTGAGTTTTATTTAAATAATTAATGAAGGTCAAGATGAGCGCGTGAGTTTATTCATTGACAAAAATTATATTCCACGTACATTTGAGCTGTATGTTGTATATTATATACATATATATATATATATATATATATATATATATATATATATATATATATATATAGTAGGAAAGAAGAGAACAAGAGTAAAAAGGAAGAGAATAAACGAATGAGAGTCTAATGAAAGGCACGCGCAGTTTCTGACGGCTCCGCGTGAGAATAAAATAATTAACTGAAGCCGTACTGGTCCCTGCCCGGGCTCACAAGCTTGTGAGAAGAAAATAATAAAATTTAAAAAAATAAAACTGCAGATGAGTAGGTGGATTCTGTGTAAGTGTACGAGACGAAGATAAAGTAAGACGTGTGTAAGTTTGGTGCATCAAAGGAACAAAATATTGTGTGTAGTAGGTGAGTAGCGTGCTCCGTTCTCCGTTTAGTTCTTCACTGAATATCTGCTGTACGAGAGTTTACTTGGGGTCTTGGAATCGTCTGCAGTTTCGCTTATATATATAGAGAAAGATAGTGAATAACGTGGATGGTAAATAAGAGGTAAAAAAGGGCTGCTACAGCCCGAGAAGAATTGAGAGAGTAGAGGTGTCGAAGAGTTAAGCGATGTGAGTATGAGGAAAGAAGAGAACAACTCCCCGAGTCGACCAGGTGCATCGTAAAGCCTTAGAATGATGCTCTAATAAATTCAACTGAAAAATTGCAAGGCCTCGGGGTTACTCAGCAGAAGACTTCAGGACTGCATCACTCTCTTGGCATTTCTTCTTCGTTTCTTCGTTAGCTGGATTGGGTGTGCAATATACGTATATGTTATACGTTTTATTTGGAGCTTTGTCTTTCTCACAAGCATCTTGGCTAGTCGTTTAGGTCAAGCTTGTCCAGGAGATGACTTGACTGAGTATCCTTCCTAATATTTAACTGTATGCTGTATGATCGCTGCTCTTTTGACTTTAATGATTCTACTGAGAAGTCTTTTGAGTTAAAAATCAATTTATTTATTTTTATTTGTTATTCTTATTACTCTAAGCAAGTTTAAAATTTTAATGGCTTTAGTGAGCGTGATACTTTACTAAATAATTTGAAAAATGATATTGGAACAAATTTTTTTTGAACATTTTTTATATTACGATGAGAAACTAAGTATTATCAAATAAATATGAATAAATGTAAGATAAAACTATTCACAATATTTGATAACAATATTTGATAATCACGAGCAATTTTTCGATCATTTAAAAACAATTCGCAGTATCAATACCGAGTTAATAATTTTTCTTCACCCAGAATTCTCAATAATAATAGCAATAACATAATAATGCACATGATGCATGTACACGTGAATATAGACTAAGAACAAAGGTAGCCGCTGTGTGTACTATAAAGTCAAGAAGTTGAGGCTCAAAGCTCGGCTCAAAGTTATCCCGCGCTATATATAACACCACTAGCAAAACCGTCTTTCTAGCTTAACAAACATAAAATCCGTCAAAGCTATCCGTCCATAATAATATGAGTTAGTTGGTAAATTCATATGCTGATACCAGCCTACCCATATACCCACGACAATAAGAACCAGTAATTGTATATGATCACCTCATAAACTCATAAACATAAAGACCCAGCTAAAACTTTCAAAAATCCTAAAAGGAAATCATTAATTTCATTTATATTTTTTTTACGACAATAAACCTTTGTTAACTGCAAAAAATATTCCAGCATTTTTTATTAAATTTTTTCTATTGTAAGACTGAATAATCCGGGCATTTTCTTATTTTTTAGGATTTCTCCTCAGCCGTCAAAGAGGCCGAAAAAAAATCGGATCCTTTATGTCCACGAGCCAAAGCATTAATTCGGACGCCCTGTTTCTCTATACTGAAAATGAACGTGTACCCGATAGTAGTACATACATATACATAGTGTTGTGTCCTATAGATTGTCGGCCGTGTTTCGTCACAGTCGGACTGCTGTGTTAACTTAGATTGGTCGCGGCCCGGTGTCACTCGCTCGCGACTCGGTCCTATTTATTGATTATTAGCCGTGTCCTCCCTTTAGGAATTTGGGTGGCAAAGTGACAGGAAAAAGAGAAACCCATGTACCATCTATAACATGTATAATCTATATAATATAATATAATAAAATATAATAACAGAAAGACAGCATGTTAGGCGTTAGGCTTAAGAGTACATACTACCAACCACTACATCCTCAGGTTTCATTTCTAGCTTTTATATTACACAGCATCAACTCATTTTGTTATTATTCATTTCGGTATTCAGTAGTTCGAGTATTTTTGTCAGCCAGCTGAATCCACCGTTGCAAATCGCTTCATAGATCCAAAGATAAAGACCAGAGTTGAGAATATCTTGTACGGATGCACACTGGTGCTATATACTTTACTCTAGTGGGAGATTTTAACGCTTCTACTGAGTATCTGACTTTGCCTGATTTTTTATTATATTATTATATTATATTATATTATTATTCTTGTAATATGTGAGTATAAAGGCTCTCTTAGCGGGAGTTTTGCATACTCCCGACGGACTTGAGTGATCGAATGCTATCAAGAGATTTGGGCTAACGTGTAATTCAACAATGACGACATTTTTAAGTATTTTGTTGAGGTTTTTCAAGTAGCAAGGGAGTTTGCTAATAATGACATGTATATTTGTGATATTTGGACACCCATGTTTGTGGATGATTCACTGAATGATAAGAATAATAAATTAATATTATGAAGGATTGGAAACATTTGTTTGTTGCAATTTTATTCAAAAATTTCGATGCTCTGTTAACAAATTGTAAGTCTACAATTTTTAGAAGAAGATTTTTCAAGATAACAATAGTTCGAATGCATATATATTGTTTAAATGACTTGACTTTGGAACAAATAATTTTTAATTTTTAATTTTCTTCTTGCATATATCGAAGCTTTTCTGAAATAAGGTTAGATAATTTGCTAATTAGACAGATTTGTTTCGTTTAAAATTTTTTAACTTGTTAATTTGATAACAATAGAAATGTTTTTATAATTTTTTCAGATCTAAATCATACAATACAAAAAAATTTATTATCTATACAAGAAAAATTACATGATAGTTCATTTTTCATCCGATTAAATTAACTTTGAATTTATCACTAATTTTATTAGTAATTTTATTTTTTTCTAATCCACTAAAGCTTTGAGTTTAATAATTAGTAAAATAGTCACTAATTCTTCAATGATATTATATCTGATTAGTCAAAAAGCAAATTCACAAATGATAATCTCAAGAAACACAATTAATAATCCTAAGATAATATTTATTGTATAGAAAAATCTATAATTATTATTCTTACGGGGGTGAGATGATGCCTCAGATAATACCGAGACAGGTGAAAGGCTTTCAGGTGAGCCTCAGGCAAATATTTTGGCTATCTTAAGATCTTGAGGATTGTTGAGTTTAAAAAGAAAAAGAGTTGGCTCAGTATAGATATAGAATACAGGCTCTCGGTAGGTACTGTATACTAAATACGATGGTGGTCGGACACGTGTATACATTTATACAGTGTCTAGCAAGTTATTTGTGTGTATACAGACTACAAACTGTAAAGGATATTTTTAAGGAGTGATGAGATTAACCACAAAGTGAAACCGCGAAGAGCGAGACGGTAACGACCCCCTGGTAAGATAATGCTCTGCTACCCTAGTGGCATCATTTTTTTGACAAAAAATTTACCTTTTTATAAGCATATAATACTATAAATCGTGCTTTGCAACGATATACTCGGCACTTGGACAAAATTTTCTTAAGTTTGGGATAAGCTCTAGATTGAATGACACTAACACCGGGAAACTGCCTGAGTTTTATTGTGACTTCTTAAACTGTTATTTATTTACTAGAAGTGCGCATACTTTGAATTTTTAACTTGAATCCTTTTCATGGGTTAAGAATTTCAACTATTTTTGAATTTTTTAATATACTTCACACGATACTTGTAAATTTTTAATTTTTTTTCCGTCTTATTTTTTTTTTAACATTCTTAATAAATTAATCAAAGTCTAAATAAGATTTAATTTTTTTAGATAAAAAAATAACGTTACTATTTATTAATCAATCATTTTCAAATTAAAATTTTATCTTTGATATAAAAAATTTGGAAAATATAAAAAAAAAACTACTATTGATAAAATTATTAGTATAGAATTAAACTAAACTACACAGTAAAAAATGACGCAAAATTTTTTACGGTGTAAATATTGAATAAAGACAAATTTTAAGTGGATAGACAGTTACTGATTTACAAAATTTTTGGCAAACGCTTATTAAAAATTAATAATATAAAATTTTCAATCATTATGCAGATATAATGATTTTTTAAAAGAAAAAAAAATAACCAATTATTAAAAAAAAAAAAAAAAGAGTTAATTAAGAGTAAATAAATTGAAGTTTATATTACACATGATAATTCGCATATCCAAAACTAACAAGGAATATCGAATTCCCGTGTCTAAGGCAATATCACCGGTCTAACAAATCGAAACTAATCCTGATTCGACTGCGTATCAACTCTCAATAAAATAACAAACAATAAAATACCGTGTCAGAGACCGTTAAAAACGCGTTCACACACTTCCAAATTCATAGATATTATATCCGATATTTTTCAATCTCTCGTATCATTTTTTCCCTATTGTAGACTCTCATTTCTCTTGTTCACTTTTTCTCTATACCACTAAATCCGTCGCATCCACCACGTGCCCCTTAACTATATCTATAACCAAACCAGCTTTTCTCAATTTCTTATTCTGGTCTCTGATTGTTACGTCTCGGGTGGTCGCGGTGCTTTCGATGGGCTTCGTTAGTCGAAAAACACTTTTCTTCGACACAATATACTAGCCCGGTCCTACAGAGGTGAAATAAACGCGAGAAGCCTAGTTTTCTCTAGACTCCTCCCTGTTTCCGTGCCACCAAGATGGAAGATGGAAGATTTGAGCTTACTTGGTGGATTCGAGCTTGTTCTTTCCAGCTAGTACTTCTACTGTTCTCGTTGCTATATATTAGACCAAGACTGGCAGATCTCATCTTTTACTTCTACACACATTATATAGATCCTCATCATCCTCGTCCGGGTTTACAGCTTCGCGCCACGGTTACTGCACGCTTTGATTACATTACTTACGCCTCGATTCTCAGGTTTAGTTAAGGTTATATTCTTCTGCTGAAGAATAACGCTTGGTTTCGACCCCTAATGGTCTTGTTCGACTGTCGAGCAACACGTTAACGTTCTCTATCTGATCGATAGCCTTTTAAAATTTTTTATTTCATAATTTAATATATTATTATTTTTCTACGAATTGAAACAGTTAATTATTTTCAATAATTAAAAAAAAAAAATTACACCAAAAAAAGAAAACAGTCCATCACATTTAATTATATTATACATCATGAATAAATACTCCGCTGTTAGAAATTCTAAAGTTCTAGATTTTTTATTATTTCGAAGAAAGGGCAAATTAAAAAATGGTTTTCTCGTTAAAAATTGTTCCCCTTCCTGAAGGGCACAAAAATGTATCATAAAAAAATCTCTCAAGATATGAAAGAAAAAAAAACCTTAAGACTAATCCGAAAATCTGACAAACTTCTAAATACTCTCATCTTGGACCTCCCAGTAGGTGTTTTCACATTTGCATGCTTGTGAACGAGATCTCAACTTTTCACCACAAAACTCTTGGTGGTCGTTGCATTATTATATGTATACAGTGTATGTAGATGGTTGATGCTTGTGGTAAATACATAATCCGCGGCTACACCAGTCTCCTTTATTATTATTTCACACTTACTGTCAACGGATTTAACACGTCAGTAAGTTTTCCTCGGAGGTAAATTTTCTTCCATCGAATATTTTTTGGGGTTTAACAATTTCATTGTTGACTATTTTAAGCTCCAATAAAATTTTATTGTTTCTTCAAGACATAAAATCTCAATGGGAATATTTTATTTTTGTTATTGATTTCAACAATATTCTAAATTTAACGACAATGACTTAAGTAGATCCAGATCTCGTGTCAGCTTTTTAAATTTAGCGAGAAATGAAATTTTGTTTATATTTAAATTTATGCTAGTTCGTTTCGGTTCTCAAAAATAATTTCCGTCAAAAAGTAAACATTATTTGAAGTACCGGATAATTTTGCCTAAAAGCCGTGTAGCGGTGCAAAGATCTAGTTAGAGGATGACTTATTGATTGGCGATGGAGTAACCGATCTATAAAAAAATAAATACATTGAAATAGATTTATATAATAAGTTAATAAAAGCAGAACGACGCGGAAAAGACCTTGCCGTAATGAACGTGATGAGGCCTTACACAGAATTATTATAAAGGGATTGTTCGAGTCTTTTCATCATCAGCAGAACTAAGTTCGTTTAACGCGTGATGACATGGCTGCTTATGCCGGGTACCTCCACGATCCGACCACTACAAGGCGTCATACCAACTCAAATGTACGCTCTTGCAGTATAGTCTTATGGGTAGAGGATTGGATACTATACACGCTTTTTCAGCTACTTTCTAGCCGGCTCCTGTATAAATACATATATATGTATATGTATAGTAGAGAAGCATTATATTATTCCATTCCGACTTACAACCGGTGGAGAATTTGATTAGGCCAATTATGCGGTTCCACTTGTAAATATTCTTGACGTGAAATTTTCATTTGCTACGATGCCTTCTTCATACTAGTTTAGATGATTATGTCTTTTGCACACCTATCACTGCAAGTTATTATAATTTTTTGAATAAATATTTACTTTACATTTTTTTGTCATTAATTTGTATTTTGGCTTTTGCTTGATGTCTTTATTTCAATTGCTAAGAAAATTCTAATGTCAATGTGTTAATTTTTTGACCCATTTTTTTGACAAATGAATTTGTTATAATTTTTTATGGGTCTTCTGCAGGATTCTACACAGGAAAAAAATATTTGTTTAAACCAAGACAATTTACAAAATTGATTTTGATTCTATCAATTATTAAAAATAATTAAAACCACTTTGAAAAATTTCATTGTCTTGAACAAAATTTCTGAATCAAGAAATATTTTATAATTTGAGAATTTTTTGCTTCATTCAAGACAACAAAACTCTTCGAAGTATTTGTAAGTTTTTTTTTTCGTTGACTAACTGAATTTCTTTTTTATCAAAAAAGCAACAGACTGTTAATTTTTCTGTTAAAGTTTCCATAAAAAAATCAAAAACAAGCTATAAAATTCGAATAATTAGCTCGTAAAACTAAATTAGTCGGTTATCGGCTGATATTTAAAAAATATGTCACTAGGATCTTGTTACAAAGAAAAAAGTAGCGGCATTTAGAATATCTGGAGCATATTGTCCGTGTAATGAAGCCAAATGTTTTAAAATCTGTCATATAAATTTAAATAGGGGTGAATTACAGTCACTAGTGACTGCGCAACAGAAATTATAATATCTAGCATGAAAGAAATAAAGAGTAAGGGAAATATGTCTTTTGGGTAGAAAAATATTGGTCTCGTATACAAGTAACTAAACTAAACTGAGCATGATGAATGGAAATATTTAGTTGATGATGCGCTGCCCGATTTACTACAGGAACAGGGTACGGTTCAGTAACTGCTGTATTGTATATTGTATGAATGTATTGTATGTATATCTATAATGCTGTAAGTACAGACCAGGAACAGAAACAGAAACAGAAAATATAAATGCATTGCCGCCAACGCTATCGCGGGGAAACGATACGACCCGGTTGCCGTTTTGTTGGATCTCGACGGCGGCAGCTGGTCTCGCCGCGCTGATTGGTCGCGCATCACGCCGCGTTTGTTGATCTTTTGCGAAGCGATACGCGTATAGATCGAGAGGGGAGGCTTGGGCCCGACCGGTAACCCCGAGCAGGCACCCGGTGTCCTCAACTATTATACATTTCACATCTCGGTGTATATTGTATGTATAATATATGATGACCGACGTGTTTGTATTTGTGCGATATTGTGTGAGTGTACTTGATGTTTGTTGCAGCTAAAAGTCTCTGGGACGTGGGTCATAACTTTCTGTCTTTCTTTCCATCCCTTTTTGTGTTATTTATCCCAACCCCCCAATCCCAATCTCGACTAAGTGACAATGACGACCATTTTGTTCCCAGGTTTATGATGTCCACATTTTTTTTATTTTTTTCTCATCAGCTTTAGATGATATACAAGATTTTTTGCAATGTGCAATGAGATGAAAAAATTGCATGTTGAGTAGAGCAATAAAATAATTTTTTTATTTCTGAGCTTATGAATTATTTTTTTAAAGCCTGGCTCGTAATTCAAACAATTTTATAAATTTTTTTTAATTCATTAGGGATTTTTTAAATTCATATATTAAAAAAAAAGTTAATTAGATTCAAGAAAAAAAATTTTATAAAATAAATTTAAATCAAGAAAAATTTCTTCTTACTCCAAAACTATTAACGACTTTTTTTTTGTGCAAGCTAAAATTTTTCTTTGTTAAATTTTGTAGGAAATTTTAACGCAACTGTATTTAAAAATCTATCATAGGGTTAAAACTTTCTTCACGTTTTTCCCACGGGTGTATAAGAACCATACTTTGGAAACTTTAGAGACAAATAGGAATAAAAATTTTCTAATTTGTTAAAATTTGTAAAAAGCAACACTTATGTTAAATTGAGTTTCCAAAATTAAAAAATTGAGTTATATTAATTTGTTTATAATGACACTACCGTGTAGAAATCAATAAAAAAGATATTGATAATAGAGATAAATGACAACAGTGAGTCGTAAAAATAATAACCAAAAAGTAACTAATAACAGGATGAAAAATTTTTTCCGTCACTTAGGAAGGATCATTAAATTCGCAACACCAAAGACAGAAATAAATTTTCGGTCATCAGGCTAGCTCCGGTAGTGGCTCTACTGAGCTCGTTGGTGGTAGAAGAGTGAAAGAAAATATAATGGAGCGAACTTATAGCATCATCATCATCGGGAGAAGAATTAGCGTGGGTAAGAGATAAAGATGCAAGATAAAAGACTATGAGAATAAATGCTACAATGGATATTCAGTGAACGGTTACACGCACCCCCCCTAGGGTTGGATTTGCACGGTTTTCATTGGCTCGGTTAAGTTTGATTAATCTGTTCGGTTGTTTTATTGTTCGTAGACAGAAGCTCTCTTTTTTTTATTTAGCTACCACCTATATACTATGCGTTCTTTTTTGCTATTGGCCCGTTAACTCTAACTCATTCGACAGTCGACAGTTCACGAACGATCATGGATTTAACCATCCGAGTTCCGCAGGCTCCATATCATAAAAGTTTTAACCGTTCCATTGTCTTCGATTCATTCATTTTTCATGATCCGTATTGAGAATTTATTCCCTTTTGGATTTCTTGATTGATTGGAAATCAGTTTTTATTATTTTATCTAGGGGGAAAAGTTATTTATGATTATTCTATAGATAATACACGGAAAAAAATGAGCTGTAATAAATTATAATCAATCAATTGATAAAAAAATACTGTTTTGTCATAAAATTTTGGTTTTAATAATTTATTTCAACCAGTTATAACAGCTATGTAAATGTAAAAAAAGTTAAAATCCAAAATTAGGACAAAAAAAAAAACTAAATAGTAAAAATAAATGAAAAAATTCCTTTCTTTTGACTGCTAGATAATTTTAACACCACAAAATAATAAATATGGATCCTGAACAAATAGATTTTGGTATTAAGTAAAGCTTTAAGGACATCCGGAATGATTCATAGAATGGATGTGTACAATGAAAGTTGGGTAAAGAGTAAACATCACACAGAGAGGTCAACATAATCTTAACGGAGTTGGTGTAATATATGTGTAATGTATGACTGCATGTGTAAAAGTAAGAGTAAGAGTAAGAGTGGTAAAAAATCGCCCGGGTAGAGAAGAAAATGGTAAATAATGGTTCATAAAGGTATACAAAAGCTTGTTCACATCTCATATATCTATGGAATGAGATGTATGAAAATATAATAAGAAGGATCGAGGATCTAAACGCCGCCCTTAGATTTTTTCTCCTCACATAACGCACACACGGGGTGCGGCGTTTTGATGTCGGGGATCGTCACGCCTATCAGCTTTGTCATTCTCGATACATCTGTCGGTTCACGTCGCTAATTTTGATCCGAGCTTTATTTGGATCGTTACTTATCCATAATACTGTGTAAGAAGAGCTTCTTTTTCGGCAGCTATGATTTTGGATCCTTTTATTTTAATGATGGAGATGTAAACAGGAGATTTACGCAAATGAAAATTTTGGGTTTGGAGATGAATAAAAAAATTATGAGAAACTCAGTGTCAGAAGTTGACATGGATCCAAAAACGCCGTCGGATTTACGAGAAATTGACGGTGGATTTAAAGTTTGACACGAGATGTCATGTATAATGACGTGTTTAACGAGAAATTTTTAAGTAGAAAATTTTATTTGTTAAGCGGAAAATGTTTTAGTTGATTTTTAACTTTGTGAAAAATTGTTCGATGGATTAACACAAGTTACTTTTTTTGAAGATTAAAAAATGGAATAAAATTTTCCAAAGAAAGCGATTCTTCTTATTGATTTACTTTTTTTAATGGAAACTTTTTTCATTGTAAACAAAAAAAAAAAGAAAAGATAATTCATTTATTTTCCGTTCAAAACTTTACAGCCCTAAGTTGGTGTCCTATTTCGCTCTGGATGTTTAACAGATTTTACGGTGTTGAAATTATCTCCGGAAAGTCAAAAAAAAATATTTTGTCTCATTTTGCTCCGGTATTCAATGCCCCCCTGTACTAAATTCTTAGCTGAAATATAAATTAACACGCAAATAGAATACTTTTAAAAAAATTTCTCTTTATACAAACTCCAAAATTTGAAATAAAAGAATGAAACATTTTTCCAATTTGTATCCCACATTAAATCCTTAAAATAAAATTATTCTCTCGATTAAGTTAAAAAAATTGAACCAATAACGTAAGAATCCACTCTGAAACGGCCATTTTATACCAAACTGACAAAAGAAATCACCGAAATCGATCGAGGGGCGCGTGACTCTTGAGTTGTAAAGAAGACCCCACATATCGCACTTTCCTTTTCCATGATTCGCCATTCATTCATCTCATCATCCCCGCCCAATCCTCGACAAATATATTGTAATACTACTGTCTAGTGGGTCTGCGGTGTGTGGTAGTCATCCAGTCTACTAATACTCTATCCTCGCCGTATAATATATTTTCCCGAATGGGAATGCTTTTTCCCAGCGGCTTTTCTTTGAAATCTCACCCCCTGTATTCACGTCAATTCCGGCCTACTTGTGGACTCAACTCTCAAATGTGCCATCAGTCTTTTTTATTCTTCCGCCCATAGTTATCTTCCAACCCCCATTAGCCTAAAATTTCTTCGTTTGTTTTTCCCACCCTTAGCGCAGGTGGATCTCGGCAATTTAATCAACACTAAAATAATGACGAAATATAAATAAGCTACAGCTTAAATTAAACCAAAAATCAAAGTCATTAATTAATTATTATATTATTAATTGCTTGAGAAGAAAAAAAATTTTTTCACCTTTGAAAGATGCCGCGTTTTGTTTGTGTTTGAGAAAATAAATCGAAAGAATTTAAGCCGCTGCACCAGTAGTTGTTTTCTGGTTAACGGTAGTAATTTAGAGAAAAAATATAAAAGAAAAAAACGTGACTTGCCGTAGTGAAGTTATAGTATGATATTATATCATATTATTGAGGATAGAAGGAATGAGACCGAGAAAAGAAGCCGAAATGTGTAATATTGAAGAGAAGAGAAGAGTCTACTTTTGCTTTACTTACACTTCTACTTCTCTTTCCATACTTCTTTACTCTCCTCTGGCTTTTTAATGTCCCGTAAAAATTTAAAAGTCCTGAAAAAAAGACAGAAAGCCTCGACTGAAGAGGGATAGGGATAGAAGGAAAATATAGATGGAATAAGAATAAGAAAGAAATAATAAAAATGAAAAGAATAGAAACCTTACGACCACCTACTTCGGCTACACAATAGAGCACAAATGCGTGGCGACAGCATCACCAGATATACGGCAGGATGATTGCTCGTTGTGCCAGCTAAACTCTCAACTTGGCCTCCGTCCTCCTTCTTAACTTATATTAGTATCAGATTATTTTTTTTTTATTACGAAAAAAAAAAAAAAAATAGAAAAAAAATAATTGATAAAATTTATATTATTTATTTTTTTTTATATCAGTACAAACTTTAAACATTTTTTAAATACAATTTATTAAAATAAAAAATGTTACAAAATATATATTTACAAAATATTAACTGGCCAATTAAATAGTCAGGAAATCACATTGATCGATAATTATTTATACTTATTAATATTATTATTATATTTTTGCAAATTTAAAATTATAAATCAATTTTATTTACATTTTATAGAAATTATTTCTCTCTTATTTACATTATCATTGATAATAAATTTTCGAATAATAAACACGCGAATAACTGATAAATTGCAAAATATAATTCTAATTGTTCATTCACTGTTATATGATATAAATTATTAATTACTAATTAATTAAAAATCTATAATAAAATATAAAGGCACTCGTGGTAAGTTTTCTACAACTATTTCATCAATTAATTATTAATTATAATTATTAAGATTAATTATTTATTATTTACTATCATTATTAAATCTATAAATAAGTCACTGGTATTCAAAGTACATTAGTTAGTCAGTTAATAATTAATTAATCAATTAATCAAATATGAAATAAAGTTTATTGACAGATATGTTAAATTATCCGGGTAATTAATTTTCGATTTCAGTGAATGCGCCCGCAGACTTGTGAATCAATAGCTCCCAGGTACGGATAACCGCTTTTGGCTTCACTCGGGCTGTGAGGTGTCACGTGATGATGATGATGCCCCATTCCGTTTGATACAGTAGTTGTTGTCCCTTGGACCATACAAGCGCTCATATTAGAACCTGTCGGACTGACATTGCCACCCAGACCTCCGAGATTTAGATTGCTCGGTGATAAATTTGATGTCAGGTTTGTACTTCCATAATGTGAACTATTAAAAAGGCTGTAACACAACAGTTGATATTAATAAGTAACTGTTGAAAAAAAAAAAAAATACATAATAACTTGTAAATATTCATGGATTATCAAAGTTTGAGTTGAGTTGGGTGCAGAACAGTTTTTGATACACATAAGAAAAAGTCGATTCTTAATCCTACTTTTCATTAAAAATTTTTTCTTAGAGTCGGACTGAGATTTATTTTTTTTGTTAAAAAAAATAATAATAATATCTGTGGAGAAGTCTTCAAGATTGATATTTAATTAATCAATGTACATATATATATTGATCACAGTCGTGAAAGAAAAAGGAGAAGGTAATAATGCATTCTGTTAATTTAAAGACCGCGATAATATAAAGTTAAGGGTCCAGTGTTTAGTTTATGAAATTTGATATTTTATATCGCAGGACCAATACCGCATATGTATAGTCGAACTTATTAAAAATCTGCACACGTGTACGTATGTGCATGACAAGTAACCCTTAACTTGTATGCGCGAAATTCTCCGACTTTAACTTTCATCCAACTGTACGGTAAGCGCCGCATTTAGTTATTATATTCTGCGGTAAAAGTACTTTGATTATTTTTTACAGCCTTTTAAATGGTAACAAACATTTTTAAATACCTCGTAATATATTGTTATTAAAACCTACAGTATACAAGTAAAAAAAAAAAAAAAAATTATTTTGAGATGAATACTTGTTTCATGATTATTAAATTAGCTTAAAGGACTAGATTGAAAAAAGATATTTATTGACTTGAACAATGGCTTTTGTGGAAATTTGATTTAATTTAATGATACAAATGAATTGATAATTGACAGCATGGGTATATAATAAATTAAAAAATCCATGTGGGTATGCATGTATACATGTGTGTAGTTAATATAGATGGATTGAATAGGTACACCGAAAGTTTGAGGATGAGCGGAGTGAGTTGATTATGAGCCAGTAGCGTTTCATTATGGGCCTAGTAAGATAATTGCGGACCACACCGACGTCCGAGAGCGAGAGATGAACAAGAATTTCTCGACCGCCGAGTAGACTAACTCAACAGAGCTAAGCCATAATATGAGTAACTGTATACCTATACCTACACCGATCGAAGTAAAGCCTCTGGGTTTTAACAGTTGATACAAATTGTCTCAATTGTTCTGCACCTATATGTGTTTGCTCGTTTTTTTTTGTTTTACATCCTCGGAATTAAAGTTGGTAATTACAGATAATTAATAAAAATTTGAAAAAAGTTACTTAATTTTTCGATAAATAAATTCTATTTTTACAAGTCAAAAATGAAATTTATTTTATATTTTTTTGTCGATCATTTAAACTCAACAAAAGGTTGTAATTATCTATAAATTTATTTATTTAACATAAATGATTTTTAATTAAAAATAAATAAAATAAAAATAATTTAATTATCAAAATAATTTTGTACAAAATGTATGAATATATTTTTTTGAAATTCTTTTTGAATTTTTCGACTGGCGGAATATCTCAAAAGGCGGACGATCATCAGGGTTCGATTCTCGAGCAGAGCAAAAATAAACCAAAATAATTTTGTAAAAATTGAGAAAAATGTGAATAATAATGAAAAAAAGAAAAACTTACCCGTAGTTTTCGGGTGTCGCTCGAGGCCACTGTTGCTGTGCAGCGCCGTAGTAGTTTTCACCGTAATTGTAGTGTTGAGGATACCCCGCCGCTGTGGTTGCTGCAGCCGCAGCTACTGAGGCCTGACCGTAGCTTTGGTAGCTGTCGGCACCACTTGGATACCCGTGCTGAGTTTGGAAGGATTGAAGACTCATCGTGTTGAAGGCATTCAACTGTTGGCTGTTCAGCTGTTTACGTAAACGCGCTCGCCGATTGCTAAACCACACTTGGACTCGTGCTTCTGTCAATTTAGTTCTGAAAAATACAACCATCACGTTCGAATCATTTGTTATTACTGCTACTGTTGTATCTACAGTTAATACTTAATCCCATATTTCACAATTTATTTATTATGAAATAAATAGAGATCAAGGAAGAAAAAGCGTAATGCTTCATCATGCGTACTTTTGAGCCAATTCTTCTCTGGTGTAAACGTCGGGGTACTGAGTCCTGTGGAAGGCAGCTTCAAGCTGTTCCAACTGTTCTCCGGTGAATGTTGTTCTGCTGCGTCTCTGCTTCCTCTTTAGCGCTATTCCCGGCTCGCTCTCTATGTCGGAGTCATCGCCGCTGCTACCACCTGCGGCAGAAATGCGGAAGAAATTCGTCAATCATGTGAAGAAAAATATAAATAAAATAAAATATTACACACTTGGAGACTCTGTTTTTATACAAACGGGGAAATAAGTGGGATAAAAAATTAATAAATGTAATATAAATTGTATAAAAAGGATTTAACATCAAGCATCTGTCGCAGTGAGTATATAAAAAATAAATAGTTAAATTTATCTAATTCTACGGCTCGTTATTTTATTATAAGTCAGGGCTCAGGAAAATGGTAGATAGTTTTAAATAAGAAAAGTATGTTCATATACGAAGATAGAATGTCCAGATACAGGAAAATTCCTAGCTCATGCAATCCTAGCGCACAAATGTAAGTAATGGTAGTCTTTGATAGTATATAGTAGTATATATGTATGTACATAAAAGTCGAGAGTTGAGACGTAGACGAGGAGTGTGGAATTCAAGTTCCAGCACGTGCTAGACGTCAGATACTGAAGATAGGAAGCGAATTGTTACCGCCCACAGTTCACACGCCCGAGACTGCAACCCACCATTAAATCCTTTATGATTACAGCCGTTCGTTGGGTAACCTATACTAAACTAAAACACCGAAGAAATTAGGGTCCGTACGCCAACAGGAATTAAGTTCTTTGACATGTTGGATACCTTCCTAAGGCCTCTCACGTACGATGGACTTTGGTCATCAGCATTAAGTACCGATCAGCAATCTTGTCTTATTTTTACAATCATTCTTTGTGTGTAGGGGACATAAGACGTGAAATTATCATCATTGCAATGAATATTTTCTTTTGTATATAATATTGAAGAAAATAATCTTTAAATTTTCGAAATTTTTTCATGGATTGGTGAGATTATTTTTGTTTGTAATTATAAAAAAAAAAAAAAATCATGAAATTATTGCGTGGAATGTCCTGTAAGCTCGAGCAATTTTAACCTACGCAAAATTTCACATAAATTAGGCTCAACGTTAAATTATAAACATTTTATACTCTATATTTATTTTAATGCCGATCTCTTATGAACGGAAAAAGTATTTCCGATTTATCACGGGGTTGAGTAATAGTAATTGCAATGTTAATAGTAATAATAATAATAATAATAATAATTATAATAATAATAATCATAATAAGAGTGAAAAGATAGACACTACGATAAATGCGGAGATAAAGACATTGATTAGCTGGAAGTATAAATGGGTAATGAAGCGATCAGCAAAGACAGAAAGGCAGGGCCTCTGAATCAATAGGCCGAGCATCACCAGCAGCTTTATTCATATTTTATGTGTACACACATATATGAGCATGATAGCCGTCAGGGCGCGAAGAATAGTTAACTTGGTGTAGAGCAATATCAAGATAAAAGTAACTAAACCCGGTATACTGTACGGCGAGTGGAGCATTTGTGTTCTACTCGCGAGCGGTAAGCAAGATTAAAGGCCATTGCGGTAGTCGTAAATCCTCGGCAACGCTTCGAGGGCATACAACTAAACACTACACAGCATAGTCGAGGTATATGCACTCTGCCCACCCAATATATATGTATTCTTTTATATATTTTATACTGCCTCCAATAGCCTGACGATTTCCGCGACCCATCGTGCTATTAAGATCCTCTTATTGCTCTTTTCTCCTCACTCATTGCTTCAGCTTACTTCCTCTTATCTACTTAAAGCATTTTATTTTTATATTCTGTAGAGTTTTAAAATTTACAGCTTCAAGATGATAAACGACTCCGTGTCTTTATTAATTCGTAAAAATTTCTTATGTAAAAATTTATCCCATGCAAAATATTCTCACTTGAAAATTTCTTGATTTAAAAAATTTCACAGCATAAAAAATTATTATTCAAAAATTTCTCAAAGATTCTATAATCACAAATAACAATAGTAATTAAATAAATATTAATTTTAATAATAATTCGGTAATTTCAAAAATGCCTTAATAAAATGATATTCAAAAAGATATATTGTACGCAATGCCACGTAAATAATCGATAAGAGGATTATCACTATCGTCACGATAATAATTATACATAAACCCCTTTTCTATGAGAGTATTCTTACCTTTCTGGTTATTTATCTTGAAATTTGTTTTAAAATAGTAAGCTAAAATTGAAAATAAAATAAAATTTCAATAATAACATGAAAATTAGTAGTATAAATAAAATATTACTTATTATTATTCAAAAACTTGGAAATTTACGAGCTATAACGGTGTTCTTAGCTTGTAGCAGAATAATTGTACAAAATGATAACGTGTCTAAATCAATAGCAGATTTATTCAGTTTTAAGGATCACTGATGGTGTGTTATAACCTATATTATCCAGAGTTACCATTCAAATAGATACAGATAGATAAAATATGGGCATATCAGTTTTATTATTTACTGAGTAGTCGGTCAGCTACTCTCGTGTCTGCCGGCTGGAAGATCTTTTCTTCTCTCTATCTCCGCTATTTTTTAGTTTTATCTTTTAGTGGTATGTACTTACAGTGCCGCGTAGTATGTACTCAGTGAGTGTACCTACCACAATTCTTAGCTCTTAGCTCCTTTCTTCGGCGGCGCTCCTCGAGATTAGAGGAGGCAGGATCAAGCAGGAGGAGTTGCAGCAGCTCGGATGCAAGGGGACCACACGCCGCGAAAGACTGAGTTTATACTCATCTGCACCTCCGAGATATTTTTTTGCAAAAAGACTAAAGAGGTTATTTTTTCCGAGCGAACCGACTGCACTCGATAATTTCGAAATAAGCTCAAGGAAATATAAATAATGGTCTCATAGTATAATTCTGTAATTCCGCGTGTTTTCTTCGGATAAAGTTATTATTTTTTTTTGCTTTGCTTTTACACAAAAAAAATGATATGTGAAAATTACAGAAATGGTAATGGAAAAATTACACGGATATTTTAGATTATATTTACAAAAAAAAAAAAAACTGTTAAATTACAGGAATGGATTTGTAAAAATAACAAACCCGAAAAAAATTATTATACAATTATATAAAATTCCGTATAAATTTTTATATTAAATCTTTTATATATAATTTTATTTACACTAACGAAATAATTGATTAATGAAAAAAAATTCTTGAACTGAGAAATTTTAAACCAAATAAAATTTTTTTTTTAATATAATTTAATACAATGCATTTAAAAAAATGTAAATTTGCCATTCATTTTTTGACAGGATTAAAACTGTAAATTTAACAAACTTTACTCTAATTCTGTTAGAAATTTTTTTTTTCGTCTATATTGAGACATATGCTCACAATGTGCAAGTTTTAATGTACATATACGTCATTGTAGCATATAGCATACTCTCCTAATCAAATGTGAAATTTTCAGGCGAGAAGATAATAAACTCAAGACATTCGCGCTCACCGCGGGACGTCTAATATATTTCTCGGTAAAGAAAGAGAAAGATATAAAAGTGTATATGTATATGTATATATATGGCTGCTGATGTTTCACCGGCGTCCTAATAAATATAACGCGGAATCCTCTTTATAAATGCCGACATGATTTTCTGCTAAACCCTGAGCCTTATAGGAATGAATTGTGTTCTAAAAATTACATTACAATAAATTCCGGAATTAATTTAAAAAGTATTTTTGGAAATTTTATTTTTTAAATTATTTAGTGTTTACAAACATTTCCGGAAAAGATTTCAAGCAAGAGCTTCTGAGTAAATTAGTTACGAAAGTATGACCAAGAAAGCATGTATGTATAACAATAAAAAAAAATAAAATAAACGTACCGAGAATTCCATCAATAGAATGATTGCGTCTTGGATCATCGCCGGGACGTGTTTGGTTCGTAGGTCCACGTAAGAGTCTCGAGATGCTTGATACTGACGGTACCGACGTTTTGTCACAGACTCCTTCCTGCTAACAAAACCGAAATGGACCAGTTAGTATAATTTGGCAATTTTTAACTAATTTTTCTTTAAAATTTTTTAAGTAATTTATTAATTGATAAAATGTTTCATCCACGGACCTTTATCAAGTGGTCCCGAATTTCCCAGGTAAAAATTCCGGGTTTTTCTCGCTTGAGATTTTCGATCTTAGCCTCGACTTCTGGAGTAGCGACGCGCGGTTTACTGCCACCAATTACCCCGGGTTTAATGGATCCTGTTTCTTGGTATCTGTTAAGTATCTTCGAGACACAGCCGTGAGACACGCGTAGTTGTCGCGAAATAACGCAGGGTCTTACACCGGCAGCTGCCATTTCGACAATCTTGAGCCGTATGTGGTTCGGCAAAGGACGACCGTTGATGAACACGCCGCCCAGTTGATTGACTCGTCCTTGTCCTGAAAGAAAGTATTTTTTATATTATATAATTTTAATGAAAATTGTAAATATTTTTTTTTTAGAGTTTTTCGCAGAATTGAACAATAAAAAATAATGAGTGCTCTTTGCTGGGGGTTTTTGTGAAAATGTTGCTGCTAGTAATGACTCTTCATTAGTTTTATAATGCAATTACCGGGTAAAATAATATAAACAAAATATTATACGGCCGGGCGAGTGTTTAAATGCGGGAAAGAAAGTGAATGAGACAGGGACGGGGTATGGGACAGGGGAGAGGATCGCGTGCAGAGGATCTTGCAAAAGACAAGTCCAGTTGCGCATCACGAGTCAAAGAAAATCTTTTTACCTATCCATCCAGCGAGTTACGGCTGTGGTTTTGCTGTTTTAATACGTATAAGCAGTAAATTTACTTTTACCTCTTTTATTTATTTATTTTATGCGATGCATTTAATTTTATTTTTATGGATTAACTTACCCAAGGACTCTAACTCTTTACACATAATACATAAACTTTTCTTTCCCAGTTTCTAATTACGTATATGTTTAAATTAACGAACAAAAAATAATAGTTATATTTAATAATAATCTATTCAAAGATTTTCTTTAATTAACGTTAGATCTAAATAAACTCTGGCATTTATTTTTTTCCAATCAATAAATAAATGAATAACTAAATCAACGAACACATAAATTATAATGGGTATAAACTTAAAATATACTGCGGTGATATATTTTATGAAAGTAGATTTAGCTGTTTCAATACTAGACAGACTTATCACTGCAATGACTTTATGAGGTTACGAGTAATTGAATACGATAAAAAGCTATTGTTTATCAGCCTTCGGGTTTGTTTTTAATGTTTTTGTAATGTTCATTCGCGAGGATGAAAAATTTATTTATTCAACAGGTAAAAAATATCTATGAACATTTAATATTCCGTGAAAAAAATTTTTTTTATGTGCCAATGTATGGCCTATCAAAGGTTGATACGTCCATTCATGATTTTTGATTTTTTGAACCAAGAAAATCATTTTAAAGAACTTCTTTGTCTTGATTTAAGTAAAAAAAAATTCTTACTGACAAATTTTTCTTAATTTAAGTAAATTTTTTTAAATCAAAAAATTTTTTATTTTGATTCGAGACAAACTAACTCTTGAAAATAATTTTTTTTTCAATCAAAGGTATTATTGAAAAACATTTCAGAAAATTTGTTCACGAAATATAATATCATTACTATTACCTAATATATATATTTTAATTAATTAATAAAAATTGTGTTATAAATAATCATTGATAAATTATCTGGATAATTAAATTTCTCTAATATTTTACTGAACTGAGTGTAGAAATAAATGAAGAATATAAACTCAAGAAGCAACCATAAAGCACATCGCAAGTATTCACGCTCGAGGTATGCGATAATAAATATAATCGAACGCAAAACAAATTAAACAGCAATTAACGATTCACTCAGCCAAGTTCTTATAAATATATTTTATACTTTTGTTAACTAATGTAAAATGTAATGAGATACCCCGGAGATCAACGACACTACCTCCCATAAGAGCGATCTTATAACTAGGGAGAATTTTCATAAGGAAGTCATCTCGATCCACTGGAAAATTATAATGATTATCATTATTATTATCACTATAAATTTCTTAATCTACAATTTGCCATTTGAGTAAACGCGTGTCTGAAACCGTATTTCAAATTCATAGCAATTCAGATTGCATAGAACCACGCAATGCACGATCATCATCTCCATCCACATCTGCATCATCTACACATTACACACAATATATTAGTATATATCCAGGTATAGTATAGTCATACCCAGATGAGATGAGAGTAAAGTAGAGTCAGAACGTGAACGCTAAATGCAGAATTGAACAGGCTGGACACCTCTCAGATGACGTCAGTTAAGCCGCGGGGCCCGCCGGGATTACAGGCGAGATCAAAAGGCACCGCCTGACCGACGCGTTGGTGCGCAAACGCGGACACCGCGCTCTACTCTGGGCCCCAAAGCGTGTTCAGACCCAAAGCCAAACCAGAAAAACCCACCAGCACACCCGAGCCAGTTACAAACACACATGAGGGCTCATCCATGTATTCATAAAATACATCCACACATAAAAGACTAGGTAAAGGCAAAGATAAAGGCAAAGGTACAAAAGATAGACCGATGATGACAACAATGAGATCTAATACAAGACAACGCCCAGCTCATTTCATTTCGATCCACAGATCGGTTACTTTTTACAATAAAAAAATATTACGAATTCACATAATTCATGTAATCATCTTGCCCACTTGTCTCTATTCCAATTTATTAAATTATTATTTACTGTATAAGCAACTCAACCATCTAAAGTACAATATAACATGAATATTGAGTAAAATAAAATAAAAATAATGAAATGAAACGGTTGCAAAAGACGGCCATCGCAGTAACCAATAATTTGTTTTTTTATTTATTTCTCCAGCTTGTTTTTATTCTTAAGCATTCATCAAACATTTAATTGTCGTCATTCATATACGATATTAAGGACTCAAGAGACATTAAATGGATTCGCGTATGTGCTGTACATTTAAAACGTCATCGGTTTGAATCTGTGCAACGTTAAAAGAACAGTTGAGTCATTTACTTATCAACACTTGTATTATATTATATTTACGTATCTACATGTGTGTTTATTTATATTTATTTATTTGTTCCCGAAAGTTAATACGAAATAATAGGAGCTCAGTTGGCAGTCTGGCCCATATATAACGCGCGTACTACGCGTTAAATAATTACGGGTTGTTTTCGCCAAAATTACATGCCTCGAGAATTTACAAGCGTTCGATGATGATGCGGTGTCTTCTTAAAGTCGCTTATCCTCTGCTTCCTTCCGCAATTAGGTTACACTTTTAACTCTTTCTTTCTCTTATTTTTCTTCCTCTCTTATCTCTTCTCTTGTCCTTCAATTTCGGCAGCGTATTATTTATAAAGAGGTAAACGAGAGGAAAGAAAGAGCCATATAGAAAGAGAGAAAGAGAGATGAAGACCACCCCGGTTTCCCGGTAAATGCAGTTCAACCGGGGCTTTTAAAATAAAACGACAGACGCGATAAAATAATTTAGAATATGAATTATTGATAACCGGCAATTGATTTCCAGCTATCATGCTAATAGTCGTGAACAAAAAGCTGGCTTGCCAAAACTCAAAGGGAAGATTTTTATTCAAGCCTCGAGTCCAGTCATTTTTTATATTCTGTACACAACAGGAGCTGTAATTTTTTCTTTTTTTTAGGGGTAATTAATCCGAAGTTTCTCTAATTTAATGTCTGGAAGATTTGAGCTTATGGAGTGATTCAAGGATATCAAGGGATAGGAGGAGACGCGTACAATAACTGACTGAGTACAAGTAAGAATAAAAAAGGATCGAGTACGTGCAGGACGCATGTACTTAGAGATATACACGATGTGAGTTTCAAGCTGTATAGCTGGGCTTCAATCAACGTGCCGTCGCCTCAGGGCAATCCGATATCAGACATTAGATACCCACGTCCGAACATGCTGTTCCACCGCCCACCGCGTAGTACCACGACTTTATTTCTTGTAAACGCACTCTTTACATTTTTTATCATAAACGTTTCATTTATTCATTTTTACTTCAATAAATTGTACCAATCCGATCATATTAGTTGCATACCCTTAATTTATTTTGTCTTTTAAATTTTATTTGATTTAATAATAAATAAAAGGTGACTTCAATATCCGTCTAAGAAATCGAAAATTTAATTTACAATTATAATTCAGCAAATTATTTAAGTGGCGATGAGGTCAATCTTTTATGGACTGTCATTATGAGTTTATGGCGATGATAATAAAATAAAATAATATTTTTTCAGTATAATAATAAATTAGCAGTGATGTAAGAATTCTCTGCCGACGGCTGACTCCAATTTGCTTAACGGGCTATTAATGTCTTTTGAATAATTGGTTAATTTTTAAATAATTATTTCTATACTTATTCATTTTTTTTTAGTTTGTGATTTAAATCAATTTTCGTTTTTAAATTACGCTAAATTTGATGGATAATTATCGGTAATTGAGATTGATATTTGACACTGACAATTGCAGATTGCAAAGAATTTTTTAATTAAAAAAAAATTGGAGTATTTATTTTCGATAAAAGTTAGCACAAAAAATTGACTGATTTTTATTTGAATGAAAAAAAAATTTTATTTGATAAAATTTATTAATAACAATGAATAAATACCTTGAAAAGGATATCCAGTGAAGTACGGTGTCATGTTGAGGGTACTAACAGCCATTTAGTATTTAATATAAAAAATAAAGAATCACAACACCAACCAAAGTTTCAAATTGCTTAAATTAAAAAAAAATCGAATCACTTGTTGAGTGTCCACGAACTCGAGCGACGTATTAATCAATATAAAAACTCAATCAAGAATTCTAAAATAATTTATGATGATGATGATGATGATGATGATGATGACGATGACGTTATTGTCATTAAAATTCTTATTGTATTGTTATTGTCGTCGTTAATGCGGAGTGAAATTGAGAAAAGTGTAGAAGTTTTCTTGAGAAGAAAAGTAAAATAGACCTGCTAAGCTCGGGGTCTCAGCTCCAACTGGATCCAGAAGGGGAATCTCAGCCAGTGATCTCTCTTGGCTGTATCGCAACCAAAGAGAGACCACCCGGGAAAAAGGTAGGCTGCTGAGGCGTCGTAAAAAGAGAGACTCCGCCTCTTCCTCGGGTTTTGGAGCGCGGAATTGTGAGTCGGACAGAATAAGAAGTCAAGAACAAGTTTAAGACGATGTATGCTAGACGGAGACGAAAAACCAAAGGAGCGAGATCGAGAAGCTGTGGTGATGGTAAACCGCGAAAGAAATCAAAGGACCACGCGCGTACTGCTCTTTTATTCACCAAGCTGAGCATTGGTTTGTACTACTGTTATTTTTTATTTCTTCCTTTTTTGCGTTTTTTAGCTCGATGCTTGAGAGGAGGTCTCGGGTTTTGCTCCGCCCGAAGTTTCCACCTACTCCCACGCGCTGTTATCTTGTATTTTACGAGTATATTTATGCGGATATTTATCATTTTTATGTAAGCTTTAATATAATGTTTGTTAATAGTTAAAGTTATTACTTAGAACAATTAAAATTTTTTTCAATTTTCTGTTAATGATAACAATAGTTATCTATTTTATAAGCCTGACAAAAAGTCCAAAAACTCGGTTGTCATACTTTGATTTTTCGGGTTATCTATGACTAATCTTGATTCTTTTTGGAAAAAGCTTGTTTGGGTGATCAGGCGTCACAGGCTTATTCTCAATATTGCATAGTGGTTTTTGGGAAAGATATCTTTTGAATAGTTCTACTTTAAAATTTTCTTTAGATCGTAACAATGGAAAATTTTTAATCCTCTACTGAAAAATTGATTGTTACAGAAATAAAGTTGCGGTATTTTCTATAAGAATTTTATTTTGACATTGATGTTTCATTTTTTTATTTTTTATTGATGCGGAATCTTTGAAAATGTTGATTTTTTAACAAGATTAAAAGTTAGCGTTTGATGTATTATTAATTTTCTCAAAAATTTTAATTTATTGTCTTGTACATAGATAAACTTATGCTAATCATAATTTTATTAATAAAACCTGTCTCTCTAATCTTCTGGGTTCCCGGTCTAGTAGTTGAGACATACCAGGACCAACATAAATTTAATTTGTTTGTCCTATAAGGACACAATAAACAAAATTTTGAAAAAAATTATTCTTTATTCCAAATAAATATTTGATTGAAAAATATTTTAAACTTTATTTTAAGAACAATGTATTCGTAGACTTTTTGTTTGAAAATTTTTTTCTAAAATCGAATTTTAATTAAAGTTTTTGCCCTGAAATTTATTATTAAACCCATAACTATTTGTTAATAATGCTGTCACAATATATTTCTATAATCTTTAATAGATAATAAAAGGGTAAGTACATGAGTATACTATATACTTATAAAAAGTAATACATAGAAGGATGAATGGATGAAAACGGTATAGAGACACGTGTCGTGATTGTAGTTTATGAGGAGCTGATTGCAGAAGCGTGGGACGGGTTCAGACATGAGTTGGTATGGATGTCGAGTAATTCTATTTTCTTTTTTCTACACATATGCCCCCGTATAGAATATAACACATGTGCTTATGTTTGTATCCAGGTCCAATTTGAGTTAAAAGTTGGTTTAAAAAAAAAAGGGACAAATATTAAACTTAATATGAGCGAAATAAGAATTAAGGCTGCAGTTTGTCGGTGTGTCTCAGTGTTTCATAATCATTAAGATATGCATTACGGCATAATGACGAGAGAAGTGCGACATCGAGTCGGTTGTGTACCGTATCTGATTAGGAACTTGGCGTTGGCCGGCAAAAGCACAACTACATACTATAGTAAACATATATGTTATTTTATTGGCCGCTGAGAGATGACTGTATGATAAATTAAATTATAAAATCCAGGTTTATTCTCACCGATGACAGATGACAGTTTTTAATGTATTTAATATTTACTTACGAGCTTCTACTCCCACAATCCACTATTCACCTCCAACACCGACTTTCTTAAGTGATTTATCGCGCTCTAATTTTATTTTATTTGTCGTTGACATATTAGTCCAAATTAATTAACTGTCAGCCTTTATCTTGCAAGCACATGAGAGTTAGAGTATCAATATTTTTTTTAAGTATTCTGGATTAAAATTATTTTACCCGAATCTGATTTAGACCTTAAACAGTTACGACTTGAGCCTCATCTAGTTTTCATTTTTATTATTATAAGAGTTAATTCAAAAATCAACGTTTAAAATTTGAAATTTTTAAAACTATTATTTGCAAAATAAATTTAAAGACCCGAGTCCTCAAAGTTTGTTTTTTTTTTTCTACGAATATTTATGCGAGGTAAAAATATTTACTAATTTCCCTAGAGCAAGTTCCATCATGCGTGCATTACTACAAAGTTGAATGAATGTCTTCCAATTCAAAAATAACAAACTTATATTTTATATTGATCGAGTATTGAAGTAACGTCTCAATCATAACGATTGTAAAAAAACTCCCAGGAGTAATTTTTTTTTTTTTTTTTTTTTTTTTTTTTCAATGAACAGCTTCTCTTGTATCGAAATGAATAAGCTGAGGTTTGAGCAAAAGTTATAAAACAGAACGTAACATTTAAATTTTGGGTAGCGTTCGCCACTCCTGCTGTCTCGCAATGATCGATCACATCAAGAACAAAATGTCCTCTAAGTAAGGAAGAGAACGAAATATACATGTCTAATATAATATAATAGATCAGTAGGTAAATCGTCAGATAAATTGAAAATGGAGAGAAAGTTATATCATGAATTGAAAAGTCTGGAAAAGAATAAGTGTTTACGAAAAAGGTGTTTCTAGTCTCTGGAGTTGAGTGTTTTCCCAATGGGTTTTAGTCAGCTAATTGTTTCCATTTGCTTTTCGCCCACAGAATGAAAATACATTATGGAAATAATAGAGAAGAATGAATGTGTACATGTTAATGCAAAAAAACCTCCTTGCATTGTATGGTCGTAGAGTTGTGTTCTTGGTCACTGGCCTCGTGACAACAATTACTCATGCATTGACGTATTTTGACAAGTCAGTTTGAGAAATAATATAGAAATATTGTCAGTGCAACGATAGTAGACCATCTGTGTGTTAGAATGCCAATTCCCTATTCTCAACTATTTGATGAACTGCATACTAAACTACTACTTCTACTATTACTACTACTGAAGACCTCCTACAGAACTGTGTGTATGGAAGATATTCCCAGCGGACTATCTAACAATTTGTATGACAAACAGTGGGCGCTATTCCTAACTTGTAACGATTAATTTTACTTGATATATGCTAACAATAAGTTAGAAGTGAATTCTCTTGACAGGTACTTCCTAAATATACACCCTTGTAATAAAGTTGGTTATTAAATTAGGAGAAAAATTATTGGTATAAATCAAAGATTATAAAAAGTTTTTAAAAAAATTGTTCAAATTTTAATATTTTGATTTTTATGATTGGAAAAAATATTGAAGTTTTACATAAATAATTTTTATTTAAATTGAATATACATTAAACATTTTTGGTAATGTTTAAATCTGTTGACTTGGAAAATTTGCAAAAAAAAATTTTTTTTTTAGTATTTGATGGATTAAATATTTTATAGTTAATTGTTTTGCTGGTCAAATGATTTTTTAAAATACACAAATGTTTGTGATAGAAATTTTCTAATGAAAAAATTTTCATCAATTGAATTATTTAAAATTTCCCTGATTTAATTTTAGAGAGTAAAGTGGCACAAGAAATTGTTGGTAATGTTTTATTAAATTTGAATTGACAATTATTAATTAAAACAAAAATTTATTGGATAATTTATATAATTTATCATAATTCTTAGTTTTTTAATTATGACATATTAAATGATATTTTATTAAAAGAATACTAAATGATATTAATATTTGATGCAAATCGGATGTCAACTGAAAGGTCCATCAAAAATGTGTGTCTCAACGATAACTACGAAAAAGTCAATATCAATAACGAGTGGGGTTAAAACATTTACACCTGAATCTCTTGAAGAAGTACATGCCTTATACATGAGAATAATCTCTTTCTCTGAGGCGTGCGCGAGGCTCAAGCCGCCGAAGGCCGTGTAGCACTACTCATACTCATATATAATATATATATATATATATATATATATATATATATATATATATATATATATATATATACACCTCTATGCCTCTTGGGGTCCCTTGAGTTGGCCCGCGGTTAATTGCCGGCATTTAATGAGCACTCTTTGACGCGCCGCTAACCGCCAGGGTAAAAGCCGAGTAATGGCCAAATGCCAAAGGAGAACTTTGTCCCTCACGCACCTCAAAACCCCTTATCAAGGGAAATATTCAAGCATCCCGCATTACCGGTATTGCGTTGTTTATGTCATGATTCATTATATTAACATTACACATTACGTAATACTTTTACCCGGAAGGGATCCTTTCCTGATCTTTATTTTTCTCAATTTACTGAGACTTTTTTAGAGCAGCTGAATGTAGATTGTCCTTATTTGCCGACTAATATGTTTGTATATGTGCTAAATCCGTGAGATTTATGTTAATTAGTTGTAATTAAATATAATAAAGAGTAAACTTATAATTCTATGTCTCGCGACTTGTCGGTAGCAATTAAAGATGTACGGCTGTAATCCGTGCAATCGTTTTAATAATTAGTCGGCTATAAATTTTTTTTTTCACGTTTTTAATTTAATATTTATTTATTTATTGTGAAATGTTAAATTATACCGAGTAATTTTCGAGAAATTTAAATAGCCCAGCTAATAATTATCTTGCAATATAAAAAATTCAGTTAATTATAAAATTTTTATTTATTATGAAATTAAAAAAAAATAGGAAACAGATTTTAATTAAAAATATTAAAGCGGCAGGATAATAAAAAAAAAATAATTGAACCAAAAAAAATTTTTTGATAAAAACTGAAGTTATTTTTTTGAGTAGAAAATTTTTCTTATTTTTAAAAGTAAATTATTTTTTGTTTTTGATAAGTTTTTCAATAAATGTGATATCTATCATAGATTATGTGAAAAAAAAAAATTTTTTTTTTGAATAATTTACAATACTTTAAAGTGAATATTAATTTTTAACATTGGTGTAAAAAAAGTAAACTAAAATATGTATTAATACGAGTAAATAAAATATATGATTGTACTTTGTATGTACCTGAAACAACTTAGGTAACCGGACGTTTGTACAAATGCTTAGAGTATACTATAGATAGAGCGTGGTAAAAAAATTTGTCCGGGTTGCTTATGAATTCGGCCTCCCACAATCCGACAAACTACCCCTCTATCGACTTTCATTGACGTACAAGCAATCCCGTGATTAACAATGCAATGTCATGGATCACGGTCACGGTGGATCGCCGAGAAACTTGTGTTGGAGCATGCAGCCACAGATGAGACCACACGCAGGTATAAGACGATTCAAGAGTACAGAAGCTAGCTTTTATTTTGTAGGTGTTCTGATGTATTTTAGTTGGAGTTTTATCAATGGATGGTGGCTTTTGCTTTTGAGGTACATAGATATACAACTATAACAGAGTATATTTGTATATATATGAAAAAAAGTAGGCATCGAATTAGGCAGGTATTGGTAGGTTGCCCCCTCACTAACAATCGATCTATTGATAATTGCGGTCAGTAAATCAAGATGACGGTGCTTTTGTCGGGTAGCACCAAAATGGCGGCATCACTGCACTGGTCTTTGAAGACACTGTGTGCCGACGGGTGTTATTGTCATATAAACGATTCGAGTGCTTTACAACATGACATCGACAAAGCAGTACAAACAATAAGGAGGGCAAATAAATTATTCTCTATATATTGTACTATAATAATGATTTGAATTCAATTTTAGATCATCAAAGAGTTCTTTTTCCTGTTTTTTGTAAATTCCAATTGATTGAAGGGAAGTTTTTCGCGGATATTTAGATTTTGGATAAATTCTTCTGATTCCAAAAATTAAAAAATTGAGAGACCGCGTAGATGAATATATACACTGAGAAAAAAATTGATTAAATAGAAAAATTTTTGATTTGAGAAATTATTTTTGATTCAAGTAAATTTTACTCGATGCAAGAATGTTTTCTCTTTATTTAAGACAATGAAATTTTTACCATTTAATTTTTTTTCAATTTAAACTAAATTTTATAATTACTAAATTTTTATATTAACTGGTTTAATTAAATTTTCCTAAGCTTCTTTTAAAAACATGTAAAATTTCATAAAATGGAATGCTGAATTTGATAAAAAACGATTTTTTTGGAAGAAATGTATACACTGAAAGAAATTTTCTTTAAAACTCAGTACTGTCCTTCTGCAGCTCGTATCAAGTCTGCCATCTATCGTTTGATCTTATTTGATCCAGATAAAAAATAGCCAGATAAAAAAAATCAAAATCCAAAATAATAAAAAATTTCCAAAAAACCCGGAACAATTCTTTCTAATTACTTATCTTTTCAAAAAATTTAAAATATTTTACTATCAACAGTTAATTTTAATAAATTGGATGATGGTCTGATAAAAACTGAGTCGGTAATTTCTCCAGCGAGGCACTTACCAAATGACAATAAAATTGGTATTTTCTTCTATCTACAGCTACCAATATCCATCTCTGCCATTTTCAGCCACAGCCGGTAACAACGCAGTTGATCAAGTAAATTCCAACATTAAATCTCGATCTACCCAACACAACTCCGCCATCTTGTTGCCGACTTTCAAACTTGAAAAGCATCCAGTATGGTTATTGACAGGTCGTAATTCGAATATGGCGCCGAGTGTTTACGACAACTGATCATAGTTAGTCGAAACCGTGCTCGTGTACACTTTACATCGTTCTTCGATAATTATTTACTCACTCCACTTACAATCTATCGACTTGCAGCCTCCGGAAAATTGATATAAGTAGCAAAGTGATCACATAAATCCACAGTAATTATTATTTATCGACAATTAATAGTCTCTTGAGTGATTTGTTTGTCTAAATTCGGAGTAAAAGTAAAGCACGTTAGCTGAGGCCAACTTTTTTGACGTTTTTCACGCTAGTGGTTGAAATAAATTATATATAAGAAAAGGATCTGCGATACGATACGTGTCTGTTGAACGTTGAAGTTGGAGTAATCGTAAGTACCTTTAATACTTACAGAAAATAATATAATTAAGTTCTTATATTTTTAATGTTACCTTTATGTTAACAATTACAATTAGAATCTATATTTATCTACATAAATATCTGAGATTCGAGTATTTAATAATTTACGGAGCCGCTGAATCAGCTCAGAGTCGGGAATTATCGATCCCTTGTCCTAAATTCAGAGAGGTCAATGGACCTCGTCAGATATTTCATCCCGAAGGATTCACGCGGCCATATTTACGCTCTTATTTTTATTAATTAATTGACTGAATAATTAACGATTATTTAATTATAAAAATTCAAAGCTACTTCGACTAATATTAAACACGAAAGCATTCTCTGCCGTTGCATCGCTGCTGATACATAACTTATTTATTCTTATCTTGAGGCCGGTATGATTTCCGATTACGCGAATCATGTTACATAAAGTGCTGCACCTGCAGCAGCTCAAATCACCTTCTATTAGTAGAGTCTACAGTCTACAGTGAGTATCATTTATAATGATGTTTAGTTATACCACATCTTTATCTTATATCCATGCTACTCTGCTGCTGATTAATCTTTTGTTCGAAGTTGATTAAGCCAATTGAGATTGAGCTGAGAGTCTCGGTTTTTATAAATACAGAGATACCTTTATCGATCATAGATCATCAATTATCTATTAATTATTGTAATGAGACATGCTAAGTAGATTAATTTACAAAACATACGAAGTAATTAAATTGCAATAAATTAATTGGTCGATGACTGAAAATATTTGTGTGCATAGAGGAAGTTTTCATTGTTATTTTTTGAGATGGGTTGTGATGAAAAAGGTCTAGAGTTTGATGTGAGTCATAAAAATTAATACTCATCACTGATCACAAGCGTCTAAGCTGGAAACTAACTGTAGTTTCTTTTAATTCAGTAGACTGAGCTTGTCTTCATCTTCATTGTCTTATACATCTTATATGTTGATTTGTTAATTGGAAAATGTCCTTGCAAATTGACCTACTGATTACTAATGGACTTGAAATACATTTGTATTATTTGATCTCACGTTTAGATCCATCTTCAGCCTTATAGTAGATTTTTTATTTAATATTTAGTCGCCAAAATTTGAATTTTTTTGATTACGTCTTCTTAAATCAATTCAATTTTTTCTTTAATTTTTAATCATTTAAATGATTAAATGATTAAATGAGATAAAAAATTCAATTAGTAATTCATTATTTCTTTTCAAAGACTCAATTGTATTTAAAATTATTATTTTTTTCAATTAAAAACTGAGCATTAAAATTTTTTTAATTAATCAAAAGTTAATTCAAGCAATTATCGGTATTAAAATTAAAAAGATTTACTTTTTTTTTTAACTTTTAATTAAGTATTAACAGTTTCAATAATAATTAAATTTTTGCCTCACAATAAATTGCACAAAATTTTTGTTAATCTGTTTAACATTTTTTTAAAAGAATGAGCTGTGGATAAAATTGTTATTTTTTGATTAAAAATAAATATTGAAGTTGTTTAGATTATTCACAAGTTTATTCAAGAAATTATCAATATTAAAATTAACATAAAATTAAAAGAAGGAAAAGTAAATTTTTATGTAATCTTTCATTATAATAATATCTTAACCACACCAATTAAATTCAATTATCCTGATAAAAAAAATAGTCTTATTTCGACAGCAATAATTACAATCAATAATTAGACCCAGCCAACAGATAAAAATTTAAAAACCAATAAATATTAATCTTTTTATAAAAAACTATCGATTTTTTTTTGGTGTATATATTAAAATTATACTGTAGTGATATTTCTATTGACTCAAGTTCTGTAATGAAGAGAAATAAAAATCAACAGTAGAGATTACAGTGATAAAAGATAATAAATTGTGTTTTACGTTTTGTTATCATTGATTTAAGAAATATTGTAATAAAATAAATCATACAAACAGTTATTTTATTATCAAAAGTATTTATTTATCTTTTGTATTTGCATTTATTTAGATCATTAAATGATCAATTTAAAGAGTCATTCGAGCATTAGTTACACAATAATTTCAGCTCGCGTACCTGCTCGGAAGTCGTGCTGATGTGTCCGTGACTGCAATAAAATATTATAATAAATAGGAAATAAAGAGAAAGGAAGGAAAGGAGTCAGGGGAAAAAATAAGAAATATGTATACACATATAGTATATAATATATATAATATACAATATATATGAGCGATGTTGATGAGACAAAGGAATGACAGTAAGCCACGCATACACGGTCTCCTTAACGATCGCCGTGGTTCTCAATATAAAACCCCCAGTTTTTTAAAATTAATACTTTAAGTTTTTAGTACCGCTCATTACATTATTCTCTAATTTGCCCTTTTTGCCTCGGCTTATTCCCACTGTACGGTCTATTGAGTGAAATGCTCATGTTAATGTTTAGCTCTTATATTGAAATGAAATGACTGGTCTATTGTGCTTAGGTCAATTGTAAAGTCGATTTGAGTCCGTATCCGCAGAAATTAAACCGGCAATTCTTTGCTCGTTTTACGATTTCAAGGATATATAAATATATATATATATATATATATATATATATATATATATATATCATGCTTGAGCCGGTTTTTGTACTCATGAAAACATTAAAACTTATTTTAAAAGGAATTTTGTTAAACGTGTAAGTTGTTTGGTCCATTTTCAGAGTGTCCTTGAAGAAACAAGTCATTGTTTTATTTTTATTTCTCTTTTATCGTTTATCTTTATCTTCATTGTCTACTCTAATTTGTTTCATTATTATCCGCTTATTTATAGCATTAACTGTCTAATTAAATTCATATTTAAACGTAATCTTGATCTGGATATTATTAAGCCATTTTTAGGGAGGTTAAGTTTCAAAACTACCACTAGATGGGGCATGGAAAGATCTTCTCGAATGTGGATGTGTAAATTAGTATATTATTAACATTTCAGCATCGTCTTGAGTTATTATCGCTTATTTTTTCTCTCTATTTGTTCAATACATGCTTTGATGCGTGGTTTTCAATCTAAGTCGGCATTTTTATTGCCCCTTAGTCGAACAGAACAAAATTCATGTCTATCCATATTCAAAGTACCCAGAAGTTTTCAATAAACTTCAGTGAATCACCAAAAGGCACGAACGAGACTAAGAATGTCTTAAGCCCCAAAATCAATAGTTGACTTTCGACTAATAAAAAAAAAAAACATACCATTTATCGATAAACTAAAAATTTATTATTTTCTCAATCGACAGAACTCGTACAGTATTTCATTATAACGGATGTGGTCAAGTGTAAAGACACCTCCGGTTTTTTGTAGACTTCCTTTGGTGTCAGACTGGTATTGTTAGTGTCCAATTTTGATCTTATATCCGTTTCTATAAAGCCACTCCACTCGTTATAATGTATATTGTATTTTTCATACTGAAGTGCATGTACTAAAGCGTTATTTTTTACACGAATACACTGTGAGTCGTCTGGTTATTTCCTATCGAATCGGCTGGAGTGAAAATGTCACATGACGAAGCTTGAATCGCTGTGGTGTACGGTCTTGTAATGTAGTTTGCGTGTAATCCAAAAGTTTGAGTAGGAGGAATCGGGATTTATCCTTGTCTCACAGTAATTTTCTCTTATTCTCGCCTTGTATTATTCTAGTGCGCCGCCGGTTGTTGATGATGCATCTACTTCTATCCTGTTGTGTGGATGCTACCCAATCTTGTCCGCACGGAAATTGAGATAAATCCAATAAACTTCGAATGATTGCGCAATCCATTCTACATATATATAAATTTATATACATATACGAACATCAACATGACAGGAAAGGTTGATGGTAACAATATTCGAACGATTTTCTCATATGCTCATATTTATTGAGTTTTATATTAATCAACTCTGTAACCTTTTATTGAAAAGATCGAGTGGCTTTCCTGAATCATCAAGGTTCTAATAAAATTATAGTCAATCCGTTATTTCTCTTGAATGGATAAAACGATATTATTGATGAATAATAAAAAAATTTACATCTGTTATTTATTAAAAAAGAAACTTTTTTGTTTTTGGAATGCCTAATTGAAAAAAAAAAAGCTTCTAATATTATAAACATTTTCATAAAAAAAAAAAAATTTTGATTTATCCAATTTGAGATGAAGTTAAAAGTATTCAATAGTTTGAAAATTTTATATTAATCATAAAAACTAAGTTATATTGTCACGAGTTTTCGTAATCTTAATTCTTAGATAAGCTACACAGAAAAAAACTTTGTTTTGAAGTAAAAAAAATTTCTCGGGTAACCTTAGTAGCTTCGAAGTAAAAATAAATTTTCTTAAGTCAAAAAAATTATTTTCCTTCAAAAAAAATTTTCTTTTTGCGTGTCACAAAAAAAAATTAAATTATGTAAAGTTTAAGATTTATATTTTACTAAAAAACATTTACATATTTCAACTAAAGCCCGAAGCGAGCGATTGATACTTACAAAATAAATAACAAAATCAATTGACCATGATTAAGAATCTGACATTAAAAAAAGTTCTCAAATAGCTATACTTATATGAGCAAGAGTACCAGGCGAGAGTTTAATTGACCGTTTGGCGTTAAATTGACCACGACTTTACTTCTACATCTGCTTATAAATACTTGAATACTCAAACATTGTTCACAATTGCATCAAGTGAATCGAAGAGCCAATCGGAGAATTGTGAGCTGTCTTCTGCTTGTAAGTGTGAATAGAAACAATACAAATATTTGCGATGCATAATGTATGGATTAATGTAACGCGAAATGAGTAAGACAATAGACTGGGATGTTTATGGAATGAGAAATGGCGACGACTGGTAGTGTTGTTGTTACATAGTTGAAGTTCTATTATTGTATTACACATAAAGATAACGTTTCATAGCTGCATTACAGACACAGACTTTCAGAAGACAGAACTCTTGAACTGAAGGTGAGTAAGGGGTTTCTCGCGTTCGTGTTAGTACTTCCGTTGGTTGAACAAACCATTACATCTCCATGTTAGCAGCACAATTCCAGGCCTATCGTCATTGCAAAGCACAATGCGATGCAAAGCCAAGAACCCCTGTTGCAGACTATACTACCAGGCTTGTTAGTTTGATTGTATCAGCAACTTTACCACGGCAATTAGCAACGACTTGATAAACTCAATGCATCTCTCCGCTTATCTGGTGTCGGTGTATATGCGTTTTCACCTGCTGGTAACCATACTTGTGCTTATAATTACAATTACAATACCTACTTAAATAAATTATACCGAGATGAGTAATGCTCTAATTCCGCTTTGTATCACAATGACGACGATCATGGTAATTGATATATATATATATATATATATATATATATATATATATATATATATATATATATATATATGCATATGAATTTACTAACCTCATTTGCCTTCGCTTTGTTATTGATAAATTTATTATCTTTGCTTTTACTCTTCAATCAGAATGCTTTATCACCTTTACTTACTTTACTAATTGCAAATATTTGTAATTTAATATTGATGTTGATATAGAATCTCATTTTGTTTTCATTTCTTTGTTCTTAGAGTATGGTTTATCTCATGACCACTTTTAATGAATTTTAGATGAGATACCAAAGTTTGTGGGTTGAAATTTCATTTTGCACAATGAAAAACTTTAATTTTGAGAGAAAGATTAGTGAGGCAGAAAGTAACTGTGAGACAAGATAAGGAATAAATTTTATTTGAAGGTATTAGAAAAATTTAATTGCGTTAGATAAATTTTCTTGAGTTCATATGATTTGTAACGGGAAAATTTTCTTGTTTCATCCGGTACAAGAATTCCTTATGTAATATCCAAGTAAATTTAAATTCTAATGCTTAATTTTATAAATATTTTAAAACATTCCGGAGAATTTAATGACAAAAGAACTTGAATTTTCTTTAATTCAATAATTTCTATCAACATACCATTCTACAAAAAAAAAAATCTAAATTTTTTATTCTGAAAATTACATTAAAAAAAAATTTTTTTTCATAAAATTATATTTATTTTTTGCAATATATTACTACCAGATTGTTAAGTAATCACAGCTGTCATCAACTTACAAAAAGAAAACTGACAATATAATTAATACTTCACAAATTAATAAAGCTTTAATAACACTTGGCGTTAATACTCGACAAAAAAGGAAATCCGGCTAAAAAAATTTAAACGTGACTTAGAGTATAAACACTCAACTCTTAAACTTTACTCTCTATTGCTTTACTGATGGCGTTACTCAACGTTTATTGTTTTTAATCTCTCAACTCTCACTCTAAGACTCTACTCTAACTTATTAACAGTTAATTTTCCAAGCTAATACCTACGCAGAGGTTGTTAATTTAATATTAGAATAGTCTCAACTTTAATCATCATCATCACCAGCGACAAACAAAGGGACAGCGCAAAATAGGCAGTGGGGAGTGGGACATCCTTTTTAGAAATAAAGTATCTAGAGTAAGAGTAATAAAGCGGTAGCACATAAAATTTAAAATAAGTGTACACATTGTCCGTAAGATAGTAGTAGAGTGCAAATTGGCGTAAAGTAGCAGTATGTTTAACATAACATGTAGCACGTGGCCTCGTGGCTAAATACGCGAGCAGTCCAGGGCTTACACTTACATTGTACACATACAATTTACATGGATGCAAGTCCAGTCCCAGTCCGGCGTTCGGTTGTCTGGTACCTCCTTTGTCAGTTGCCAGAAGCGGAGCGTCGGTTAGTCGTCAGCCCGCAGTCGTTACTTTATAAATATGACTCAACTCTAATATATATTAACATATACAACATATATACACTGTAATATGGATGTAAAGCTGAGGCAAGTAAAGGAATAGCACGGAGAAAATGATGCTGGTGTTGGGTATGAACAAGGAGCTTTTACATTAATATTAACATTAACATTATATTACTTGTGATATATTATACGTAATGTACGGCGACGCGAGACGCCAGCCACTGTTTTATTATTATATATTACATGTACAATATATTACACGGACGAACGAGACCCGTACGGGATGATTGTGTTGTTCGAGAGCTGGTGTATGGTGTCGGCAATATAACTGAGCAGAATGGAAGCTGAGGTTATTATATGGCTTTACTTCGCTAAATGTCCCTAACTACTGAACACTTCCCGAGGATACTCTTTATCATACAATAAGTTACTCATATTATGATTACGATCCACGCTGATCTGTTTATAATCCAGCTGATGTGATAGATACACCAGGAAATATAATATCCATGATTTATGCCTTCTGGATATATTCTGTATTATGTATTATCGGCTCTGGCTGATGATACGTCTTTGTATGGAAGAAATGTTTATGCTAAACTTTGGCTAATTTAATTTTTTTGTTAATAAATTTTAATCATTATGGTCAGTGAAACCTTTCATCGTCAAATTCTTGTAATAAATTAAGTTAAAAATTTAAAATTTTTATGAGTTAAGTATTTTAAAAAGTCATTATTTTATAATGAGGAAAAATTTTTAGATATAACAGGTAATTTTTTTAAATTTTATTTCGTCATGGTGATAGTGGAGGCAGTCGTTGAACTTAACCTTGAGGAATTGATAAAACTTACACCTTTGTATGTAATTTTTAATTATTGAAAAAATAAGTGTTGACAAATGTTAAGATATAAATTTTAAAGGTAATTATATTTTATTATAGGTAAAGAAAAAAATTACAATTTAATTTTAATTATATACCTTACTTAATAATTAAATAAATTAACTTACTAACAATTGATAAATTATTTTATCAGTGTATAAAATAAAAAATTTTTCAAAATGATTTTCACGGGTTAAAATTTTTTATTATTAAATCAGATGCATTTTTTTCATCAGTGTATCATGAAGGGCAAAAATAAATTTTTATTCGTTCAATTTGAAGTATTTTAAATCCCAGAGATGATTGACCTCAGGATGGGTAAATTAATAATAAAGTTCAAAGAGTCACTCGTAAAAGTGGTAATGATAATTATTATTATAATATTTACACAATTTTTATGATGATCCACACACCTTATAGATAAACAAAGAACAAGAAGTCGCGTGCAAACGGATAAGGGAGCAGTCGGATGTGTGAGGAGGGCGTTACTTACATATATTTTATTTTATACGTATATACATATATGTATACAGAACATAAAAATACATGGACAGTGTGTGTAAGTACTGAGTAGATAAGGCAATCGCGTGTGTACTGTATAAGTGTGAAGAGTATGACAACACAAAAGAGAGAGGGAGATGCTCTGTCGGTAGGACAGAGAGAAAGAGGAAAGAGAGAAGTGAAGGATGAGCTTGAATCATGTGTATGGTAAAACGACGGTAGTTAGTAGTTCTTTCGCAGTCTGTGTGATCACATCAACAATCTCCTTCATAATTCAGTCACTCTGTTTTTATTTTTTTACTTTCGACTTTACTTATATTTACTTAACTCAATTTACACGAGCCCGGTCATTTTTCACGTGGTGACGACTTCTATACCCTTTTTTTTTAATAAGTGTTCAAATTAATACCCTTGTGAGTGGAGTGACAATACATTAGGAAAATGATTGCTTTCAGCGGAAAAGTGATATTTTAACTAAACGGAGGAGTGTCTATGTCGGTCAACAGAGGGTGAACAGCTTCTATTCGTTTTTGCCCTTACACTCGCCGTAACAAGGGTTCGAAAAAGGCTCTTTTTTTTACCACATGTTTTTCTGGCCTTTCATCTCTGGAGGTAAAAAATAGCTCTCTTTCGAGGGAAGGTGATTTTGTCTTGTCATCCGAAGACTCTGATTACCGCTCCCCGATTTTCATTCGAGTCAATGAATACGCGATACTAAATATTGAGTTTTGTGCTCTGATTTTGATTCTTATTTGCAGTATCATTGTTTACTGATTTTATTTTATTTTACTATTGTTAACTCGATATGCCCTAGTTGATATTTTGCTCGAGGAAGTCCGTCTTTTTTTATATAAAATTTTTGATAGTTAAAAAAATTAATTTTTAATTCAAAAAATTTTTTTTATTCCCTATTGAAATTTTTTGACATTTAAAAAAGTGAACTTTTGTCAAATAAAGTTTAGTAAAAAATAAAATTAATAATATTACTTTTGGTAAAATATTAATTTTAATCAAAAATATAAATAAGTAATCAAAGATAAAAACAAAGAAACATTGTATAGAAAAATTGTCAGTTGCAAATTAATCAATTGTCACCGTCCAAATTGTTCGTGATAAATTTATTATTATGCAGCGCGTGGGCCTCCTTAACAGTAATTGTAAATACCGATAATTTTTTAATTTATTATTTATCTATTTTATATTCGCCTGCATAATTTTTATATCAGTTGACATCTGGGTGATACAATAATTATTGCATTATCTAGCAGACAAAGGTAACAATAAAAAATAAAATTATTACGCATTAAATAAGAAAAGAAGGGTATAACCGACTTAAACGTATAAAATTTTTCTATATACTAAATATAACAATAATACAATATAAACTCATAGGGTGTATTGTTATTGTCGAAAGATTAATTCTTCCATAAGATGATTATTCGTGGGAGTGATGTAACCTCGTTTGAGTATAAAGAATACCGGGCATAAAAGTCAAAACTGTGAAGTTTGAGCCGTGGTGAATTCAATGAAAGAAATGAGAATTATAGATATAAATAGGTGTACAGGAGGGTTCATTACAATGTATGTAGTTCAGGAAAGTAAGTTTAATCTAGTAGGGGGGCAAGTTTTTGTTACTAATGCATTGCGCTGTTAAATTAATGACATTTATACGGATAATTCGTCAGATAGGTATTAAAGTAACAAGAGAATAAAAAGAGTATATAGTATTATCTAGAAAATGTCGTTTTTCGTATTTTGTATTTAATCTTACGGCGTGGTATTGTACTGTACTGTACACCCCAGGCCGTAATCCGAATGGAAGATGCACATCGCGGTGGCCGACATATGTCTGTATTCGTCGTGTGATTGTGTGAGGATGCGGACGAGTGTCAGTGTGTGTGTAGTCAAAAATACAGAATGTATTTTTACCATACTTTGTACACCAGGGCCAACACTCTACACAACGTCATAATATAACAAGAGCGGTTTAAAAGTCGTTATAATATACCAGTGAGAATTACCAGATTGATGATAATAACGTTTGATGTATAATATTAAACTCTTATTTGAATGATTGTCGGCGCTTAGGGAGGTTTTTTTTATAAAAATTACTAAAAACTTTGAATCTGATCATTTATTGCCTTTTATTTTTATTCAGTTAATCAATTATTATTTATTTAGGATAATTAATGGTTCAAAATTCGAAAATATTTATCAAAAAAATTATAATAAAATATTTTGTCGTCTAAATTTTGGAAAGCTTTTTTTTTTATTTATGAAAAGAATGTGTAGGAATGATGTAAGAAGTTTGTGGATAGTAAATTAATGACATATATTTAGAAAATTATTTCAGTCATTCGTTGATTTAATGAGTTAATACTCTAACTAAAAATACTTAAAAATATAACATGTATCCCTTTGATAATATATTTGTTTATATTTTTATCGACTATATTTTAGTCTAAGGTTAAAAAAAAAGTCATTAATCTTAAACTTTAGTATTTAGTAATTAAAAAAATTATCAAAATAAATGAATGAAAGGTTTTAAGTATTAAAAAAATTTGAATAATATAAATAATTAATTAACTAGAAAATTTTACCGACGAGGTTGCATGCTTATCCTCGAACTTGACCTGGCGTGGCATAGGTTCGAGCCCTGGTGGCTGTCGAAAGAATTTTTTAACAATGTGAAGTTTTTAAAATTCTTCCCATTACTAAAAAACAAATAAACTCTGTCATTAATTTAGTTTATTAAAAAATATAAAAATTAAATTCATCAATAGACGAACATAAATAAAACAGAAAAGATTGATGCCGCTGTAAATATTTGTTTAGTCTTCACAGAAAGGTTTAGAAATTAAAAGCTTAACAAACTTATTGCAGACTACAAGTATAACTTATAACTAACAATTTTTCATTTCAAATGCATTAATTACCGACGTATTAAGTAAACAGCGTAGTAACAGTTAAGTAGAGTGCAATGTAAAGAGGATTAAGAGAGTAAAATGGCAAAAAAGATTTGTATATTTCTTTAGACATATGCGCTAGGATCCAAACGAATCCAGCTGTTGATTTATTTAAACCTCCCGGGTCGTTTTGAAATACAGTCTTCATATTTTTTTTTATTTTTATTTTTTTAGACTCATTGTATTCTGCGTAGTACGTACTTAAACTATTGTTTCAATGACGTTTTACTTAAATTTCATTCACCGTCAGGTAGATACTTTAAATTCTTATCAGCTTTCTAAATCTTTTAACAAATTTTTCCAATTACCTTTCGGTTGAATGATTCTCTCCTTCAAGGCCATTCTCTTTATTTTTTACTTTATCTGATTTTTAGAAACAGCCCAAAAATCATTCTAGAATTTTCGAATTCCAATAAATTTTCGTTTTCCAATACAAAGTCTAAATCTTATTATAAAATAAGATTTTGTATAATTGTATTGTAATATATATTTGTAGCTTGTTTATGAACGCGGGTCCTTTGAAGGAGAATCGGCTCAACTCGAATTCTCGGTAAAATAATGATAGGAGATGTCTAATCTAATGAATGGATGCCCGGCTGGCAGTGAGACGGAATTCGTGGCACGCCCGGGACTGTCGGGGTTCTAAAGGTGGGATAGATATAGTCGAGTAAGATCTCGTCGGGTGGAATCGATTTACAGAATCTGATAGTACACGACCTAGCACAGGTGTCGAGCAGTCGCTATCAGTCGCTCTTAACTTAAACTCAGAATCCAACTGATTGTCCCGTCCTCTCTATCTCTATCCTTCTGTATTAACTCATTTTATTTTTTTTATCTCCTTCCTTGCACAGCGCAGCAAATCAATTCGTTCCGACAAAAAAAGCTCTCGAGGCTTGTTGGATAAAAATAGAAAGAAAACTTCCGTTTTACAATTACGCATTGATAAAAAAATATCACATTGTCAACTCACTTATTTTTTACGCATATATGTGTGTATATTTTGCTTTGCTCATTTCCTATTTAACTTACGCATTTATTTATATTTATAATTAATACTATATATTTTATAACAAAACAAAAAATAACTGTAATTGATTAATCAAATAAATCGTAGCTCGTTTATCGATCACGAAAAAATCAATTCCCTTTGACAAAAGGTCCGTCACTATACAAATTGATACACCGTAACAGACACGTAAAAATAAAACATGGACAGTGAACCCGAAGGTTTGAATTTGCATTTCAAACACACAATTCGATAACGTGTTTATTTATAAAATTTACGTACATAAAAACGTGCTATGGCTTACTATTCAGTGTATCTTTGTTTTCCATGGTTCATGGTTTTATCATGCATACACTCATGCACCGTTCATATGAATAAATATAAGTATAAATATGAGAACATGTATAAGTTGGTTACCAACGCATCTGTGCACATGCTCTTTGAATTTATTTCATTACACTTGAAACCACGTTCTTCAGATTGTCAATCAATAAACTCATGCCGTTAAATTGCCGCAATCAGGCAAGTAGTTGTGTCTATAAAAAGTTAACCTTGATAATCAATTTCAGAAGTGAGTACTAAAAATTTTAATAGCCTTCATGGTGTAAATAATGTTATACGAGAATTTAAACCTCGTGGAAATTCACAGCTTGAAAAATTATCAGCAATAAAGTTTATTTTGAGCTTCAAATCTCAATTACGCACAAAATATTGAAGATACGTAAAAAAAGTGAGACAAAATTCGTCGGAAATTTAATTGTCAACAAAACTCTAAATTAAATTTTCCATATCTTCCATCCTTGGGCCAAAATTTTGATTTTAAATTCAAAGAATAGTTTTATCTAGATTTTTTATTACAAAAAAAGTGAAATTTATTATTCTTTTAAATATTCTAAAAAGACTATTGTTGACACAAATGAAAAAATTTTACGGATGCACACGAGTTATGCTCGCGGCATAATTATTAACTGAAGTCCGAGGCTCACGTGTTGACACGTCTAGTCTTCGAAATAAATGCATTGCAATATATATGTATTGTATGCTTATAAATATTATACATATATACATAATAAACATACCTATTATGCTTATGGTGTATGTTGTATGTTTTAAACCAATGGAAGACCAGACAGGAAGCAGCGCTGAGGAATTCAAAGTGTCTTTGCTCTTTTTTGAACGTGAATTCCACCATTACGCTGACTATCAGTCCATACAACTGCTAGATATTATTGGCAGTACTTATATTACGATAGCTGTAAAACGACGCTTTTTTATTTGCTTCTGATATTGTTCGCTTTAAGTTATAGTTATAGACACAGATATGGATGTGCAATGCGCTGTAAAACATTATATGAGTATCTTCGACCAGTAGAAGCTTATCTGTTTTAATTCCATAGCTCATTCAAGTAACGTGTAATATATTTAATATATATACTCACATCGTATGTGCATAAACATAATACTTATATGGACGTACTTACATGCACAGATAGTGACTCTGACACTCAACTTGGTAATATCTGTCCCGCATTAGTGCGATGAACTTGTCGATACTTGTGTCTCATTGATAATTAAACAATTTCATCATTTCTTTTGTTTGTTTGTTTTTCCTTTTTCTTTCATGTTTGTTTTACTTCGTGTTTTTTTTTTTTTTTTCATATTTTACTTCTCGGTTATATCAGACATTGATTATCGTGACACAGAAAATTAATTAGTATTTATTTGATTATTTTTTATCTATTAATTCTTCATTTAAATTGTTTAACTTTTAATGATATGAATCATTGATTATAAATTTTGTTACTTGTTTTTAATTCGGTTAAAGGAAACAAATGATAATTATTTACCCAGTCCATGCATTTTTGTGAGTCAAGCTCTGCGGATGGATCGAATCTAGTGTCTGACATTTTGTAGATAAAATTAAAATAATTTCTCATTTTGATGAAGGTTATAAATATTTTACTAATAATAAATTTTGGTAAATTTTTATGTAAAAAAAAATTAAGAAGAAATTTTAGGGTTATTTTAAAAAATAAGAGTTAAAATTACCCTCAAGAATAAAATTACTAAAAATACAGCTGCCCCTGAATTAAAACATTACAAAAAATGAGATTAATAATTTAAAGCACAAAAAAATGTAAAAATATCGAGAAAAACAGGTCTAAAAATTTTTCAACGACTGTTTTTTGAAATGGAACAGCCGAACACGTTTGTAATAAATTTTTTTAAAAATCATAAACAAGTTTTATGAGTATAATAATTATTAATCTAAAAGAAATAATTATTTATTCACATTGAGTATCTCAAGCTGACTGACAGGGAGTCCGTGGTACTTTTTCAACGTAATGAATCAGGGGAAGTAAAGTAAGACCGCGAATATATACAGCAGCAGAAGCGTATATACAGAACGACGCTCGATTGTAGCCACCCATCGCAATTGCTCGTTTTTGCATTAGTCATCCGAGTGAGGAATATTCTCAGCAGAAGAGAAGCTTCGTTGGAAGACATAACAGCTGTACTTACTGCCAACTTTTAAAATTCATTATTAATATTAAGAGAATTATAAAGAAACCATTAAAATAATTAATTATTTATTTTCTATTTATCTTTATCTTGGTCCGTGGACTTATACTATTCATGTACTTATCAATTAACAGTAAAATAAACTCTAATAGTAAATTAATTAATTAAATTTTCTGATAGAGTAGAGTAGCCCGTAAAGCCTCAGAATAATCAATAGTAAACGGGGATTCTTTTATGTTAATTACTTTGATTGGACCGCATGAAGCTACGTTGAAGCTCCGTTAAGGCTCGTGCCAAGAACTGAATTTACCACAGTAATATATACTCGGACAAGTATGTATATAAGCACACATACACGGACATAAATAGTGTCTAGTGTGTTATGTATTCTACAGAACACAGTACAATATCTACTATACACGCGATCTTCGTCAAGAGCAATGGAACTGAACTGAACGTTTATACCCAGTTTTGCGTATCAGACGAGGGTATCTCAAAAGGGTCTTGTGTGTCCCTTCTCTGTTTTGGAGGAAGGGTGGACGTTACGTTCATTACACAATTCCTGAATACTCTCTTATTCTCCTCTCTGTTTTTTTAACATCCGCATTGTGGCCATTTTCACGTCTCTCGTCCTCTTTTATTTATAATTTCGCATTTTTTATCTCGACCTCATTCTCAACCATTCACTTATCTCATCTCTTCATATTCCGAACTACTTCATTTTCAAGAGCCAACTTCAATTTTAAATTTAAATTCAACCTATATGTTTATTTATTTAGCTCTTTTATCTCCAATGTTTACTTTTGGTTTTTAATTAAATTTACAAGTCATTTATTGATTATCAATACACAGTAGTTGTTTTTCCCTTCAAAGAAAATGGAATGCAAAGTATTGATTACGTGGAAGAAAACCACTGTAAAATTCCGGTGTTGATTTTATTCTCTTTCATGATAGAAAAAATTGTTCTGAGTAATAGTACTAATGCTAAGCTATGCTTAATTATGTATGCAAAGTGTTAAATATGAGCGTGGTTCGCACGTTATCTCAAACTTCAGTTGGTAGATAGCCTTTGAGATTAAACGATTGTCAGCTGTATTATTCACTTCACTGAAAAAAGTATTGCGGTTTGAAAGCAAGATTTTTATCGTTGGAATAATTTGTCCATTCTGGATAAGTGTTTGCTGATTATTTTAAATATTGCTCGATGTTGGAGCCGTGGGGTTGATGGAAAATCGATACCGAGGGGTTTGCTGGCTCGCAAACTGTAATTTTCAATCGTTGCCATTACAAAAAGTGTTATTACATTATTAGTTTTTATTTAATTTTAATAACATGATAAACCGTAAAATTGAAAAAAAAAAAAATTAATATTTATTATTTTTATTTTATCGATATTTTTTAATTAAAAATTTTTATTCAAATTATTTTGTTCACATAATAATAATAACAATGATAAAAAAAATAATAATCATATTATGGAGTCATAATTACTGAAGATAGCAAGATTTTGTTATTTCAGCTTAGAAAAATTTTTTTTCTCCCAGCATAAATTAAAACTCCACAAAAAAAATATTAAAAGCGCGTGAGATATAATTAAATACTAAATTTTATTCACTTTTAGTTAAAGAAATAATTGATAATAACGTTCATTAAATGATCAATATTTTAGTGAGTTTAAATTGCCATTTGCATAAATAGTCTGTTGAAATGTATGTTTACATTTACTATATTTATATTTACATTTATAAGTATGTGTGTACATATAACATATAGCATATAACGTGTGTATTTATCGTAGCTAGGTTGCCATGAGACGTAACAAACTAGTTTCTCCCTTATTATGTATATAGATGCATACATTTCTGAATAACCGAACGATAGAATCGCGAAACTGGTTTCCCGTGTGAATATAAGGGCTGCGAAGCTTTCCAAGTGAATAAAGATTGATGACATTGAAGTGAATAATAAAAAATAACACTCATGGAAAATTTATCGGTACACCAGTGGAAAAAAAGTTATATCGAATTTATTTTTAAAAACATAAGCTACTGAAGGTTTTCAATTTTTTAGATTAGCCGTCACTACTTCTAGTCTGTGAATTTATGAAAATATTATCCCGGTAATGAGAAACTTTTTAGACACATTTTAGAGGGGATTTCAATAGGGGAATTCTGAAACTTTTTGACAGTTTCGCTTGAAATGTCGTGTTAATAATATATTCTATTTAACATTCGATTTTATTTTATAATAAAAGAATATTCAATTGGATTGCTTGAAATTTTTAACGTGTTCAAGTTACAAGTGATCAATAATAAGTACTCATTATTGAAAAAGAAAAATATTTAGATCTTTATGTATAAAAGTTTACATTAAAAGAAACTCATAAAAAGATATTACGTTGAAAAATATTTCTCCAGAATAAGACCGTAAGATATATAATATATTTTCCAATATTACTCTAACTTTGCTCAGAGCAAATATTGAAAATGACTTTTTAAGGATCTAAATTATTTTCTATGACAATAGTTTTGTACAAACACTCATCTAAAATAAGACTTTTATCTTTTATTGAAGCTTTATAAACTAAAAAATAAAAAAGGTAATAATAACTATTCACCCGTCTTTCAATAACAGAGTTTCCATCCACATTAACGTTGCCGAGAAACAATGGAGTTTGACCCCTAAATATGAATACACCATTGTCTGCGGAATGATTGAATTAACTCTGATGCGGTAACAGAAATTGATCAATGCGCCGAGCAGAGTACATGGGAATTATATGATGGCACACATAATGAATAAAAAAAGCTACTAGGTGCTTATAAATTTCTCTCTTATACTTACACTGAACTCGCGGGCCTACATGCAGTGTACACGGTTGTATTGAAACTCTCAATTCCCAACAAAGAGGATACTAACGCCCGGTTTAACTTGCACAAAGTCGTCATCATCATCATTACAAAGCAGCCATCTCAAATGGGCGTACATGTGTATGTGTACGTCAAGGAGGTGCATTCACTATTTTATTTTGTTTGAATAGAGAATAAAGAATAAGTACATCGTCATTGAGATTTTGAGGCGGAGCTGATGTTGTGCCTTCTGGTCACAATTTACAGCTAGGGGTTCATGTTTTTTGTTCTAAAGTTCTCTATCTGTAATCTCAAGGTGTATTTTTAGATAAAATTCACCCGTTTTTCTTCTACTTTGACTTTGACTTTGATCTACCATGAATTTGGTTCATCATGCTCCCATTTGTCGCTCTAATTAACACGTCGATAATAATCACGCGATCGTCGGATTTCGTATTATGTCATGTATGATGTAACCAGCAACAAAGCAAAGCCAAGCCGAAATTAGGAGCTGAAAATCAATATATACCTTTACTGTTTTCTGTTATAACCAATAACGTGTTTAACTGGAAAAAAAAAAAAAAAAAAAAAAAAAAAAAACGATGATAATCGAGTTCTCTGGCTCGACTGTACTTTCTCCCTAGTTCCCTGCTCTAGTACTATACGTTCGACATTGAACACAGAACATCCCTTCCCTGTGACAGTAAGGGAGGGTTGGTATGAATGTGTGACAAGGGTAGTTTGTTTGTGTTCACGTACACAAGGGATGCGTAGCCAATCAGATTTGGTTAGCACCTTAATCCTCGTGAGCAAGATAAAGCATTACATCCAGTTTCCACTCGCGACAGTTTAAAAAGTTGCCAGCAGAGGAAAAGTCGCAAAAAATCGCCAACAGTTTTAGTGTGCTGAACGTATAAGGACAAAAATGTATAAATTTTGGTATAAACATGTATATCTATAGAAGACACATGAAAATACAACGCCGGTTTGGGTTCTATTCGGAGAGAAGGGATTAGAGGACGCCCGGCGTCGCGGCGCAGCTTTTGCCGCACCCAGCAGAGCGCCTGCTCCCTCACGCTGCCAGGACGTACAGTTGTCCACGTTACGTTTAAAACTCTCTTTAACTTCTCTGTTGCCAAGTGTAAGTGTCTGTGCTTTATTTTCCACTCTCTTTATCTCTGTACTTGACTTTGTTCCTGGATTATTCGAGTTGAGTTGAGTAAAGTGTTGCCTTTCTGAGAGAGCGAGTTTTTGTAAAATTTTATTTGGATTGTAGTGTATTATAAAATGTAAAAGATAATACATTTTTTAGTATCAGTGATTATGATTACGTTAAGAGATTTCCGGCGAGGTTTTTGCTCAGGATTGACAGGATCGAGTTACGGTTCTGGTTACTGGGGATAATTCAACTCTAGTTACCTCGTATTTTCTTACTTCATTGCGCTAATCATAATCATAACATACAGCTAATTATTTTTGGGCCGGTGACGAGTTTTAGGAGCGTAATATAAATTGCTGGGGAAAAATATGGACCAGGAAATAGCTGACAGCTGGTTGAAATAATCAGGTGGCAGATGAGTTTACTAAAGTGTGAGCCAGGAGTTACTTTAACGCGGAATTACGTTATTATTGTTTTTTGGTGTTTAAATAGCTCGATAGAGAGTTGGGATTCTTCAAGTAAATTTAGGATGGCGTTGTGTGTGAAGGGGGCACTGACCGCGAGAACGTTTCGCGTATCTTGGATAGGATAGAATAGGAGAGGACTGAAACATTGAACTTGCTCGTTGGGGGTGACAAAGGGAGAATTCCAACCGCCCTCGTGTTTGTTACTTTTATATTAAATCGTACACAATTTAATATTTTGTGACAAGCCGTTGTTCTTTTCTTTTGTCAATTTAAATTTGAATTGATTGCTCTCATGAAAAAATTTACAATAGAAATATAAATGAATAATATATTTTAATTAGCTAAATTTTGGCCGATGTCATATTTATTTTATATATTTTAAATGTAGTTCAAATACATTAAAAATATTTCTTAAAATATATAAAAAAATCCACATCTTTAAAATATAAAAAAAAATGTATTATACCGATATTTTTTACATGTATTCTTTTTGTAAAAGTTTTTCTCGAAAGTGATATAAATTTACAAGTAAAGCGCTGATACTGATAAAGTAATTGCCGAGAATAATTGAATTTACTTAACTCACTATTGGTTCAATCGATTAATCGCTGTTTAGTATTTCGTACAGATAATAGGATTTAATTATTTGCACGGGTAAATCTTTCTTCTACTAGGCATTAAATCGCGATTGAAACCCTCCTTAAAGTTTTTACGTAAATTTATTGTATAAGAACTTTTATTTTTTCATTTATTTTATTGTTAATCAGTTACCTTTTCTTATAGTGGTGATTTATCGAGTGGAAAATGAAGGATTTAAATTGATGCTGCGTTAAAATAACTGTGTGTGTGTGTGTTACTTTGCGATCGATAGTGAGCCAACAATGTCTCATTGAAAGAAAAGTATATAATACAATTATAAACTCCCAGATATTACTACTTAAATAAATAATCTCAGAGACTTGTGTAAAGGTGCTGTTTTATACTTTTCCGGTTGATAAGTACGAATGATTAAGTGAATCTAGGATGATGGTGGATCGTGTCGAGGGTCATCTTTTCATGTATCGCCGGCCTGTCTACCGGGTTTTCCAGTATCTTGAAACAAGCGAGTAAGTAATTTAATTAAGATGTCATGTCTTGATAATTGTTTTAATGATGAATGGAGTGATAAATCTTGCTTATTTAAATAGGCATTTTAATTAACTATTTTTTCATGTGAATTATTTAACTCTCAAAATTTATCTATTATCTTTTTGTTTGATATAACAAATTTGTTTATTGCCAGATCAAAACTATCAACCAAAAATAAAATGCAAAATAATTTATCGGTTGCATAATTGTAAGTTTCTCGAGATAAAGTCCTTTCTGTAACTTAATTTCCGTACTAAATGCGAGAAGAGGAAGCCATCTAGCGGAAATTTAATAATTCACAAGAGTAATCAACTATTTCTGCACCGGCTAACTGATTTATAGTTGTTATTGCGTTTATATGTAATGATAATAATTTATGATATAAATATTCGGTTAAAAGACGTCGTGTCTTTGTATGATGCTGCATGGGTCGAAGTTAACGTGTAATTTGCAATTGAGTAACAAGTTATTGCACAACCGAAGCCTCAAAAAGTGAATTTAGTTGATTGAATATACGGTTTTTAGCTCACGAATATATGTAGCGATTTACTCGATATTGATTTGACCTCATCATTGTGATCAACATAATGATGCACGTCGAGGACAGCCTTAGAAAGACAGGAAGTGCATTTCATCCGAAACGTAGCCACATAATGATTTACGCGTGGGAAGACAAGAGTGGAGTCTTGTTATGAGATATAAGATATTGAAACAGGATCCTTGTGCTCCTGTTACATCGATGATACTAAGATATAAAAAGTATTGTACAGCCCATACTTTATATATACATACATCCATACATACTTACATACAGTGTTGTGGTGAATTGTTATCGGTGATGAGATCTTTTCCTAAAGCTTATTCACAAAAGTAAATCGTGATATTGATATTGATAACAATGAAACACTTTAAATTCATTTGATGGTTTTCTTTTCTTTTTTTTTTACATGTAATATATAATAACATCATACAAGATTAAATTATCAAAAGACTGTCGATCGTTGATATACTGTTTGTCGTAAATCTTAAGCAAGCTTAAAGTAGGAAGTTGATTGTCCCGTTTCTTAGAATATAATTTAAAAGATTTTGTCAGATAATTAACTAACAACAAGATAGCCCTGAAATGACGTTACAAATTGGTTTGATGTAATAAAAGGCGTCTTAATTGGATATTGTTACCTACGATATAAATATAGGTACATCGTGAATAAATTGAGTGCTGATTGAATCATTACTCCAGCGTGTACGTGTTGGAGACCGTTCGACAGTCCGTCGATCCATCGGGTTTTGTGAAGCAGGTATTTGAATTAACGTTGCTCACTGCTACGAATCTTCCCTTATTGCTCGGAGGTGGCACCCTATTATGAGGCCATGAAGGGTTCGTTGGGTCAGGCCCAATTTGCCAGTTTGATAACTTCGGATGCACGCTGGGAATTGTAAATGTCCTAGAGTTATCGTTATCGTTGTTTATTTCTCTGACGCCTTTTAGTGTCTCGTCAACTGGCTTGTAAGTATTGTCGAATGTCTCGAGATACGACGGGCTCTGTTTTTTGAACAGAGCTGATTTTTGGATAACTTCGTCTCCGTAATTCAAACTCAAGTCTGCTTCAGAAAAGTCATTGCCAGCAATCTCGGTGGCACAAATTGTCGGCTTTTGATTTTGAGCTACTGATGTTCTTTGACGAATCCAGTTCAAATTTCTTGATAAGCTTACGTACTTCCACTCGACCCAGCTTTCTACGTCATCACATGTGTAAGCGACCATCGCGACCTACCATAATTGAAGACAAAAGTGTTCGAGAAAAAAATTTTCTGAATTAGTCATAAATAAGCTATATATCGACGGTCTAACTCTTTATTTTTTAAAAATCAAATTATGATCAACTTACCAGAGTGCGATTTCTAAAAACAGGCGAACCAAGAGGAGGACACTTATGGTAATTTGACCGAGGGTCAGTCAAATCTTTTTTCTCAATTGTGATATCTGACGACACTGATATACGACTGGCATTGTTAGGAGGTATTGTACTCTTAATGACATTAGAAAAAATTTCAGCAAAATTTTTAAGTATCTCAGGATCTTTTGACTCTCCCATCATCGCGAGCAAAATGTTTTTTTTATTATTAACAATATCTTTATGCTTGGATCCAACATCACTAGTCACATTGGTTTCTAAAACTTCTTCTAAACGACCCATCGTCTCGTCAACAATTTCCTTGGCAAATTTTTCAATTTTTTCCTGGTCGGTTACTCGGACTTTTGGTTTTGTTTCCTCCTCTATTTTACTCCAGTCAATCGACGTAAGTTTTTCATCAACTTGCATTAAATTTGCTGCTATTCTCTCTTTCAGGTCGTCTAGATATAAAAATAAGAACAAAGTATAACCATAGAGAATTGAATCATTTTTAGGGAGATAAATAAACATACCAATAATTTTCCTTCTGCCGTTGATACTTTTGATGTCGTTGATATCAAAAGATTTTTGTTTTTTACTTTTTGCTCCTTTCTTGGCATCAGCAATTACGTCTAGTATGTCCTTAGTTTTCTTTTTCCGTTTCGTAACTTCATTTTGTCGTTTAATTTGGACTTTTTTACCACTACTGCTTTTTTCAACAAACAAAGACGTATCCTTTGATAAAAATGACGGCGCTGGAGCAAGTTTAACTGGATTCCTTTTTCTTCTTATCAAGGAAAGTACACTCTTTTTAAGCCGGTACAGTCTTCTTAATCCAAAATTACGTCTCGGTACTGTCATTAAACTGTCGTCGTCATGAACTGGCGGAGGCAGATGCCGAGCTTCTATCGGTTTAATAAGATGGTGATTCTGTAAAACTCAAGCCTTTGATCACAAAACTATTAAATTTAATAAAACTGATTACAAACATACATTGACTCTTTGTATAACCGTCAAAAGCTGACATTTTTGGCTGCAGCACATGTGACCGACGTCATCATAAATACCCTTGGGCAGCTTTGGCAACTCAATAACCCCAGCAAGAAAGTTAAATCTTCAATATCAAAAGTTTTAATCGGCTTATCTTAATTTCAGATTAATAACTATAATATTTGTATCAAATTAATATTATGAAACAATAATTACCCGCAATTCAAAAACAAAATTGCAACATTGTAAGTCGGGTGGTCAGGGCTGTCAACATTATAAACATAATTCGGATGCATTTCATAGCGATTTATTTTGATGACGTAGGGTATCGATGTTGCAGCGCCAACAAGAACAGCCAGTTCGGCATCGATGTGCTGCCTATAAAAGTTATAGTACGCCCATCAGGTTAAGGTTATAAATAATTTAATTTATAGACTTTTATAGAGGTTTTACGATCTACTACGCAAACTAAATTAAAAAATTCAAAGATATATACGCACACATTTACACAAGATAATAAAAAGCTGTGATAGCATGAGTACATACTCGTATAAATCGGCAAAGTGCATGCAGGATGCTGTTGTAATGGCATGTGTCGCTGTCAAAATAGCACCGCTGCACATAAAATACCTTTTGTCGCTGAAAAAAGCATGCAAATATTCATTATTCTAGTAAATATGATAAAGAAATATTTTTTTTTGTAGTTAAATTTGTTTTTTGTAATCAAAAATTTTTATATACGTGATAGCAGATGCTGGATGACAACACGCTGGAATTTTTTCATCTCTGACAATGAAGGCGTACATTTCCACCATTCCATCTTCTTTGTTACTCATTTTTGTTATCCAACGTTCTCTGCTAATACTGCGCTTTACTTTTTTGGCGTGATATATTTTAGATTTATTAGTTTTAGATGTAGAATTAGTCGCGAATTTAGCGGCTAAAATTATATCTGAAAATTTGTTTAAACTTGAAACTTTATTGATTTGATCACTTTCAATCGGAGCGTTTATATTTTTGTCAACAAGTTTAGTAATATTTGGTGGTGGTTGAAGGAACCGCTCCATTTTGTCTTGTGATTTATTTAAATTGGGATCGTTATCTAGATCGAATCCATACAGCGGTGAAATACGTCTGACAACCATCATTATTACATTTTGTAATGTTTGATGAAAAGAATTTATAGCATTTAAATTATAAGACTTTCTCTGCTCGGAATTCGCCTGCAAATGGTGGAAAGTCGCCGGTGAAGAAGAGGAAGAAGGTGATGAGCTTTCCAAGGACGTATTATTAAACTCCGATGAATTAAGTGGAGAGAAAGTAAAAGGAAACGTATCTTCTTTTCCTTGTTCTTTTGATTCTTTGCTAAACGAATCTCGTGTCATCGGATAATCCGTGCAATTTTTACTGTCACAAACTTTCTTCGTTCCATTTGATATTGAATTATTGACTTGTGTTTGGGTTTCATTATCTAATTTAGTTGATCTATCAACATCTGTAGTTAAAGTAGAATTGGCATCTGAATCTTCATCGCCGATACCATCAATTTTAAATAATAACCTTGTTGTACTTTCTTCATTTATCATCGACTCATTTTCCATTTTAATAGTATTTACCAAACGTAACAATAATAATGATATATTCACAAAGATAATCCAACGCGAAAACATAATGCTTAAAGAATAACCAACGTTTAAAGTTCACGAGTCACTTGATACTCGAGAGACTGGATGAATTAAAGAAATCGCTGTTAAAAATTAATTTTTTTTTTTTTACAATAACTGTTTCTGTTATTACTCACAGAGTAAGTTTTCGATATTACCTTTTTTTTTATTGTTTAAATTCATGCGATAACAGAAATCATTTCGTTAATTACAAAACATTTAAGTTGTTGATATAATTTATGATAAGCTTATTAGTTACAATCGTCGAGTTGAAAATTACGAGGCTCGTTAAATTTTAATTATTTCAAATTTAAGCTTAAGTTCTTTTCAATAATTAATTGAATAAACGTAAACTAAAAATACTAATTTTATTTTTATTGTGCAACAGATTATTACAGTCTATACAATATTTAAAATTAAATTTATTCAATTTATGATTTAGCATGTTTTCTATTTCTGACCTATTCATTTGTTTTTCCCGAAGAACTTACGTGTCTTCTTCTTAACCCATTACCCATTTCGCTTTTTATGTATTTTTTGTTTGCCGAATTTCTGAGCGCAAAGAGAGCTTGTTTTTGATTTTTTTTCATCTTCCTCACAATCCAAGGATGATTGCCAAAACGCCTTAACCCATCATAAGCTGGATGGTACGGCCCGTATCTATTAATGATCGACTGATTTTGGGCTCTGACAATAATCGGAATGTCACCATTTCTGAAAACAAATTGAGGCTTAAAAACATCCTGATTTTCCGCAGAATTTAAACACTCGGGAGAGTTATCGTGACATTTAGCAACAGGGGGCTGTAACGTTTGTTGAATATTGTCGTTGGTAATAGCTTGTTTACTCCATCTATTCGGATCTTGGTTGGCATGCGACCAATTGTCTATAAATTCGCGATTTGTTACTTGACGCACATTATGACTTGCCGTTGGCCCATTTGTCATAACTCGAGAACCTTTTGGACAGTTTCCTTTTTCTTTGCAGCCCACGGATATGTAAAAGTTAAAGATACAGTTTCCACATCCACGTGGATTTGTCGCATTATCATTCGCAGTAGGAGCTCCATTTATTTCGTGTGGTAAACTTTGCTTATTGTCATGCGGCTTGTTCCAATCATTCAGGACGTCGCTTATCCAATTTGTGTTGTAGAACAGATCCGTGTAGTACCACTTACCGTCTTTTTGACGATCATCACAAGAAATTGCTACAATTGCTGTCTGTAAATAAGGAAAGTTCAATAAATGATTAAAAATTTTCTCATATCACCATATGTGAAATTTAAAAAATTATTGATCATAATTTTTTAATTTTTTTTTCTATAAAGAATTTTTCGTCTTGATTTAGACGATGAAACTTTTCAAAATTATTTTCTTGGTTCAAGAATTTTTCTCTTAATTCAATTTAATTTTTTTTTTTCTGTGTATAGAATTGTACACGTCAGTTAATATGTTTTATTAAACAAAAATTTGTTCAGTATTTGAATAAAACTAAAATTAGACCACATCAAGCTATAAAAAATTTTTTCTTGAGATTAATCCCAAATAATAAATATTTACCAAAAATTTACCTGGTTACGATTCACCATGACAGCCGCACCAGTTTGGGCACATCCAATAGTACCGTCACTAGATCTTTTTATTAATTTTTTCATATTGCTCTTAATATCAATCAATCCTGTATGATTTGGATTAATAAATTTGTTTTCATTTATTGATCGACGTTTTCGATCATTTATGGGTATTTGTGGAGCTTGAATTTGATGAATAACGAATTCCTAAAATTTTTAGATATTTATTTTTATAAATAATAAAATTAAATTGAGAAAAAATTTATGAATAAATAAACTTGTTTCATCAGATAAGTTTAAAAGTAGCGATAACAGTTATAAATGTAAGAATTGAATATGCAAACTTACGTGTCTAGTCTTGGTATAAACAGCAATTACACAATTTTCTTCAGTACAAATGTGTGTCATAGGTTCTGTTGGTAAATAGATTTTGTTATAATTAACTGTTGAAATTCTACAAGCTAAACTCAAAATAGCAATATTATGTTTCGTATGATCAGGACTATAAGGATTGGTATTATGTTTCGGATGAATTTTGTACTCAGCAACTCTTATTACTTGGATGGAGGTTCTTAGTGGCGCAATTACCACTGCAAGTGGAGCACGAATATTGTGCCTTAAAAATATAAAATAAAACCCACATTTAACTAAATAATTTAACAATAATAAATAAATTTTTAAGAATTAAATTATTGTATTTTAGTAAATACTTTATATGCATGGCTTCGTGCAAACATGAAGCCGTTGTCAGTATGCGATTGCGATGCAAAATAGACCCAGCACACATTAAAAAACGGCGACGACTGCCGAGAAAAATAAAAATAAATACATTGCTGTATTCAGAGTTTTAAAGATACAATATAATAATAATTATTATTATCATACTTACGATTTCATTTTTCCTTCAGAACAAGCCGCCTCGGCGTCTTCATCCTTAACAACAACCGCCTGAATACCCAATAAATCTTCCTTAATGTCACCCATCTTCATCATCCAATAATTAATGACGATTGGCTTATCTGTTTGATTCTCGACAGTTGCATTATCAGTAACAGCTTCTGTTGTCGGCGTATCTTCCGTGGCGGGTGTTTCTCCTATTAATTCGCGATGAGGAATAGGATCAACGGTTTGCGTAATAGTTAGATTTATTTCATTTATCATAATCATAATAACTATTGCTAATGCAACGCAAAACGGATTTACTTTTTCACCGGTATTTTCTCTTAATATAAACATTTTATTGTATTTATATACACTTAGAACAAGAAAGAGTACGACCATGCAGTCGGTAATGAACTGTGCATTAAAAAATTGCTTTTTTCCTGTAAGTTTATTTAATCAGAATTATTAGTAAACCGCTTGAAGTTATTGAGATGTATTACGTCCATGCTGGAGATTTTGCGATACGGTATAATATAAATTAATTATTCAATCTGAGTCGTGATTTTTTCCATCCATCATCATCATACTACTATTATTATCAGTACAAACAGTTATTTACATGCATAGAAATTTTTTGTATACATATTAATGAGTATAGTATAAAAACAAAATGGAGAAAAAAAATTTTTTTTTTATTTTTTATTTGTTTTGAATTTTTAAAAATTAATGTAAGATCTCAAAATTTTTTTAAGAACAATTTTTAGTCTAAACTTTTGTATTCAATAAAAAAATCTTGACTTAAAATTTTGGATTTTCTAAATTTAATAAAGTTCAAAACAAAATAATCTTTCTCAATTCGTTCAGTACAATTTTTGGTTTTACCAAAAAAAAAAAAATGTTATTAAACTGAAAATCAGTTAATCAACTTACTGACTAGCTAGTACAACTCGCTGGAAAACTCTAAGTACCTGCTATATCATATTTAACAACGCAACCGTTCACTTTATTGCCGGTTCATTAATTATTGCTTATTTGCTATACTCAAAAATTAAAAACTGTTTAAAATGCCATTTATTAAGATATTTAACAATCTTTAGAACGTTACTTCAATAAATTGTCAAAGTATTCAATTGAAAAAAAAAAAAAAATTTCACCGTGAAAACTTAATGATAATTATTTAGATCAAATAATGCTCAATACTTAATAAAAAAAATAATTATCTATTTTGTTTTTTACCAACAGTATTTGTTTATTCAATACGGCTCTTAAGCTCGCCGAGATCTAAAACCACTCACTAGCAGACTTACTTCCTGAAACTCTCAAAAATATCTCTAACGAAACAGACTAAAATAAAAACTCATTCTAGATTCGTATTCGCCTCTTCATGAATCATCCTTAGACTACTTTTTTTATTCACCTACAACCATAAATGTATAATAATAATAATAACAAAAATATACAAAATACATAATATGTTTTGAGCTCTGATTTTAGTTAACAAATTTAAAAAGTTCAAACCCTCTCGTTCAATTCCTCTTTCTTTTTTAAAATCAGCTGTACCGTTGGGAATAAATCGGCGTAGCTCTGTCTTAACATTTATAGTTATATTTTATATATCATGGGAACACTTGCAAACGGTGTATCGTGTGCGACCCACGCATTAGTAAGAGACAGCACCAACGAGACACGTAAAAAGAGAGAAGCTAATATATATATAATGATATAAGAGAGGGAGAGTGTAGCCTGTAGCCGAGAAAGACTCTTTAGCCATGTCGTGTCTGATCAGTTGGTTCCTGACGTTGAATATAAACGTGCGTGCGAATTCGTTAACCATCGCTAAAATAATACGCTAAAAATAGTTAACTCCTTTAAAATAAAAGCTCATTTTGTGGTTGTTAAAAAACGATAAAATAATTACGATGTTATTTTCATCAAAAACAAATGATTTATTTGTTTCAGTAATTATAGTGTAAATATTGACAGTGAGTGTTAGAATGTTCGCTACCACAAACTCATTCATCTATCCGGCAGGTTTTTTGAAAAAGTGATAGTTAGTAACATATTTACTATCAATAACAGTCACCGGTTGTTAATAATATCCATGACAGCATAAATGACGTTACGATACCCAACGAAGACGTGTAATTTTTATTGAAACACTCCCCCATACTCATACCCAACATCACAACGAGACATAATTTATAATTAACGTCAATATCATGCAACGTTTAACAACTTGATCGGAATAAAATGAGGATACCGTCATTCCTTTAACGAATAATTAAATCTTTTAATGTCAAGTTTATTTATTACTCGAACAAACTTTTATTACCTTCGTTAATTTAATCATTTTTTTTTTTTCGGCTAAATTTCATCCTTTCAATCATTTTGTTTCTACATTGCAATTAATTAATTGTTAGTTGGTGTTTTTTTCCCTTCTACAGAACAGATTCAATTATTTTTATATTTATCGCAAAGATACTCAGGTCACGACGTGATCGTCAGACCGCGAAGTTCAACATCCACGCGGTACTGTAATCTCCTTTTCTTTTTATACTTTTTAAGGAATTAAGTATCGTACTGTACAATATACAGTGTATAGTTGACTTTAAACAACTTAAGTGGCGCCCACACGTCTCGAGATATCTTCGCTTCTTCATTTTTTTTTTTTTTTTTATTTCGAAAATTATATTGTCAATTGTTAAATTGGAACGTAAAAATTTTTTAGGATAATTTTAAAATATTTACCGTCTAAATTATTTAAAATAAATAAACAGTGTGTGGGAATAAAGAGACATTTTAATAAAAATGAAGTTTGATCCTTGAATCTATAATTAAATAAACACCTACTAATTTTTTCCGAATAAGTCTCCGGTCTGTAGAGAGAAGAGTTTCACCTGTTACTAAATATTATATTCTGTAATTATAGATCTCGATGGTATCGTTGGTTAAGATTAAGAAAACAAAAAAAAATTCAGAATAACCTTATTATATTTATTATATTCTCGGTTGTTAAATCTGTCATTCGGTATTTTATTATAGCGACTAGCGACTTAACTAATAACTTATAACTTACAACTTATAAGCAGCGGCCTCTTTGCTTTTCAAAAATATATATTATATTATATTACATTTTATATCACTTCGATACCCACGTACTATACCGGAAATAAAATTTATCGTTTAAAACTAAATAAAAGGTTCAGAGCTGTTTCGGAGAAAAAGCAGGTCATCTAAAATGAAGGAGGCGAAAAGATAAATATAAATATGACTTATAAAAAAGTACGAAATAAGAATCAGAGAGCACGAACACAATAAATATGTATTGCAAATTGAAAAATTATAATAAGAATGAAATAATTAGTGAATTAATTATCCAATAAAGTGAAATGTTTGTAACAAAAATAAAATGTTGAGTCTTGTAGAACGTAAAACAAATGGGTTGTCATGGCCAGCGGCTACTCATCCCAATTATTTGAACTTAAATAATAATAGCAGTAATATTAACAATAATAAAAAGGAGGAACACGGAGAAAAGATAGTAACATCCCGGTCGCAGCCTTGCGGCGATAATATGATATTGAGAAGATCGTCGTCATCGGGACAAGAAACGCCGGCTAAAAAGAAACCAGTGAGACATCGATCCTCCTATTGGCAACGCAATAGCAAAGGCTTACTCTGCGCACTCGGACAATTTGGTTGCGGTAATTCTCACTACAGTCCGGATACTATTGGAACTTGGAAATATCATCGTGTTACACGCACTAGGTGACGTAGAGTCTTATATTGGTAATAAAACACTTTTGAGATCAGTTGTCGGTCTTCTGGATTTATTTTAATAATTAAAAAAAATTTTTAATTATTTTTTGTAAATTTAACAAAATATTTAAATTCATTTTTTCAAGTAAAAATTCATAATTTTAATGATATATAAATTCATTTTTTTTAAATAATAATAATAATAAAAGTTTGTAAACGTATACGAATTTTTTATTAAAATTGTTTCTCGTAATTAGAATATCTAATTATGTAATTATTAAACTGGCGCCAGGGATCGAATTCAGGCCTTCCGCGTAAAAGTTCTGTGACCTCTACTTATTGTCATAACCCACTTTTCTCGAGTAATTAAAATAATTTCAACAAATAAAGTAAAACATTTGAATTAATATTTTTAAAAGTTGCGGATTTTTTTTTTTTTTTATTTAATTAATTGATATAATTTCTTCGACTTTTATCAAAAAAATTACTTAAAGTAATTATACAAAGCTTTAATTAACTATAGAAGTGCCGGAGAAAAGAAAATTAATTAAATTCACGTGTGAAAATAAAAAAATTGCTAATTGAAAATATGATTTGTTTGAAGGATGATAAATGTGTAGTCAATTATCAAAGTTAATTATTATAAACAAAATTTTAAACGTAGTAAGAACTGACTTATGACTTTTTAAAATGAATGAATTATAATAAATTTATTTATATAAGATAAGTTGAATTTATAATTGCATATTGGGTGAAAAAGACGTAATTATTATCGCAATAAGCAGACGATGTAAAAGTGCAATAGAGAAAGTATTAGGGAAAGGTAAAAAGCGTGGGCGAAGGTGCAGGTGCGTGGCATGTACAGCCGATGAAGGCTCAGGGCCGTTTGACGCTCGATACGAATATCAGTTTTATGAGTATATACAATCGAATCTCCGTTAGATATATTATACATTGTAAACGGAATGACATTTAATTTATTTTGTTTTGTTTTTGATTTTTAATAATCGGAAATTCAAAGTGAGATTGAGTATTTTTATTTAAAACTTTTCCTCAAATTTATTCGTAATAAATAAAAGTTATTATATTAATAATTAGTTATTCTTGTACATTTGTTTTTATGGAAATTAATTTTGAGTGAGTAAAAAAGTGTTTAAACTTTTAGTTTAATTAAAAAATAATAAAAGTTTCAAATTACCCGGGAGCGGTGGAAACTTTTCATTGATTCAACACAAATTAATTGATTGTTAATTGCCTCCGATATAATACACATGGCTGCGTGTTTCCAATGGTAATTCATCGCTTTGCGTTAATTAAGTTCAATTTTATGTTTACTTGACTCTAACAGTTCTATTTAATTTTATAGCTAGTAAAATAGTAAGAAATTCATCGCGTTTGAGAATTTATGTTTTTACGGATACACATAATACATAAATTAATTATTTAAGTGTAAAATATTTTTCACAGTTTCAATTTGAAAAAATAAAATTGCCGTTACTGCATACCGAGAGCTTTTTTTATTTAGACAAAAAAAAACCTAATGGCCTTACGCTATTTGTCACATTCTTCAATTTTAAAAAAATAATCTACAGTTACCTTTATTAACCGAGGAGAAAAGTGTACCGCAAGATTGAGAAATTACAACTTGAACGCATTTAAAGATTATATTTACTGCCGCCGTAAAATATTTTTATTTATTTTTTCTTTTTATCTGGAAAATATTAAAATTAATATTTGTGAGTTAGATCAAATAAAATCCTTCAACTTAAACTTGACTTAATTTAAAATCAAGAACTGAAATTTACATGTCAAAACTAATCAATAAATAATTAATATTTATTTTCTATTAAAGAGAATTTATAATTGCTCTAAAACTTTATGAATAAGTCAAAATAAAATTTACTAGTATAAAATTTTATCTGTTACCCAATTCTGTCAAAAATTCTAAAGAAAATTTTTTTCAATTTAAATTAAGACACTAATCTACTTCGAGTGCTTAAAAAATAGTAAAAATCAGAATTTTTTAAATAGTTTTATTTCAATCGATCAATATAGGTCTACAAAATATAAAAAAGACTACTTGATGAAAAAATTTAATTACAAAACTCACCAAAATAAACGAAAAATAAAAAAAAGTGTAAAATAAACTTCTGAGCATACCATTGTAATGTTTACATACTTATTAGTTAATTAAACTTCGCTGGTATAATAAAAAATAGATGATGTTCAAACAACTCGAGTAAATCAATACGGAAATTAGCCGACTATATATTACACAAATATGCAGAGATATTGCATTATTGTAGTTGCTGGCAATTGGCTGTGCCAGTGACCGTGGATTTGGGGTTGATAAACGTGGGGATAGGATAACGCTACGCAATCACGAGGCTCTTTAGCCTTAATGTCTCTCGGTCTCCATGAAGTGCATAAGAACAGAAGCAGGAGCAATAGAGTATCGTATATCTTACATCGTATGTCAGTATAAATATAAATATAAATATAAATATAAATACTCTGAGCACAGGATAAGGCATACAGTAAAGTACTACAGATATACACACAGTGTAACTGAAAGCAACAAGCGATGCGTGTATCGCGGAAACGCCCGGGGATCCGGTGTGTGGTTGCTTGCCCAGAAGGTGGTTTCTTGCACACATCACGAACCAGAATGATGTGCCCTCCTGGGTGGACTCTTAACCCCATCTACGGAAGTACTATACAGAGAGTTCCCTTGGCATTTATGTGTCGTGGACACGCGATGCTATTTCTCCAGCACAGCCTTGCATACTTACTCTATTCACTCGTACCCGGCATAATATAACTTTTAGCATAAACTCTGCACCGAGTTAACTTAAACTCTTAGCTCTTACCTCTTAACTTATTCTATTCTATATATGCTGGGTATTATATTACATTATATGTATTATTGTATTATATCTACTGGAGCTATTCGCAGTTAAGTTCGCGAGTCACTGTTATATGTGTGATATGTTCTTTCACTCACCACTGACATCCTTTAACGCCCACTAATGTTCTAAGGAAAAATAACAGAATAAAATAATAAAATAACCAGAGAGAGACTACTCGTCGTGTTTCGTGCCCCTCTTACAGAAAATTTCTCAGTGCAACCGTGCGTATCGAAAGGCGCGAGGGCTGAAAAAATAAAAATGGGTCGCGTATTAAACTTACTCGGTACACCTCAATACATTCTATATATTTATATTACTTACATTTTACATTATACTTTATACTGTACAACAAGTTAAGCTTCATAACTAATATATATATGACTGCTGTGCGCAACACAACACAGCTCATCCAACCGCAAATTTTTTATGCCGAGATTATGTCTCATTAACATTGTAGGTGAATTGAATTAATTCAATTTAAAATACTGCTCTGATTAAAATACTTATGACACGTTTATAGCAACACGTCTACCTACTTTTAATTACACCTGCTGGATAACTTTTTTTTTCTTTTACAGCCATCAGCTAATTCTAAGTAAAAATATTCTTAGTTTTGTTTTTATTTAGATATATTTTTTGCCGTATACTCTACTCTGTATATGAATAGAAGAAAAAATAGAGTAGTAATGATTTTCAGTGATGAGTAAACCCGGTGTGTGTAAATGTAGAGCTTTAGTGAGAAAATGTTGAATTAAATAAATATATTCTATTTCACGAATGGAGTCACGCATCGTGACGTTTTCCCATGACAATTTTCAGTGCGAATGTCAGTCAGAGCTTATGAAAAATTTTATTTAAGAGTTCAGGAAAATTCCCATGAATTAGACCATCATTTTATTTGTTTTATATTTGGTAAAAGGTTACATATTATTATTAAATTATTATTATTTCAGTTTTTAGTTTAATACTAATTTGTAATTTAATTAATGGACAATTTATTTATTGTTACAGCCATGAGGGAATGAGCGCTGGAGGTGATGGAGCTGGAGGCATCCAGAGTGGAAGTGGTGGAAGAAACACTCCACCACATGGCTCACCTACGCCTATGGATAAAGCCACCTTGAAAGTTCATCTACCAAATGGTGATTTCAATTATGATTAATTTTATGTGCTTATTTATTTAATTACTCAAGGCAAATAAATATGATTTTTATGGTCTCGTGAATAAAATTCTAATAAGTGACTTCTCTCTGAAATTGAGATGTCAATTGTAGTTTTTGTTTTTGATAAGGCGGCGTTTTAACGTAGATAAAAATTACGCAATAACTTCCGTTGAATATTTTTTAAATTAAAAATTCGATGAATATGTTTCGTTCTGTATAAAAAAATTTGCATTGAATTTCGGCGTGAATCCAATATAACGTGTTTAAATGAGATTTATTTACATTAATTCCCACGAGGGATTTTTATATATATTTTAATATAATTTTCTATTTTATTTAAATTGTTTTTCTTTGGTTGATCGGTTTCTTATTATGTAAGTAAAGGTGAAGTAATCTGATCGTTCGGATCTTGTCTGACACATAAGTTTTTTCACGGTAACGTTTTGTAACCTTGTGGGACTAAATCTCAGAACAATATTAAGTACTTATTAGAGTAAATATAATTCTAATAATAAAAAAAAAAATTTGTGATAGTTTTTTTTTTTATATAATTTGAGAAAATAATGTCGTTATACTGAATTTATAATAGAACAAATATTGATAGGGCAGATATAAAGCTTACAATTCCTCTCAAATCCGAGTTAAATCAACATTAATAACCTGCAGTCGCACACGTGACTGGAGATAGTCTTGTTTAAGTCTATTTGAGTCTTCAGCTTCTGATAAGAAACCGTAAAATCCGAGTTTTGCTTCTCTGAAAACTTTGAAAATGCATTGAGTTGATCTAAGCCATCATTAACGATTGCAAATTTTACGAGATTGTCTCCAATAAAATTTCTCTTATCTTAATAATTTGTAAAATGTAAATTGGCGGATTATATTTGGAACAAAAATAAAAACTAGTTTGATTTTAAAAAAATATTTTAATTTAAACATTCATCAATAAAAAAATCACACTTCTATGTAAAAAAGAAAAAAAAAAATTTGATAATTTTCTTGATTTTAATTAATTCAATAAAATGTAATGGTTAATAAATATTGGCGTAATTTAATTTATATTACTCATAAATCAGAACTATTTAGTAATAATAATTACCCAAATTATTTCGAATTGTTTAGCATCAAATTTCTCTCCATTAGCAATTAAACAATTAATACAAATATCTATTACCAATAACGATCAATCAGCTAATAGAAACGTTACAATTGTGCGACTGTCGGGTCTGTTATTTTCATAACCATCAGATAGAGATGTATTTCAATAGCAAAACAATCAATCGCCTGAATAATCGAAATTTCCTGGAAATATCAGCAAAATTACCGACCATTAGCTTGAAATGTTTATATACAAGCAACTTTCTTATTTCAATTAAAAATAACGACTTTTATACAGGTGGTTTTAATGTCGTTAAATTTGGAGACGCAATCGACGTAAAAGGGATAATATCCCTAGTAACGAGTCGTTTGGCCGTAGGTAATAGACATTACAAAAGTTTATACGCAATGAGGCTTCATCATCCGGGCTCGGGCGAGAGTTATTGGCTGCATCAAGACACCACCATGTATCAAGTGAGTAATAACCGCTAAGTACTTGGCGTTATTTCACTTAATAAATAAACGATCTCTCTTATTATTTTTATTTTATTTTATTTATTACATTTATTACTCCCGGCTTACAATGTCGCATCTGCTTTAAAAAACTTTAATCCCAAGATAATTTAACTAACAATATAATAGTAAAAATAATAATTTTTATTATTATTATTATTATTATTATTATTATTATTATTATTATTATTATTATTATTTAATATCCGTAGGTCCAGGAGAAATACGAACGTAAACATCCACATTCCGAGTGGAGGTATGAGCTACGCGTGCGTTATTTACCGCAAAATCTAAACGACTTGTATGAAAAAGATAAAGTTACATTCTACTACTACTACGATCAGGTATTAATAATTTATAATTACATTAATTTAAATTTTAATGTAAATAATAATATTGAAATATAAATAAATATATATGAAATGATTTATTTATTGATAATTACCTTAGGTGAGAAATGATTATCTCAATGCAAATCATTCGACACTGGATCAAGATGTTGCCGTCCAGCTGTGTTGCCTAGAGATACGTTATTTCTTTAAAGACATGCCGCAAGTAGCACTTGACAAGAAGAGCAACCTGGAGTACCTGGAACGAGAAGTTAGTTTATTATTTAATGCAGTTAAAGTAACTTGCCAGTTAGAGCTACTCAGATAAATTAAATACCACTAGTTTTAAAATTCTTAAGCTCAATACATCAAGTACTCTCATACTCAACTCTTACACTGGTCTAGTCTTAATACTTACCAACTAAACTCGATTTTACCTTCTACTTCTATCCACACACTTGAAAAATATCAAAATTAACCATCACGATGTGTTGAATGTCAGATGTTTATAAATATAAATATAAATGTATGTGCTGTTTATTTACAGGTCGGATTGCACAAATTCCTTCCACGCTCGGTGTTAAACGGTGTGAAACCAAAAACATTGCGAAAGCTCATTCAGCAACACTTTAAGAAGGTCGCTGCTCTCACCGAGCTCGAATGCATGTTTAAATTCTTTGATCTTCTACGCTCGCACTACAGATTTGATCAGGAGCGATTCATTTGTGCATTGGGGGTAAACTAATTAAACCTGTTTTTATTTATTATTTATTATTATCGTTAAAGAACTGTTACCAATATTTTTATTATTTGTCATAATTATTATTGTTACTAATTTTTTTAATGATCGACTTTCAATCATTAATCAATGTTATATTAATTTTATTTATCTGATTTATCAGTCGAGCTGGTCGATACCCGTTGAACTAGTTATCGGTCCGGATCTCGGGATTTCTTATATGGCACATCGAGGCGGAACAGTGGTAATTATATTTATTTATTTATTATCTGTATTATCCTCATCAATTATCATATTATTATAGTCATGTAACGTTATTTTTTGTTTATTTTTTTTTGTGTGGTTAACACGCTGATAATAACATTTATAATTAAATAATAATTTTATATCAATGTGACTGATAATTACTTAAACATTTTATGGATGTATTATTATAAATTATTTTTAAAAAAATGGATTAAATAAATACATATAAAATTGCGGTAAAAAATTTGTATTATATGAATTTAAAAATTTATAGCCAACAAGAATGGCAGAGTTTTCCCAAATCCAATCGATCCAGACATTGGTATCAGATTGCAAAGAGCATGCCAAGGCTTGCATAAAGCTACGTGTCGCCGGAGCATCTGAAACGCTGAGCATAACATGTTCGAGTTTAGATCAAGCGGAAAGCCTTGCGGATTTGATTGACGGTTATTGTCGGGTTGCTATGGGATCCAATACCTCGCTGTGGAATAGAAAAGGTATCCACTTACATTTTTACTCTTTATATTTTATACCCGCAGGATACACTTATTATAAAAATAGAATATCCAGATATTTATGAAAATAATAAATATATAAATAAATAGATTTATTTTATCGTTTAAAGCTGCTTCTTGGAAAAATTATCCTTGTCCCTGCAAAGGTACGAGTATATAAATATACAAATAAAAATCTAGAGTAGAGTAGTTTCACTAATTTTAATCATCCTACTTTAAATAGTGAAAAATATTTTGATAAACATCCGAGTTATCATCCGTTTCGTCTTTCATTAAATTGTCCGACAGAAAATTATCATCTGAAAGTTTCATTAATTTGAAATCTTAGAGTTTGTACTTGATATTAAATTTAATTAGAGGCGAACCGTTATGATTTGCTAAAAACTCAGCGCTTTTTTCCATCCTTTAATCCTCTGAGCTGAAATAAATGCCAGCTATTCAAATTTAATGTTTATCATGTTAATAATTCTTTATTGCTTATAAGAGTCAGGTAATAATAATATTAATTTATTTTTATTAGACGCTCATCCGCCAAAGTACCGGCAAGAAGGTAATGGAAGTCCCGAAAAAAATCACGGTAAAACGGGGACTATTTTGTCTGAAGATTATGCGGAAATTGTTGATGAAGAAGGGGATTATTCGACACCTGCTGGTTAGTTTTATATACCAGCTATTTTTCTTTTAATTATTATTCACAGTATGTCGGTATTTAGCTGACGCAACTAATAACAATAATAAATAAATCGATTATTTCAGCTCGTGACTATGAAATCGTAAGGAATCAAGTGGAGCTCGGTGAAATAATAGGTGAAGGCCAGTTCGGTAACGTTCATAAAGGTTCCTACAAAGGTAGAGATGGTCACACGGTCGCAGTCGCGGTTAAAACCTGTAAAGTCGACGCGGATCTCGCGACTGCTGAGAAATTTTTAGAGGAAGCTTGTAAGTATCAATGTCAAAAAAAAAAAATTGTTTTAATCTTTTATTTAGAAAGTTTTTATTTATGTACCAAGTGTTGAAAAATAAAATGTGTTACAGATATAATGCAGCAGTTCGAGCATCCGTACATTATAAGGCTGATTGGTGTTTGCTCAGAGGCGCCGATCTGGCTGGTGATGGAGTTAGCGAGGCTCGGTGAAATGCGAGCGTACTTGCAAAATAACAAGCACCGGTTGGATCTCGCGACACTTTTACTTTACACCTTCCAATTGAGCACAGCGCTTTCCTATCTCGAGAGCAAAAAATTTGTCCACCGAGATATTGCAGCCCGAAATGTTCTGGTCTCCTCGCATACTTGCGTTAAACTCGCTGATTTTGGGCTCAGTCGGTGGGTCGAGGATCAGAGCTACTACATTGCTAGTAAATGTAAATTGCCGATCAAGTGGATGGCGCCTGAGAGCATTAATTTCCGACGTTTCACCACCTCCTCTGATGTATGGATGTTTGGTTAGTGTTCTATTGTTTATTGTTACTTAGTATTACTCATTCATCATCATGATCTGTCATTAGTTGTTAGATGTTAGTTATTATGTTAGTAGTTAGTAATTAGTCTAAAAGTAAATACTGTTTAATTGTTTAATTATTTAATTATAGGTGTTTGCATGTGGGAAATATTGATGTTGGGAGTAAAACCATTCCAAGGCGTAAAAAATAATGAAGTTATTCGTAAACTTGAGAATGGTGAGCGTCTTGCACTTCCTGATCGATGTCCTCCGCGGTTATATTCACTGATGTCACAATGCTGGAGTTATGAACCGAGTAAACGGCCGACTTTCAAGGATATTAGAGAAAACTTACAGTATGTTTTATTTTTAATAATTATTAGGTGTTATTACAAGAATAATAATAGTGATAATTGTTTGATTTTTTGGGTTTTTTTCTTAATCTTTTATTGAATGAAAAAAAATTTGGTAGAAAGACAATATCAATTATTTTAATAGAAAATATGATAAAACGAACAATTCAAAATCATTTTTGAAAAATTGATTATCACCAAAAAATTTTAAACCAAGATCATAATTATAAGAGTTAGATCTTCTTGAATAAAGAAAAAAATTCTTGAATTTTTTAAATCAGATTCTATCAGTACTTCAAAAACTTGTAATAAATTAATTATCGCTGAAAACCATATGAAACCTTTAAAATGCATATATTCAGGTCAAGATCTTCCTAATATTATTAAATTAAATTTTTATAAACCCATTTTGTTATATAAATAGTCTTGTGACATTATTTTTTTTATTCTCTTAATTATATAGAAGATTATTATAAATAATTTAACTTAAATAAATATTAACGATTATTAAATTGCAGTGAAATTTTATTGGAAGAACGACATCAGCAGCAAGAAACGATGAAACGTGAAAACCGGCGGGTGCAAGCAATGTCATGGGGTACATATAATTACTTATCAATTATCATACTTGTAATTTAAAATATAAAACGATGAGACTAATTATTTAAAAATTTCTTTTTTAATTTAGGAGCAGATGAAGTGCCACCACCAAAGCCGTCCCGACAGCCCCAATCGTCAGAGCAAGTGCCAACAACGGTAGCGCCGGTGTCAACATACATCGTTGCCCAGAGCCCGGAGGTGCTGGCCCAGCTGCTGAAGGACAACCAAGCTCGGGGGGTATGTCCCTCTGTGTACACGACGCCTGCCTCTGTCTTCAATACGCTTGCGGTTCAATTTCAAGATGATCAGCAAGTTCTCACTACCGCTACTGTCACAGACTTGCCTTTCTTCGATCCCCCAAACCCCCTCTCCTCGGACTCTGCCCCAAGTAACATTAGTTACAGCAATGAATGTCCCCCTACTTCGTCTATCGCAACTACTCACAATGACTCTAATAATTCTGATGCTAATTTAGATTCTCTAGACTCTACTGATACCATGTCATCTATTATATCTAATCTCAGCGTGACAGATTCTATTCAAACACAATCTCCTGCTGTAAATCGCAAACAATCACTCGTACAAATCCAATCCCATGTACAACAGCCCCAACAACAACAACAACAACAGCCACAACAACAACAACCACAACAACAACAACAACAATCGCAACGTAAGATTAAAGAGATGCAAAATTTGTACGCGGTTAGTTCTAAAGTTGTTGCCGGTACCGCAATAACCGGCGATTTGTACTCGCCAGTCCAAAAGTTTAACGTTTCTGCGGCGATACCAGTGCCCGCGGTAACCACCGTCGGCGAAATTTACGCCCCGGTGACCAATTTCACTCAAAGCTCCGCGATAATCGGTAATTTTAGCCAAACATCGAGTATCAGTAGCAGTTACAGTGACAATAACACAGACATACTCAATAATTCCGGTCCCAATAGCTTGTCAAGTGTCTCGAGTCACCATCAAATATCACCCAGTATTATGTCCTCGTCTATTTCTCAGCATGCAGCGCAAAATTCACCTGTCAATTTTCCCAGTCAGTTTGTTAAGTGTTCAGCAGCTACCGCTCTGTGCTCTCAAAACGCGGTCGCGGTGTCTATGGCGATGCAAGGTGCTGGTCAAAGCTCACCTGCGATCTCCTCCTTGTCATCAAACTTTATTATTAATAACAACAAAAATAATGTTATCGCTGGTGGTAGTAATGTTGGCGCTGGTGTTGGTGGTATTGGTGGTGGTAGTGTTGGTGCTGGTGGCGGACAAATAGTCAACTCGTCTTTACCCGTATCGGAATGCCTCTACGGGCCTGTTTTGAAATTCCGTGCGCAAGCCGCGCACACCCAAAGCTGCGGAGAGACAAAGACCGGGGCATCTGTCGCTGCTTTACCTTACGCGCAAAATTCAACTGCGCGTGTCTACAGCCCGACACCTTGTGTCGCCCAGAATTATCAGCAGCAATTGCATCACCATGTCCCGGTTGTGAGTTATCAACAGCAACATCAGCAGCCGCAGCAGTTTTCTGTTAATTATGGCCAAAACAATCAGCTTCAAGGAGTCCAGTATGTCGGCAATGTTAATCAACAGCAGCAGCAGCAACAACCTGGAATTATGCATGCTCAAATAAACGGCGTACCCCCTATTTACACTGTCCACGCTACACCTGCGATTGCTGGCGGACAGCAGCCTTTCGATCACCAGCAGATTATTATTCAGAATCCTAATTACAGCCAGAGTGTAGCTAATCAGCAGCAGTACTCGACAATCGTTCACGGATCTCATCCGCAATTCGCAGTATCGATGCAGCCGCAGTATTCATCATCGCCTATTAAACACGCGCCTATTAGCAACAGTGCTACGGATTACATGGTAGCCCAAAATTTACCGCAAGCGACGATAAATAATCCCGCTGCAATGGCCTGGTCAAATGCAGGCCCCCAAGTGGCTACCGGGCTCGCCAAAATAACGACATTCGTTAACCCAAACCAAGAAGAACAGCTGGTCAGCTCTATTGACGGGACACTGTCCGGTTCATTGATTTCTTCGGCTGTCAGCGACAGCACCATGTCATCCAGCGGGTCAATTTTGGAAGACGCCCAGCAAGATCAGGTTTGGCAATGCCCTCCCCTGACACTACGAATAACAGCATCTGTTTAGATTTATTTGTTGTTTATTTTTATAATATTAATAATAATAATAATAATAATAATAATAATAATAATAATATTTATTTATTTATTATTGGTTTCTTGGTTGAATTATTATTTTTAATAATGCACCACCATTTTAGTCTGATACTTTGCCCATTAACGCACGTGCTGATTTTAATTCGCGATTTTTATTGTTTCAGGTATTCTTTTTTGTCACTAGTAGTTTTTATTTTTATTTATCTTCTATTATTTATTTATTTATTTATTTATTTATCTGATCTGAAGATTTTTGGGCATGGTGAATGTATTTGCTGTTTGGTCTGCATGCACAACGTAATTTGTGCTCTATTTATTTTATTTAAGTTTTTATTTTATTTATTATGCATCTCTTTAATCTTGGCATCGCAATTATTATTTTTTCTCGCTGTAAATATTTCACAGGATTGGATAAAAAGGCAATTCCTAACCCTACACCACCCACAACATATTAATCACTCTTATTTATTTATTTATTTATTTATTTCATTAATCAATCATTTATTTATTTTATTAATTAAGTAGTTGTGGTAATTTGATAAAATTTTATTGACGTATTTTTCTGTGATTAATTTCAGAGAAATGTTCAGTCACAATTGTTCGATAGTATAACGGATAATATCCACAACAGTATTGATGAAGAACAGAAATTGTTGGAACAGCGGCTTTTTGAGCAGCAAAGACAATCAGAGGAAGACAGCAGATGGCTTGCAAGAGAGGAAGTATGTTTGTTCTTTGTTTTATTTCTTCAGAATAATTGTCAATATAAAATAATAAAATAATTAAAATTGTCTGGTTTTTATATCAGAAGCGTTTGTCTATTGCTACAAGTGGTGATGAAAGCGCTAGCCCACCTGTCCCACGTTCAATGACTCAATCTCCTAGTCATGATCATAGTGCTAATACCAGTTCGTTTGGTTCCGACAAAAGTAGTGATAAAATTATTATTGTTAAGGTAAATAGACATTTATCTGTTATTTTTTTTAAATTAAATTATCGGGATAAAATTTTATTTAAATGGAAAATACTTTTATTTAAAGAAAATGGAGCCAACTCCAACAGCCGACTTGGATAGATCGAATGATAAAGTTTACGATTGCACCACGAATGTCGTACGCGCTGTGATGTCATTATCACAAGGCGTTCAACAAAGTAAAGTCGATCAGTATTTAGAATTAGTGAGACGAGTTGGAGTTGAACTGAGAGCGCTACTTTCATCGGTAGACGCTCTTGTAGACGTGCTACCCGCCACTGCGCATCGTCAAGTTGAAATGGCTCACAAAGTTTTGAGCAAAGATATGGCTGATCTCGTCACTGCTATGAAATTAGCACAAAATTATAGTTCTACAACTCTAGACGCTGAATATCGAAAGTACGTTTATCTCGATGCATAATTTTTTATTACTCTTACCCGTATGAATATACATTAGTATATAGTAAATATTAATTAAATTTGTCTCAAAATTTACTTTTTTATATCAACAACTTTAAAAATTAATGGAAAAGTTTTATCGGTATAATTTAAATTTAATTTATTTAAAAAATATTATCGATTAATTAATGATCTTAAATAAATTTCCTAATCGTTAATAAATAGTTTTTGAAAAAAAAAAAAATTATTTTACAAGTATAAAAACACAATTTATCAATTTTTCTTTATATATATTTACAGAGGAATGCTATCAGCAGCTCATATATTAGCGATGGACGCAAAAAACCTTCTCGACGTGATAGACTTAATCCGGATCCGTTATCCATACGTAGATAATCATATCTGTGAGCGACAGCAGGAGACGATAAGTAACTCACGTCAATCGACGCCAGAGCATCAGCATCTGAATAATCAGCATCAGAATCGAATAATACGTTCAAGCCAGTCAGGCGAGCAGTTACTACTGAGACGTAGTCAATCAACAGAAAGATCCGACACACCGTCATTCCGTCAGAGTCAGAGTGGTGATGTGTTGCACCGGCTCGGGCAATCGGTTGACCGGTCACTGCCTGGAACACCATCCGCAACAGGAGTTAATGACATTACCACAAACCCGATGTCTAGCCTCGAAAGACGGCACCGCATGGTGACTAATAGCCTCGAGAGAAATTCAACAGCAGCCAGGAAACAAATTACGACTAATAGTTTAGAGCGTAAACGACCTTCGATGCCGACAATGTCCGCGTCCATCTGCACCGGGTCCTCCTCACCGCACAATTCCGTAAGTTTGCCACCCATTCCCGTACCGGTTCCTGTCTCTTGCAATGTTGTCCAAACTACTGCGCCTATCATTCATCCGAATCAAATGATCACCATGGACATCAGTCAATCCGCCAAGTTCACAAATAACACCAATGATTTAACCGCGACTCAAGTCAACGACAGCTAACAATTCAAAAATTTTATTCTCCAAAATATTCAATCATAATTTTATTAATTTATAATTAATTCTCACTCGGATTGTCCTCTCGGAAGAGATACCGTTCATATATTGATTACTTAGGATTCGGGAGTTAATTATGTGTTGATATACCTAATTGACTAGTTCACCTACAATCCAATTACTTCGTGTTTAGAGACTGTATATATTTGATAGATATTTAAGTTATCAATTGCTACCGTATCGCGTAACTAGATTTTTTTTTTTTTTTTTTTCAATAACTAAGCCATTGATGCTTGATTTATTATAATTATTATTATTCAATGTTTTGTCAAAGTGTACTTACACGTTGGACAGTATTTAATAGTTGTAGCGTGTCAATTTATAAATTAAATTTATATTAAATAAAGTGGTCAAAAAATTGTACTTTGCATGGAATTTTTTTTCAATATGTCATTAAAAATTTTTATGATAAATAAATAAATTTGTCAATATCTTTGAAAATATTTCTGGTCTTGAGAGGCTGAAAAATAGCAAGCGTTATAAAATTTTTTTATTTTAATCAAAGGTACAGAGTAAACAAATATTAATAATATTTATTTTCAATTTATTTAATTGCGTTATTTTCTTTTTTTTTTTTTAGAAAGAAAATTTGTAGTTCTGATAAAACATTTTTAAGTAAACACGTTATTAAATAAAAAATTTAATTGAGTAAATAATTTCAATAAGTAAATTATTAACTATTTTTTCGTTATTTTGCAGTCCTATGAGCCGAATTGATTAAAGTAATTGATTAATTATTTATAATGACGTATTAAAAATAAAATAAGTATTGACTTGCAAGTACAAAATAAAAATGACAAAATAAACTGAATAAAACTCCAAAGTATAGAGTATTTAAAGAAGTTTCTTAAAATATCGTTTTAAAACATATTTATGATTACTGCAACGTTGGGGTGATTCGTATGAACTGCTCAATAAAAACAAAAATAAACAGGCATATCCATACCTGCGAGATAGATTTTAAAATTAGTATATAAATATATGTGTGAACAATATATCAATTGCGCTGTTTTTTTCGTTGAAAAGCATGCTCTGGATATAATAAAAGAAAGCTTGCAAATGTTTTAAACAATGTTGCAATTATTGAAAATTTAAATAAATGAGGGAGTACGGGTGTGCAGTCTCATTGTTTCACCCTGCAGTTAATTTAAGTATGATAAAACTGATACTGATAATACAAAGTATATGAATACGGATGAATTCAAAAAAAGTATTGATATTTTACGTCTAACTGTATTTTTAAACTTGCAATCAGTCGTGATATCATGATTGATAAAAATAGTAAATAAAAATGAATATTTTTTAGCATTAATCAAGCTTATTAGCGATGGAAGGATTAAAATATGTTTAAACAAAACAAATTACTCGGGGAACTCAAATAAATAGCCCAATTAATTACAATTGCATATTAATTTATGTATATGAACGAATGGAAGTAGAAGTCGGGATAAAATTATTATTTAAATTATAGTCTGTTGACAAATAATAAATACCATGTATAAATATATATACATGTATATTTATTTCTAAATTTATGTATGTATAATCGTGCTATGAATGAATCGATTTTGCATATAATAGTAATTTTAAAAAATGTGCAATTTATTAAATAAATACTTACAAATATAAAATCGATAATATCTGTAATAATCCTAAAAAAAAAAAAAAAAAAAATGATATTTATACTGAAAATTTTGGCGTGTTTATAAAATATTGTACATTTTTTTTTTATTTTTCACTTTTGTATTTGTACGAATAATACTGTTTGATACATTTTCTAACTGATGCAATATTTTATCGGATCAAAATTTACTGAAATAAAAATTAATTGCTAATCATTAAAAATTTACTCTCAGTGTTAATTTTCTATAGAATGACTTTGTAAGTGTAATATGAAAAAAAGTGGTCATATTATATTGTTTAGATTCATTTTATGTATATAATAATAAGTTCAACATTTATTATTGATTATTACTTCATAATTTGTAAATTGTGTTGCATATAGTCTCCATTTCTTTTTTTTTAATATTCTCAAGTTGTTTTTTTTTTTGCTAGAAGAAAATTCAAATATTTAAAAAAATATATTAAAGTCTCGGTGTCTTCGTAATAAAAAATACTTCATTGTTATCGTATGACTTATCAAAATTAATGGTTGTAATTTGAAACATAAATTCTATATTAATTTATACTACAGTTATAATAAATGTTAAATGAAAAATTCACATATGAAAAAAGAAATTTGAATTAGTATATATTGAACATATTTAAAAGAATACTAAGTAATTATTTCATTAACTCATGTACACTTTTGCACTACGTCAAGTAGATAATTTGATTTTCAATCAGTTATTATTAAGTTAATTAATTAATACTTTGTAAATTTGTGTAAATGCATTTATTGTATTGCGGCAGGCTGAAATAAAATGCGTGTCAAACTTAATATTAATTATTTATAACATCAATTATTTTTTTTAGTATGTATATTTATTTTTATTTTATAATAAATTAATAATAATTAATATTTTAATTTTTTTTTATTTATTTATTAAATATTTCTATCTATAAAATTAGTTATCAAAAATGATCGAATCGGTATGAAACGAATTTGCCCGAAGCAAATGATTTTATTTTTTATTTCCACTGAAACATTCATAACAAATAAGCTATAATTATGTAGTAATACCCTCAAGCTCTCATAATATTCAAAACAAACAAATATTATTGTATTCAACCGGATGTAGCGTTAATATTAATTTGTAATTTAAAATAAATATATTTTATGTTGAATTAATGCACCGCAATGGTTTTCCAATGCATTAAAAGTGAATCGTAATTATAGTACATCTCATTTGATTACAAAAAATTTTTAATTAAAATAAACTCTCGGTATTAGAAAATTAAAAACTGAAAATAGAATAAGCAAAAAAAATAGCAACAAAGAGTTTAGCATGATATCTTTTATACCAATCAAAGATAAAATAGAAATCATATTAATCTTATCGACTTTTTTTCAAAAATAAAATTTTTAGAAATTATGGAATAAAACAATTTTAAATTTTGGTAGACAAAATTTTATTTATTTATTTATTTTTTAATGACAAAATTTTCGGTTACGAATATTAACATTAATATCAAATGTCCTGAATGTTATTATTGACTTCTGTATAAATGCATAATCCGACTCTCCGATTCTCAAGACTACTAAATTGCACTTACAATCAAGGAGATCACTTTACTAATTATCCATACTTGTACAAATCGTTTTGATTTTCATCAGAAATAATATTATACTCAAACGCTATGAACCTAGTGGTTCGTTGCTTAGTATTAGTATTATTATTATTATTATTATTATTATAGTTAAAAGGTCCTTGGCAATCGATACATCCATGGATTTGGATCAACTCATAAGCAGTTTACGACTAACTCACATCATTTTGATAATATTCCACAATGGTTATGTAATTTTCTACTCCATGTAATGTAATACCTTTGATACGCCCAACAAACTCGGGTATATATTGACTAATAGTACTAATTAAATCCCGAGTAAAAACAGAATTTCGCCGCACTACCGCCGCAACACTGCTGTACGGCTTTTTAAGCACCGCACCACCGCTGCACTACACGCGGAAAAAAGAAAACTTGAAAAATTACAGTATAAAATGTAAAATCGGTCCCATCGTAATCAAAAATAGAAAAATTACAGTTTGAAATAACATTTTTCTGAATTCAATTTTTTAATTTAATATTCAGAGCTTTCAATGGAAATATTACATTCTACAATGTAACTCTTATAAAATCTGTAATAATTACATTTGAAACTGTAATTTTTCTAATTTTCATCACGAAGCGCCACGTTGCATTAAATACTGTAATTTTTCGAGTTTTCTTTTTTCGGAGCAGCCGTGACAGTTTTGATTATTTTACAAGTGCTGCATCATCGTCGAACGAAATTTATTATTTTTTTGTAAAAAATAATAATTTTATTTTTACTCGGAGTATAATACTTTACTACTACCCATTCATTATTTATTTTAATTCGAACCATTACGAGATGACCAAATTTTTGGAGGATTCATCATTTCAGCTGCTTGGGTTACAATAATTATTGTGATCTACATCGTAATTATAGCAGATTCAATGGAATACTAACACACATTTGTTTATAACTTTTTAATTAATCAAACTTGATATGGTAAATATAAAATATTATAGAAGAGGTATTAATTAACATTTATAATTTGAAATCGATTAATTAAGAATTTTAATCATTGAATAATTTTTTTTATTATTTTAATACAATTATAAGGATTTAATTTTTGAAATAGAAGCAAATGTACGTGTGTATTGTTTTAAGTAATGTCAAATCACAATTTTTTGAACTGAAACTTTAAATTTGTTGGGTTTTTATAAATATCGTATTTTATTAAAGTAAAAATCCGTTGCATAAAATTTAAAAAGATGAATCATTTGACACGGAATAACCGAAATAAAATTGAAATTTATCATTATATACCTATAATTTATCGTTAACCTGGCTGGACTAATTAAATGACAGGATTTTAATTACTTTTTCAATGAAAACCAATTATCAGATTTGAAATAAAACCGCCCAGCAGTGATGTTTAATTAGATCGTGAATATTTAATAACTTAAAAATATAATTATTGAATATTACTTGGTATGAAATTGATTAATTGGAGATCCCGAGAGACTAGTAAAAATAATTTAGTAGCTAATAAACAGGAGACTATTGTTCCAGACAAATGAGCTAATAAAGAGTTCTATGAAGATAAATTTTCGTTGCTTTGGCTATTAAAGTTACCGATGATATGTTACTGCAATACTTACATTTTATATAAATTTAATTAATGCATAATAAATTATCATTACCTGTAATCCGCTATGATTTATTATTAATCACACAAATTTATTAAATTTTTAACTTCTCGCTAATTTTTTATCATGTATTGATGAATTATAATTCGCCATTTCTTCTATTTCTGTGTACTTATGTAAAATTAATTTTTTAATCAAATTAAGGAATTATTAAATCAAAGTTTAATTATAATTATGAAAAAATTTATATTTCTACGGTCCCATGTAACCTTTCTTTAATACAAATTACTACCGAACAATAATTTCCTTTGTAGTTCAAAATTCTTCATTATAGATAAATTCTAAAATTTTAATCATTTAAAATGTAAGTTATTGAGTCCAATATTACATGTGAATTTAATGATAATAAAATATTAGATTTTGTGATTGATATCAATACAAAATAAATCTTCATTAGATGAAATCAAAGCATCATTTATTGCCCTCATTATAATGAAATTTGATTATTAAATTCTTCGCCAAACTCGACTTTAATGAGCTATCTCGTTGATTAAACTTTCATCATACACGTAATAATAAAATTAACAGCAATTAATGAAATTTATAATTCTCCTTTTTGTTAAAAAATTCAAAATAAACTCCGATAAAATCTTATCACATTCATTGTTAAATTAAATAATAATTCATTGTATCGACAAAGATGAATTACAAAGAATAAAATGAAAAAAAAAATATTCAGTAATTCAATAGTGCGACAAGTTACGAAATCTGAAAAATAAACGAAGATATACAATGACAAAGTAGTAGAATAATGTCAACTATGATCAACTCGTTCGACTCCTAACAACTTTTATTTGTAAGGTTTTCAAGCTCTCCAAGCATTTCGTTTTATTCTTTTATTATTTTTTTCAACATTTACTTTTTTTTTTATACTATTCTACGTCGTCCTCACTTTTCCGAGCAAATACACTGTCTGGTTGCAAAATATCAAGTCGTCTCATATATCATTGAGTCTCGTCATCGATCGTTTTCCACACGTAAGCACTACCCTTAATATTTTATCATTTTCATAGATTCTCTGACATTTTATCTCGGTACACTGCTTATTCGCATCCTTGATCGACGGATCAGTAAATAATTAAATTATTTTTATTAATTTCTGACTTAAATAGAACATATCGGAAAATATAATGAGTAATTTAGTGTCTTATTATCTGAAAGGTTTATAATTATTTTTAAAAATTAAAAAAAATCCTTATGTTCACTTGACATGAAAACGCGGCATTTTTCCAATTGAATAAAAAATAAAATACGTTAAAATCCCCGTAAAGTGAGGAATAAACAGTTTAGGTTTATTGTTACATCCAATTATAATTATCAAATATCAAAAATAATAACTGTTATTCTTTATCCATCACCCTCGGGTAATAATTTCCCGACAAATGCCTTATGCGTATCAAGAGTGATTCGAAGAGAAAAAATACCACCCGAAAATAAAGGAAAAAAAAAAAGAGTATAAAAAAATTGCGTGCAAATGGTTATCTGGATTCATCAAGATAAATGAAGGCACGAGCAAGATATCGCCGCGTCGATAAATAATCGAGGGCGGAAAATGGAGTGAGGGCTGTCACCTCGGCTCTCCAACCGCATCGATCTTTAGCGCCAGGCATCCCTGCGATGCCTGGCCGATCCGAAAGATCGATGTCCGTTTTACGGAGTCGTCACTCCACTGAAATGCGTGTGAGGAACGTTACGGGCTATGTTTCGTTTTCTTTGCTTCATGTAATGATACCGAAGATACATCTCATATCCCATATCCCACAGTCGTCTGTATAATAAATGTTTAGTTGTCAAAATATTTATTATACAGGTAATAATGAAAAATAAATCGAAAAAAATAGATGTGAATTTTTCGAACAATTATTTTAGATTTTTTATTCATTCACAGAAATAACTCAAGTAATCATTGAAGCTTTGATAACATTTAACTGCAGTTATCTCGGTGAAAAATGGTTGTGGAAAATCGAATTTTTAAACTCTCTCTATCTGTTATAAATTAATGGTAGAAATATTTTTTTATTAATTACTTGAGGGAGGAATCTCTTGGGAGATTAAAATAAAAATAATTTTTTTTGTACGTCGAAAATATATTATATTGAAAATACACTGGCAAGAGGAAAAATCACAATATTTAATATATACGGAGTTATTTCATGTATTCAAAAGTATTTTGCTGAAATTTTTTGAGAATTTCTTTGTATCATTATGAAAAAAATGAACCTAATTTTTTAGCAATTCCATGTCACATAAATGAATTAATTTTTTTGTATAAAATATTAAAAAATTCAACAAAAGAAAAATTCCAGATTAAATTTTTCGCGAAAAATGTTTTAGTCTCCAAGACTACCCAAATCCTTCATTTCTTTCCACTGTCATTACATCGATTACATCGAAAAACAAGGAAAGAAACGTAAATTCGATGAACAATATCGAGTCGTGCGCAAATTGAACATCAGAGGCAACTTGAAATCGACAGGACATTAACGAAATTCCAAAACGTCGCAGTCGAGGGTACGGCAGATAGAGAGCGAGTACGGCAACATGCTTATAGCTTATAGCTTATAGCTTACACATATGTATATATGAATATATGTATGAAGCTTATATCTATATTGAACAGTGTAGCCCTCTTTATAGATAACTAGATCGAGTTTCTGGGCAGACAGATCCGTGTATTGAAGCAGACGTTATTCCCATCTTGGACATTTGAACATCGTGCGAGTGCAGAGTATAGAAAGGAGATTCTATGAACCATGCCCTGCCATAGTAGTAGTACTGTTGAGATTTCCGGTGGTACGTGATCGGCATGCTGAGTCCCGGAGCTTTGCCGGTACGACGAGGCCGAGCGAATCGACATACTGCTCTGGATACACGTTTACTAAATTGTCTGGCATGCTTTGCTGATCTTGTCAATAATTCCTTGTTCACATAACAAATAATTGTTGATTGTTACGACAATCACTCAAACTATCCATCTGTTTGGTTCTTAGCTTACATGCATGTAAATACACAATACATAGGTATGTCTATACTTTTTTTTTCAACATTCGCTTAATTCCGGTGGCGCTCGAGTTTGGAAGCATGTATGGCATGATATGACACGAAAATAACGAGGGTAAAATATTTAGCGGCTCGCTCCAGAATCTCCAAACACAATATTGAATGACGGGCTTCTGATTCTACATTTATTTATTTATATGAATGTTATCTAGAATGTCGACGTACGGCACGATATATATAGATTGTTTTTGAATACGTATAGCGGCATAGCAATGAAATAGTTAAATATTTATTGGATTGAGTGCCAGCGGTAGGATATACGCGTGATTTCCCGTATGACAAATTCATCGAGTAGAGTGCGCAATTGATTTACGTGTATATCTGTATGATATTTCAACAAGTTCCTACTTTCTCACTTTTCTGCATAGTTCATGTTCTAGGTTTTGGTAAACAGTTGTGTATTTTTGTATGCTACAACGTACAATGTACATGTACTGTATTTATTTATTTTAGTTGTACATTTCTCTGTGTACGTCTGTCTAAATAACTCAAACTTCCATCCAGCTATTCAACAGTTTTTGTTTTCACCCATTTTTATATTCATCGCAACTCAAGTTTCTGGTAAAAGTACAAAACAGTTCATAAAATTTTAGTGCTCCCGTTGAAACACGTACATAATTGTTCAGATATCAGGTAGTTTTTCAAACACAGGACTTGGAAAAACAAAAATTTATGGAAAAAAGTCATGTTATGTGATATAACTTATAACAAACTAAGTGAGTGAATTTTATTGCTAAAACTTAATAATAAATATATGTGTTATTTGTGAATGTTTTAATTAGGACATCGATATTATTTTTAATTTTAAATATTCATCAAGTTTTATGAGCTACAAAGTCATGTGTTAATGTTAAATTTTTAATTTTTCTTCCATCAGCACATTAATGAGAGTGTAATTAAGCACTAGCAAATTCATATTTGCCGAAAAAGGACAAAGCATTAAAATTACGGCGTACTCGACCGTCAGCTTTGTCCGCTGCTCCTTCAGCCACACCGCGCTGCTCGTTAAGAAATATCCGTTAAAATTATTAAAAAGGTTTTCATGTTATTTAAAATCTGAATTATGCACACTCACGAGGTATTTATAGGAGGTTTTTACTTGTAGGTGAAAAGCAAATAGTAGCCCAGTCCACAGTCGAGCTGGATCATTAACGGACTATGAATAAAAAGCTAAAAAGTATATATAGAATTTTGCGTGGACTCAAGTGTGATTAAATTTCAGCATTTGCATCGTCGCCCTTCAGCGCGTTAATAGGTTTTAACATGCACTAGATTGTCGGTGACATGACTTGAAGTGGTGATAAAAAATTTATGTAAAAAAAAGCTCGTCATGTGTAATGAAAGTATGTGTTGAGTATGTAATGTATATATTTATAAATAGTATAGGATGAATGACACGATATTTGAACCAAAGTACATGATTCAAGGCAGAAGCCACATGTCAAAAGGCACTGGGTATGTTTATGCTGTATTATATATATTATATAATGTTAAGAGTCAATGTAATACTTTTGAAAGTTGACATGATGGTGTAGCGCGCCATTATCCGGGATAGGGAAGCACTGATTCGTGTACTCGGAACACTAGTACTAGTCACGGAAGTGTATTCCCTCGTGACAGGGGTAAATGTGAGGGGAATCAAGGGGCCTAGAGTATTTGACGAGGTACGTGTACCTGTATAGCCTGTCCTACACATATCAATATAGGTATAGGGTTGTTAAGGACATGAATGTATGTCAGATGAGCGTTCAACCTCCACCTATGCTCAAATTAATTACGAGATTACTACGCTAGAACAAATACGCGGCTTCACGCCCCGAGCAATTTAATTAGGTACTACTGTTTTGCTTATATTATCTTGACAATAAAGAACAAGATGTTTAATTATAGTTATCAATTTTTTTTTTAATTTCGAGAATAGTAGAGAGGAAAAATAGAAATTTTACTCACTGAAATTCGGAGATTAATTTAGTATTTTAATAATGGAAAAAAAAAATTTTTTTTTGCTTAATTATAATTATTGTGAAATTTATATTAATTAAAAATCATATTCTATACTTTTTGTTGTTATATTTATCACTGAGGCAATTAAAATTTTTAATTAATTTTGATCGAAGTTAACAAAAAAAAAAAATATTTTCGGTGATGAAATCATAACTATTGTAGAAATTAATGAGTTTTTATTTTTTATCTCGGTTTTGTGATGATTGAAGTACAAATTGATTTCCATTGATTGCGTAATATATGAGTTTCCATTGAATTTTTTTTGATGTATTAATTTAATTTAATTATTGAGGATGTAAAAAAAACCTTTGTTATCATTCAATAATCTACAGATTCGGTAGAATCTGGCGCCAAGTTCCGTTCAAAAATTCCGTTGTAAACGGAGCGCCAGACTACCGAATGTGTTTACCGTAAGCAAAACGATATTTTTAGGTTGTAAAATTTTATTAATTCTACAGAACTTTTTTTTCTCTAATATTACTCTACAATTATACATTATATGTTATATTATCAATATTAATTGATAATGGTCATTGAAAATAATAAATTCTATTTAAAATTAATTAAATTCTCTAGCACAAACTATAGCGACCCAGATTTTTAGATTTTGACTTTTTTCTTATGGAGAAAGTGACATGCCACAGACTAAATAATTTGAGAATGTATGGTAACTCTCTACTAGATGGGAGACTACAGTTAAAAAAAAAAGTTATGAGCTTGCGTCGATCTTCACTAGGGCTCGTCAATGTTACTCTAACACAAACTGTAGTTAGAAAGTTCGAAATCGAAAATAAAAGAAATAGTAACAATCATCAATATTACAAAAACCATGGAAATTTATTTTACGATTTTATAAAATATAAATATTATGATTGATAATTTGTCTATCAATCTAAATCAAAAGATATACTTGATGGAATTTTATTAATGCTTATTAGTTACTCTACGAGAAATAAAAGTTTAACGTGATTTTATTGTTACAATTGTTTGTGCACTAACTTTCTGCGGCAAAAGTACATAATTTGAATTGAAAATTTTTTCAATCACATAAAATGTTGAAATTTTTTTTTAAAAATAAAATCTCTAGAATTTACTATCTATCAACTTTACATATGAATTTTTTTAAATTAAGTATTATTTATTAACTAGAGTCAATATCTACAAGAGTTCACATTGTTTGGGTTTAGTTTCTATGTAATAGTCAGCTGATCATTGCCTAAGTAATTCTGGTCGAGTGTTTTACAGATATATGTGGCACTGCTATACTGCGACCGAACTGCGTGGGCATTCAAAACGACAATATTTTGTACATAATGCTTATATTCATTATGAGTTTGATGAATCGTATTATTTACTAACAACATAATTATGATAATAATAATATGTAATAAAAATGATCATGCTAATAATAACAATAAAAATGAAGATAATACTGATAGTTATTATAATGATAACAATAGATTGATGTTAAAAATAATTGCATTCATAATATTGAACAATACGATTATTTTATTAAATTATTAAGGATTGTGGTATTAAATCCAAATTCACAATTTCCTAAAATACAAAAAATATAAAAAATTTTTCCTACGATTTTATAAAATATAAATATTATGATTGATAATTCAAGTCTATCAATCTCATCCAAAAGATATACGCGACTAATTTTCATGAAATTTTATTGATGCTACTAGTTTCTTTACGGAAAATAAAAGTTTAATTTATTTTTATAATAATTTTATGAACATTTTATATCCGTGGGAAAAGTACAAACTTTAAATTAAGAATGTAAAAAAATTTCTTATGAATACAAAAAAATTTACAGAGTAAACTACTAACTAAACTATCCAACAACCTATGTGTATGTTGTTAAACATATTGTTCTAATTTAATTTAATTTATTAACCAGACCAAATAGATAATACGCTAAACATTGTTTGAGTTTTACTTTCTTCGGATATAGATCCAGCTGTTCAGGATCTCGAGAATTCTCATTAAGCAGTGTGTACATTCTATGATCTTTTGGTCATTTCCTGTAGGTGGCATTGTTATTCGATTGAGCGGGTTTCAAATAATCATAATTTTTAGATAATTCGTATTGTAATTATGCGTTTGATGCATTGTCTTATTTACTAGCAACAATATCATAATAATAATAAATGATAATTTAGGAGATGATTTTTAAAATGGTATCTTTTCATTTTTGATTAATCGAGACACAGAACTGATTATCTCCAATTCTAAATATTTTTATCGAACTTTTTTAATTTTGCTATAAAGTGCTATCGGTTATGAAGCTACAATTTGATTTTGATTTAGGAATCTTCATAATTCTTGAAGTAATAAATATTTAAGAATTCAAAAACTGCTTTTTTAAAATATGAAAAGATTCCCTTTTGAAAATCAGCTCCTCAATTGTAATCATATCATAATAACAAATAAAAATAATAATAGTAATATTTATAATAATGGTAATATCGACAAAACCAAAAGTAATAATAGTTATAATACTAAAATTATAATATCGACAAAGCTAAAAATAATAATAGTTACAATATATTAAAAGTAATTATATCGGTAATAATAAATTGATGTTACAAATAATAGTAATATTAATATTTATTATTATTATTATTATTATTATTACTATAATAATTATCGTTATTATTTAATTATTGTGCATTGACGTATTTAATCTAAATTAACAATTTTTTTAATTAAAAAAAAGCGTTAAAAATTTCTTTATGTATATAAAAAATTTAAAATTCCCATTGATCATCTGGTTTATTGATTAAAACTGAAGATTAAACGATTCTTAGTCATATTAAGTTCTTTAATGCTACTAGTACTATAAAAAAAAAACTAATTTTTTGATCAGGATTTGAGCTCTTTAATTAACGAACATACGACCTTTTATATAATAATATCTTTGCCTGCAATAATCCATTTATTTGTGACTTTTTAATTTTGCTATTTTTGATTGTCCATGTATATTTAACATTTGTTCCTACTTCACATTTTTTATTTGTTGTTTAATTAACATTTTTAATTAGCTGTATGTATGCATTCTAAATATTTGCACTGCGCATGCGTCAACTTTACGTTTCGACTTTCAGCGCGGACTTTTGAAAATTATATTGACCAGCACAGTGATTAGAGTAAGTGTATTTTTCTTGTAATTTCAATTATAGAGGTCACAGGACAAAAGGGCAACGTGTAGTTTTTAATAATTTTATAATAAGTTTTATTTTAATAAAGTATTGAAATTTTTTGTTAATTGTTATGGATTTCTTTTTTTTTTTTTTTTTTTTTTTTTTTTTTAATAGTTCGTAGTATTCATGAAAATAGAATTGGTAAAAGTTGAAATTTATAAAAAATAGTGACATGTTATCTTGTTGGATTTTCTCCATTGAAAAATTGAACGACGGTTCAATGGAACCAGTGATGGCTGAAATTTAGTAGTAAAAACGGATAGGAAAACCAGAGTTTGGTTTAAAGTGCAAATAACCAGAATTTTAAAACCTGGCAGCTAAAAAATCCATTGATAGTTTTACTTTTTTAACTTTTAATTTTTTCCTTTCATTACAAATTTTGTAACAATTATTTTCATAAAATTTTTATTTGAATCATATCCTGATAATTTAAATTGCATAAAAATCCTAAGTGTTGTGGTCGTCACTCAAAAAAACTTGTACGAGTACTTACACCATTTTTGCGACCACAAGACCTGATAATCTAATTTTTTAGCCACCAGGTGCTACAAATTTAGCCGCTTTAGATCTCTTGAAAGCAAATCGACTATCGCAGCATGCCAAGTCTCAATAACTAGCGCTGGCTTTGATCGTTTCAACCCATTCGAAAATGAATCAGTTAGTCCAATCAATAAACTCCTTAAGAGGTTTTACTGGATTATGTTCCTATGAAAATTGAATATAACCATCAAAGTCTCGAATTGAATGCCCCTATTCCACAAAATTGTATTATGTCAACACAAATGAAACTACCCTCCATAAATCGATCTCTGTGATACACAAATAAAAATTAATTGTTTCAATTGTTCCTTGCAAAAACTATTTTCACAATTGCTAAATTACAATAATCTCACAATCGATGTCCAAAATACTGTTGAACTTTTACCAAAAATTTTTTCCAAAATAAAATTACAAAAAATTAAATTTTTATCACATCCGCATTAATCACAACCTTTTTTCGAGCAGCCATTTTTCACCCAATTTCTTGGGGAATTTTTTTTTTTTTCCAAACGAGTTTATACCACTCTGAAATAACTCCAGCAGGAAATAGGGGTTTAGCACAAATTACAAGTCGACATTACAGTTACTAATGCACCAGGATACTCACCACATGTGTCGATGTTCATAACGTACTTGGGCGGACATATAACGACAGCCCTCGCAGAATGTATCGTACCAGGTTTCGAGTAGGATTTCTCTTACTCTGGTCCTCTCTTTCCGCGTCCAGATAAATATATATCGACATACCTATACCTACAGAACGGAAGTAGTGCTTCCACGAAGGAAACGACGTCAATAAATTCACATCGAGACATTTCCTCTGAAGAGCATCAAGCTTTCCTTCCTCCTCTCTACCTCGATGTCATTTATCCGGTTAAATCATTTTCAACCACATTGATGCACTTTAATCCTTCTTTCTCTCCTTCTCTGCAATATTATCGGCCCTAGAATTTCTCTCTGTCCATTTTATTATTTCCCAACACAACAAGGACCTCTCGAAACTCATTTGTTTACGATTTCTGTGTGAGCTATCAGTAAATCGGTTTAATGACAAAATTACATCCTTTTGATGTTATTTATCGATATACAGAGGACCGATCTAATAGTATATTGCTGCGATGACGAGGGGTCGTATACACCCCCTTCCCCTTCCAATCTGCCGTCGCGCTGTAGCACGGCAATGGCGAGTCGAATTCACTAATCGATTGCTGATCACTATTTCGACATTCAACACTCTCTGACGTCAGTACTTTACTTCGTATGTGTGTATGCATATGTATATGACTGAATACAACAGAGTATGCCAATCGTACAGACTAAACGAGAAATTCGGAATGAAAACAAGCATGAAACAAACGCTCAATAGTCTACAATCTCTATATAGATGAGTATAGTAATGGCGCCGTAGTCTTCTCGTTAGTACTCTACACTATAGCATACTATCACATCCAAATTCATGTGTTTTCGTTTAAATATGTGGGTAGTTAACTTGTATGTCGAATTCTGTCCAATGATTTCTGCTTTCAATTGATTTCGCATACTTGTTCAATTTTTACAATGTTGATGTCTGGTAAATACTTGCAATTTTTTGTTTGATTTTTTTTATTCTTCGGTCTGGTGTCTGCAAGCTTAATTATCAGTTTTAACAAATTTAGGTATTCATGTCCGTGAATAAATTTTATTTTAAAGGATTGAAATTTTTTTGATAAATGTTTAAATGTGAATCAAATAAACAATAATAGAGGTTTCAATGAATATTTGGCTTTTAAAATAATTTTTTTAAAAGTTTAATAGAATTTTAAGGACACAACTGGTCAATAACTTTAATTAAGATAGTTTATTTTCTCCAAGAGTTTACTTTATAACTAAATTTGAAGGATCCATTATCACTATTATTACTTGGAACATTGAGGACAAATATTGAACGTTGTTTTCAATATTCATCGGCATGAATGCTAAACAAAATTCCAATTATTTCTACTGTGAGTAATATTTGATAATTTATTACTAATAATTTATTAGTACCGTAAATAACACAGTAGATAAGAATATAATTTGTATACTCTCTGGCAAAGTTATTTATAGAAGTTCACGGTACAAGTGTTTTCTTGCAGATTAATATGGTATTAACTTGACAAGAATTTTGTGATTTTAATTAAAAGATCACAAATATTTTGTTTTATGGTTTTGTTTTATTGATTACTGATGGTTCCTTTACATTCACTTAATAGGTACATAAGTCGGTAAAGGTCAGGTATAAGATGCTCGGCGAGCTTGGTCATAGGTTTGTCAGTAAGCAAAGCGCTCGGCGAGCGTGGTCAATGGTAACTTGGTAACTGAGGCGCTCGGCGAGCGTGCTCATGGTAACTGAAGCGCTCGGCGAGCGTGTTCAATGGTAACTGGTAACTGAAGCGCTCGGCGAGCTTGTTCAAAGGTAACTATCTTACTCGATTTTTCGTCCAACTATCGTCAATCAGAGAGTGCAATTTTGGGAAGGGTATTTTGGTTTTTGGTTGGTGGAAAATAACTAGGGTTGGGGAATTGTTGCTAAACGAGAGGATCCTGGAAAGGGTATTATTTATTTAACGCAGGGTTGTTTAAACGAAGCGTGGGAAGGTTTGCTAAGTTGGAAAATAGTCTGGTAAACATCTGATAAACAGATGGGTTGTAAAATTTTGACCGTTTGTGTCGAAGGTTAGTCTCAGTCATTAAAGGGATTATTTTACAATAGGAATTACTTGAGTTGGACTGTCATAAATTTCCGAATTTTAAGTTTTATAACGTCTTTGTGAAAGTCTGTCGAAATATTTTAGAAAACATGAGTAAACTTAAAAATACATCACAATTTTTTCTTAACTTATAAAAAACTAAAGTACATAACTGAACAACAAGCTATTGCGATTTTATTGAAGTGAATAATGCAAGTTCTTATTTAGACTTCTGCTATTGTAGTCAGAAGTGTTTGATAGTAATTAAAGAATAAAATAAATAAATAAAAAATATTAAAATATGAAACACAAAAAATAAATTTAAATTGTTTACTGAAATGTACTTGAGTGTGAATAAAGGAACAAAGTCTTTAGTTGTAGACATTTGAACAAAGTGAAAGAATGTAAAAATAAAAGAATGGATAAAAAAAATTGCGTCATGCTTCGCTCGGTCGACTTTATATGTACTTACGTGGTATACCTAAAACCGCACTGGATAGTTTAAAGTTGCGCCAGTACAGTACAGTGTACCGAGCTTTCTACGCCAAGGTGATTTGTGATTTCGTTTATCAGTTAACCTAGACTAGTAGTTTGTTATCCCGAGGATTCTTAAATTATTCTAATTGAAACATTTATTTTTAACTTTTTAAGTTTCTCATAGGATTATTCCTATCGCTAGACAAATTGTTTCAAACGCCATTACTTTAGTTAAATACTTGCAAAGAATTTTTTTTATCGACCACTCGATATAAGTCTGATGCATTTCTTTTACTTCTAGCCTTTTTTTTTTTTTTCCTAAGTCATAAACAAAGCTTAATGTATTAAAGGTAAGCGATAACGAAAATTGAATAAGTCCAATGTAGCGAGAGTAAAATATCTAGATTGAAAAACGCTACAGATGGGTAGTATTTTATTCCTTTATATATACAAGTACAACGCGTAGAAAGAACTCGATATTTTCCGCTATCGTCAAGTGATCTTGTCATCGTGGATTTTATTTTAAATTTTTTAACAAAGAAAAAATTCGTAATAAAATTTACATTTTTATATTGGTAATAAATAAATTACAAAAAAAAATTTAGCAAGTGAATAAATAAATTTTAATAACACACAAATAATGAAGTCTAATAAAATTATAATGATATTATTTTAGAATAATGATACAATAGAATTATTAGTGGAGGTAAAAATTTTTTCACTTGTGACAGCGAAAAATAATTTATAACCAATGCGGCAACTGGGTCAATACAGGTTCATGTCACTATGCGTGAGCAGACTAGAAAAAAGGGATTGAAAGAGTTGGGGAGGATGAGGTTAAACCGTACATACATATATAGATTGCTACAGATACAGGCGATGCCCATAAGGGATCTGTTACCATATTTTTTGTATCAGTCACCAACGTCATAAGCAACGAGACTAATGACTTTCCTATAAAATGTTGCGGTTGACTATCGATTTTGATACCACAAAAGGTGTGAAAAAATAGTTGGATTGCTAAAAAAAAAAAAAAAAAAAAAAAAACCTACTTTTGAAAATAAAAAAAATTTCTTTGGATAAATAATTAGTGAGCTTTAAAATAAAATGTTGTTGTTATGATTTTAATCGTTGATTGTTTTCTGATGAAGGTTATTTTTGTAAACAGATAAAATTGAGAACAATATCACTGGGATAAAAAAAGTTTCTGTAGAATATCTTCGAAAAGTTTTCAAGACACAAGATCTTTTTATACTCTTATAAAATAGTCTTCTCAAATCCATCGAGAGTGACTCTTTTGTGAAAATACCGGATGTGTTATCTGCAAAGGAACACTTGCGGATCAGAAACAGGAGTTTTTTTCTTAACATCTTTTATTTTTCTTCCTTAACCTATTGCCTCTGTTCTTTCGTATTGTATGAGCACGGCAAACGTTTTTACTTCCTCAGAGTTGGCGGTGACCTATATTTACGTCTGATAAAACAACAAAGGTACAGCCAGCATATGTCATAAAAATAAAAAAAAATTTATCGAGATGAATCAGTGTCACTGTAATTTTCTTATTCACCTCCTAGATAGTTTAATTAATTAAATAAAAAAATATTTTACAATATAAGTTAAAAATTGTTAGTATTAATTTTTTAGCAATCCAACTTTATTTTGAATTACTAAAATTTTTAATTATACATGATATAGCAGTAATAATAGTTTTGCCGATGATAATTATGGATTTCACGAGCTGATTGACAGATACGAGTGTAAAATTTTAGTCGGAATGTGTGTCAATAAAATGTAAGTGCCCTCGATCCTGATGTCGAATGTTAGAACCTACATGTTTGCTAACATCGCTAAAAGGTACTTCATTTCCCATTACACATCGTAAACGGAACCAGATGATTCGGATGTTGAAAATGTCTTGGGTCTTTTTATCTCTTATCTCTCAGATGAGTTTACGGATAGAGCGTCTGGACTCGGCAGAATGAATTTTGGGTCGGAAAAAGAAGAAACTTCCGGATTTTAGCTGAAAAATAGAAAATATATGTCAAGAAAAATAAAAATGTTATTTGTTGTTAAATAAAAACTATTTTGAAGATAAAATATCGATGGTGACATATCAAAGAAAATTCACGTAAAAGCGAATGAAAAGATTTCGGTAACTGAAAATGTACATAGAAATATGTCAGAATGGAAACACTGACATTGGTTAGGATAGTGTATAGTATTGTAGCCGAGCTACTTGGAGAATAATGTTTCTCCTCTATTTACTGTTCTAACGAGTATTTATTTCGACGGTGAGTGACGTGGCGAGAAGAACGCAAAGACTTCTCTCTTGTAGGTTGGTTTGGCGGTTACGATTCATTATCGAAGCTTCGGTTGGCGGAGCGTAGCGTGACTTTACTATTGCTCTGAGTAGTCGACGCACGCTCTTTAGTTTGTAACCTAAGTTATTTCTTCAATTATCAGGGAGAGCGTGCTCAAATAAATTTTGTTCCTCCATTATTTATTTCCCTATTTTTGTCAATAATATTTTTTTTTTGTTATAAATTTGATACAACTATACAAATCGGCTATTTTTTATTTCAATCATTAATCCGTTCATTGTCATTACTTAGCTTCGTTTATGAAAATTTGTAAATATTGCATTTTTCTTCATGGTGTAACTCTTAAAAAATGACTTTGTTATACGTCTTAAATCATCGAGTGTATTCAGAACATTTTAATATTTCTGTCAAAAAAATTAATATATTAAATTGTTCATTTTAACAAGTTCTTGAGTCATAAATTTTTTGTCCGAATATAATTTTTATTTATTTATTTTTTTTTTCAGTGAAAAAATCAGAGAACAATATTTTATTTATACCAGGTATAGTAGACGAATTAAACTCTTAATTTAATGATAATTACTGTCAAGTGTGTGTACACATATATTATTCTAAACTCGCGGAGTTGGCACGTGAATGCGCGAGCAGTGCAACTTTAACGAGCCGAATGAGGAGAGTAGAGGAAACAGCATGAGATTCTGGCTCAGCTCAAAGGATCTTGGCTTGCACGCCAGATACTATCCAGCTTTTCCGTATCAGCGGATAAACGAGCTTGAATCACCAGGGGCAATATTTTACGTCCGAATGAGAATTTTATATTTTTCCATGACTGGCCAAAGCTATTCGGGTTTCTCTACAACCTATACCTATATATAGTACACACTTATACATACGTTGCTTCCACAACTTTTTAAGATTTGCATCTTTACTTGTTGTCGAGGAATAATACAATTGATTGTAGTATTTGTGTCTGAAAATTGAAAAAAATTTATAAATCGTTACTTTGCATTCATTGTGTCAAATTCGTTATTCGAGATGTTCTATGACAATTAATATATTAACATATTTGATGCCTCTAGCGAAAATTAATAAATAATTAAATAAGTCATCCACTTAGCATTTATTAACATTTTTACAGTGGACTTGAATTTTTTGATTTAGATAAATGATGTTTATCTACTCTCAGTCCATTAAATTTATCAATAATTTCGGTACAAACGGATTTGGCTAATGAGTTCAGAAGGTTAATAATTTGTTGTATTACCAGGCCCTTCCAACCCAGATTTAATCCATTAGCAAATTTATTAGCATCCATAAACTGTATTATTCTATGGCCCTTAGTATGTTCATAATTCACTTGTGTTCAATCATGACTTATAGACTTAATTTTTTTATTTTAGCACGTTTATGGATTATGCATACAGGAATATTAAAAAATTTTTTAATCAGTTTCAAAACGAAACTAAAATAATTGAAATATAAATTTACAAAGTGTGTTGTTTTTTTTTTTTTTTATTTTTTTTTTTTTTTTTATTACAAGTTCACTCAGAGAAAAAATCAGTAGCTACAACTACAAAACAATAATGATACTATAAAAACATAGTTATGTGAACAATAAATAGTTGTAATAACTATTTTAATTAGTTACACCAACTGAATAAAAATATTTGTCCCTTTGTAGTTGTAGCAATTGTTGGGATTTTTCTCATTGTTCTATTTTCTAAAATAATTCAATTTTTTTCATACACATATGAGCACCAATTGATATTATTTACCCTCACTCCCATCAGATTGTCTTTTCTTTTTTCACCTGAACTAAATTTACAGGTAAGCTTGCAAATACTTCTCACATTATGTTAAAACAATATTCAAACCAGCAACGCAAGCGAGAATCGATTGTTAATTTGGTTATGCACATATTCTCGGAACGTATATTCCAATGACTAAATTACTCGCGGCATGCTACTTGGAAATTTTCTGGTTTTAAAGAGAAAAAACTACTTCAAGTTGATTACCCGGTGCATGTATAATTTCCTTCCATACCAATGACCTGCATTTACAAGTATCTTGAGCTATTGAAATATGTCACTATTTTCAGCAACAAATTATTAAAAAATATTTCAACTTTGTGTTTTTAATAAAAATAATATCAGCCAGTTTCATCGCAAAGGACTGGGAAATATAATTTTGTCGAAGAGAAATAATTGACTAGGATGAAATTTTTCATCAGTAGAATATTGTTTGCACATAAAATTAATAGATATTTAACAAAGAACAATGGGTAAACTAAAGAATGTTTCATAGGCATAAATTAACAAGTAGATGTAATATGCTGATGAAGCATTTACTGTTGACTTAGTTGTCTTGACATTAATTATAATAGAATTTTGTTGTTTCTATCGAGTTTATTATCAGTCACTTAATAGTTGAACAATATTCCCAAAGGCAATTAGCCATTGTTGATGAACGCAATTTGTGCGAGATGTAACTTCGTAGGGTGCATATAAAGTGAGTGAGAGCAGGAATATATAGGCTAGTCACTACTCACACGACTCAACCAGTCGTGCATTTGCGGTTAATAATGTCTCAGACGGCGAATGTTCCAGTTTCAGAACAGCTTCTATTATCAGAATATTACCACTCGGGAAAAATATTAAAAAACGAGAGCAAAAGCTCTGGGCCCGACAAAAATCATTCTTTATTCTCTACACTCCTCACGCTACTCTTCATCTATGATTAAATTAACTCGTTGCTTTTGTTCACCGGCAACTATAGCACATTTATTTTCCAATCTTTTTTCTCTCTGCTCAGGAAAAAACTCTCCAGTCTCTTTGAATAGTCTCTTTGACCATTTATTTTTTATTTCTGACATTCTCATTCGAAGGCATTAGTTTTTTTCATTTGTCATTTCATCCGTAGAATATTTTAATTTAATATTATTATATATCACGGGATTTTATAAATTTCAATTTACTGGATACTAATTAACTTTTTATTGTTATTAAAGGTAAAAAGGTTCTAAGGTATTAAAAAGTTTATCATAAGAAATTTTACAATAATTATAAATTCTTTGTTCTTGGAAATGATACTTCATTAACTCAAATTTTCTTCAACTAAAATGAATCAAATTCATGTTAGATCTAATTTAATTCACGAAATAAATATAAAATAATTTAAAAACTTGATATAGTTATATAGTTAGTGTTTGAAAAACATATTACATACAATCCAAAGAAATTGAGTTATAATGAACCTATATTATACGGTTTCAATAACGTACTATAAATATTGACATCAGCGTAAGTGGCTTAAGGTTTCGCTCTACTGTACACTTGATGACTAAAAGCTTATGTAAGCTTGAAAGTAACTACAAATATTCATACACAATGATAATTAATAATTTTAAGTTTTATGCCATTGTCTAATTAAAGCAAATATTTAAAAAATTTAAGAGCCTGTACTAATAGACAGAAAACTTTACGAATGTCTAATTATCGATTAAATAGAAGCACACTATTTTTAAACATTACGCGTGACTGCGCATGTGCGAATCTCATTGAAAATCATGTCGAGTTAATATTATTTTTTATTTTACATAATATACTGTGCGCTAGCATGTCTTGTCTGTTACTTATAGCCGGTTATCGACCTAGTGTAGCTTTTCCTTCAAATCCTGGTATTTGTAGTGAGATGACCCGACCTACGATATCATTCACCCTCCGTAACTTCATTCATGTGCTCAGTGTACTCAAAATAATCGATCTCGATCCGTCTATTAGTCTAAATTTTTAACTCAGTTATTAAATCATTTTTATAATTTACTCAATCAGAAGCTTTCAATCAATCATCCCCAAAAGTTAAATAAATTAAATTTTAATTTACAATTGAGATTATGAAATATTTAATTAAATTTACTAATTGGACAGTTTAATATTTATTAAAAACATTCATTCTAAGTAAATCATTCAATCAAATTTATTATTAACAAATTTGAAAAAAACACTTGGTAATTTCTGAATTTGTCTAATAATAATAAGCTTCATTTATCATCATCGTAATTTGTGAAATAATTTGATTATTGCAATTTAATTAAGGGGTTATATCCACTTGTGATTTTCAAAAAATCGATTTTTTTTTTCATTTTTGGAATGTCCATATATTCAAGAATATTCTCTGAAAATTTCAAATCGATCCGACAATTAGTTTCGGAGATATGAGCGTATTAGTAAGAACGTCTCCGGACGTTCGAAAGTAGGCGGAGCACGAGCCGGAGTAGCAGCTATTTCTGGTAGCTTCTACCCTTTTGTTCTCGACTTATATTGTGTTTGGGACCCTAATATAATAATACAAAAGATCTAGTTTATACCTAAAACCTATGTTGAGGAATTTTAGGTTAAAAATATGTGAACTCATCAGTTAGAAGTGATCTTTCACGTGGACAAGTTGTGTTTGTGCTCAGTTTATGTATTTCTCAGGGTGTATAGTTTAATTAATTAAAGTAAAAAATGCCTCGTAAAATTAGCAGAGAAACCAGCATGATAATTGTCCTATACGAAAAAACTCGTGGTGTTCGTGGCAAAAAGCGCGAGCCTTGGGAACTTTGCCCAGCTATAAACATGATTATGAGGCCTTACCACCTGATGTTGCAACAGCTATTTTTCCAATTTACGAAGATCTAAGTAACAAAAAATTATTGGAACGATGCGTTGGTGGTTTTACCCAGAACAATAATGAAAGTTATAATCAGCTGATATGAAAAATAACTCCAAAAATTATTCCAGCTGGCTCTAAAATTGTGGAAATAGCTGCAAACATTGCAGCCGGGGTCTTTAATGAAGGTAAAACATCTCTTCTTTATTATATAAGTGCTATGGGATTATCACTTGGATCCAATGCTCATTCCTACGTGAGTAAAGAGGACGCAGAGCGCATCTCAATTTCGGACGCAAGAGCGCAAGGGTCGACGCGCGAGGGGAGAATGGCTCGTAGACAACAACAACTAAACATTTTGGAGGCAAACGACGAAGCAGAGGGTTCCTCTTATGGTGCTGGAATAGATGACACGATGTAAGTTGAAAAAAAAAAATTTTTAATTTAGTGTAAATCGTTCCCGAAACTTTAAACGCGTTTATCTCAAAACCGTGTTTTCAGAGTCGGTGAACAAAATTTCTCCGAAACCACTAAACCGATCGGTTTAAAATTTTCACACGACTTACTCAGATATATTTTTCAGGTAATGATCGAAGGAATAAGGTTTTGGACAATAATTTCGATTTTTTAAGCCACTTTGAGGTGAAAAATTTTCATGAAAAACTGAATTTTTTTTTTTAAACGGCCGCCATTTTGTCAAAAATCAAAATTTTGACTAGACCTTCGATCATTACCTGTACTTATTTATTACAAAACTAAATATTTTTGGTTTTTGATTTTCAGATAATTTGGACCAGAGATATCTTGTTCACCGCCAAGCACTTTTTTTTGGAGGTTTCTCCGCAGATCATCTACAGGAGCTAGGGGATCCAATATTTTTTTAAATAAACCGCTGATTGTTAAAGTACATTAAATTCTGTTTAGGTACATTTTTTCCATTAATGTATAAAATAAAATGCCTCTTTGGAAAAAATTCACAAAAAAACGCGTTTTTTCTGCCTTGCAAGTGGATATAATCTCTTAAATCTTGGATAACAGATAGATTAATTAATTATAATTTTCGGTCGATTCTCATATTGTTTAAATTTCATTAAAGACTGAAAAATGTTTCTCTGGAACTATGATTATACATAACAGATTTTAATTTATTAATTCGTTTGTCAACTTGTCATGAAGCTTTTAAAATTTATTACATTTGTGTTTAACAGAATAAATATTGTAATTGGGTAAATAGAGGTAAAATTATTTAGTTTATTAATTAAATTTAATTTAGAGAGTTTTATGAAATTTAGTATTTATTTTAAAGTACCTCGGTAAAATTAAGACATCAAATATTTTGATAGAAATTTTAATTTTAATAAATTGTTTGATATGATAACAAACTTATGGATGATGTATAAAATAATTTTACATGTGACGATTTAAATATTGTTAGATAGTAATGATTTAAAAGAGGAATACTTGATCAGTATTGCATAACAGAGAGAAAATATTATATGACAAGCAAATCGTTTTAATTTGGAGGATTGTAATTGCGCCATTGTGGACATATGTTTGATATTGTTTGGATAACTTGACATATCCGAAAACAAATTTTGGTACTGCTCATAAATTTACGTGAATAAACATGTTTTCCCGAGTTAAACGAGGCATTCATCTGGCACATGAAATGTAATCGGTAAATGAATGCCATTCAATTATGCATTATACATAGTACGGACATACTAAATACAAAAAAGATGTTGATAAATTTCATTTATTTCCAATTGAATAAATTTTAAAATTCGGCTGATGAAAAAAAAACATTTTTTTATTTTTAATTTTTCCAAAAAAATTTCTAATTTTTTAATCTTATAATATAAAATTGATGACTAAAGTGACGTTAGTTTAATATCGAAATTCTCTAAGCTAATCGAAAGAATGGACCTTGATTTCTTATTGGTTCAGAATTAGAGCGCGCACCGACAGCGCGCAATTTAAATTTCTAGTAAGTATTTTAAAAACAATTTTTCATCAAATCATTTTCTTATTGTCAGAAATATCTGATGCATTTTTAATTCTCGTTTGACTTTCTGTAACTCAGCCATTAAAATATGAAATTCTTATCAAGAGAAGTAAAAATTTAAAGAGACGATTTATAATATATTGATATCGTTAAATAGTAATTCATCATTTTAATTCTTTTGGATCACCAAAAATACATAAAAGCTTTTAAATTGAGTGGTAAGTTTGTGTTAAATATAAAAATAGTCAATTTAAGAAAATGAATTGAAAATTAATAAATTGTTTTCCTTAATCTATCTTAACGATTAAAATCTCGGTTTCATCTTAATCGACATTTAAAGTCTGATAAGTTTTGATATCTGTTCGAATTTTCGACTTAATTTTAACTCTTCTTAAACTATGTTTCAGATTATCTTGTCTCTCAACCAACCAACCAATTTAAATTTCTTCGTAAATTGTTTCCAAGAAAAAAATCATTATTAAACAATAATAAAATACAAAAAAGTGGATTATAAATTCAGATTACTCAGTAAAAAAAAATAATTTGTGTAAAATATTCGTTGGTAGTTGTTGATGATAGGGGTAGACGTGGTCCACACAAATAAAGTGTCGTTTGAGTGTTTGTCGACTCTGCTTTTCATGCCGCGGAAGGATGACTCAATATCACAGTCAAATAACACTCGACAAGAAGAAGTGAGATAAGAGAGAAAATAAAACAATCCGACGAGGATAGAAGGAGCGCCATAAGAAAAACGTGAGCGGAAGTGAGGTGAAGAAAAGTGAAAATGGAAGAGTAAGTATTAGTAACCGCGAAGTCGGGGTCACGTTTCTCATTTCTTTGGCTCTCAACTTTCACGGAAATTCGTTTACTCATTTACTGTGCGCACCATTTACAAAAGTTGAATGAATGTCCCATTACGAGTTCTAGGGGTGTGTATACGAGACTCATTAGCCAACTAGCTCTTGAAATACCCTAAAGAAACTAATCAGATGTTCACTATCTGTGTTTTTAGAGTTTTATTCAATTTTTGTTACTATTTTTCATTTTTGAAATTATGCATAGAGATTTGATTTTTATTTTAATTATAGTTTCGGCTGGTCGCCTATACAGACGAATCGACTTAACCGTTTAACCATTTAATCGTTTTATTACTACAAGCGATCAAAATATCGTTGCTTTGTGTGCAATTTCATTTTGGTCAACTAATGCATTATTCTAATATAACTCGATGGACAATTGAAACACCCATGTCTGATAGTTGTAGTAGCCTTAAGGCATTTTCAGGTGAACATAGTTTTCAAATGCAACTCACGTCAGAATTGTTCAGCTGAATACGCACATAATTCGTGTACATTTCTACTGAGCAGCAATGTACAATACGTTTATATCATGATCGATTGTATTCATTCAGATTCATATATATATATATATATATATATATATATACATATATTCATTGTTATTATTTATTATATATTGTATTGCATACTATTGTATTCATTGTGTTGTATTGTGCTGGTTAGTATATTGTATTAAATGGGAATAAGAGTGAGACACTAAATAACAATGCCCGAGGGATAATTACTTCTACTGACAACTTCGAGAGCATATGTACTATTGTATAGGCTGAAGAGTCAAAGGAACCATAAAAGTGAACCGATTTCCAATTACAATTATTTTTTTTAGGTTCTGTTGTTATTTTGTATTTTTATCCACTGTAAGTTGCGGGAAATTTCGAAAATGTTTCATTTTAATAATTGAGTGTAAAATTTAATGCAGAGAATGTTCAACTACAATTATGTGTCGATAACTTTATCTTTTATGAAATTTATAATTGATAAAATTTATGCAATATTTTGTTACTCGTTTTTTTGGCTGGCTTCGCTTCACTTCAACATCAACATTAACTGAAGTTTTCACATTTTGCTCGAGCGTATTTTTCATATATGTTGGCGTAAAGTCGATACAAATATGTCACCAAAGATTTCGACACACTCAGATAATTTGAAATGTCACGAAAATATATAAAAAATTTATTCTAAAAAATTTTATGCTCTTGTACGAGCATTTTAAAGTTTATTCAATTAGATACTAAATGTTCATTTTTATTTTTAGCAGAGTACATAAGCATAGAAATTAACCGGCGTATATGAAACATGTCAAAAATGTAGGAAAATTTAACTGTTGTCACTATGACATGATGCGAGTTTGAAAGAAATATTTTTCGTTTAAAAATGGGAGGTAGAATTTATTTTTTCATAAAATTTAATAAAAACTAGGACGTGAAACAATAGGATCCTGTGACTTGGAAGAGTTTATAATTGAATTGGACAGGTAGAACGTGTATGCGAAACTTTTTGAACCCACAGTACGGTACACAGAAAAGCGTCAGGGCTCACAGTAATCTATTTAATCATTCACTCGAACCCTTTTTTGTTAAAAACAATAGCCCGATTAACTTTTTATAAGGTTTAACTATGATTTTTTTATATATCTGTAGATGTGTGTTACGTACATGGAAAAAAAAAAAAAAAATCATTTTATCTCGCCCTTTGTTTGTATGACGTACAATTTTTTTATTCATAAATTTTGACTCTCAATAAATTACAAAATAACAAAAAAATTCCTTCATAATTAAAAATTCGCTAATAATAAAGCGTTCGCTTATTTCCAAAAAATAAATTAAAAAGTCTATCAAAGGATAAATTCACTGTTGAACAATAAAATGAAAAAATGATATTAAAACAAATAAATACCAGTAGCAGAATGCTTTGCATTTTTTATTAAATTCAAAATAAAATATAGAATCATAAGCAAACATTTATTTGGATGAATCAAATTCAATTTACTTTGACGTTTTATTGAACTGAAAAACGATATATATTACTTTTTGATCATTCACATTGGAGTTATTGTAAAAAAATTTCAGTTTAAATAAAAATAGTAGAGGTTTAAAGATCAAAACGATTTACAAATGTGGTCACAGGTGGTCATGGAAAACAATCGACGAATATAGGCTACCACTTCTATCTATTTTAGTGAAAACCATTTTGGTTACTAGTAGTTAACTGGGAGTCATGTTACTATCCGACAATATCGAGAGCTTTTTTGTAACTTGCCCTTTTTTTCTCATCAGTAATAGTTATTTAGAATTTTTTTCGCATCAAATAAGTGTTATTCCATTTCGAGAATTTATTGGTTTTCCGACCGCCAATCCAATACAATTTATTAATTTTTCTCTACAAATAATAAATCAATATACAAGTATAAATTGCTCATTCAAAAATTTTTGATTTGACCAATAACATAAACCAGGTAAAAATTTTACGTCAATTGATATTTAATATAGATTAAAACTTGATTTATTGGTTAATTAAACTAAAAACCCAAGTCAGATAAGCTTCTTACGAGAATTAAAAAATTATTGATATAAACTCTTCATTTGAACTCTCTGCTGAGAAAACGATTCAGCGACCCTGCGACTTCTGTCGGAGGTTTTCAAAACTAATTTTGATTCAAAACTTATGGATGAATATTTATGACCATAAAAAGCCATATCTGGACAAATCAGGATACCAAAAAATTATAAATGGAGATATCAGAGAATTTTTTCACTGGTTGTTGTCTTCTTAAGTGTTTGTATTGTTTAATTATCGTCTCAAAAGAGAATAAAAAAAATGAATTCTTTTATTGATTACCTAAGTGTAATTAATTGCTGGTATTTATATACATATAGGTAATTAATAAACGACTAAAATGGCTGAAGGCATGATGCTTAAATTATTAAGTCACTTTCTCGCCCCTCAAAACAACATTCATCCCAATTCTATACTGACAGGGTCAGCGAGCTTAGACTCGATGTAATTACTATAAAATTATGCTGGGTTAATTATAACATTTAACGAGGTGAGTGTTGGATCTCAACACGTCAGTTAATTCGTCCTCGTTTCACATACATCTCATCTTCCACTTCCGCGTCCTCCTACGCTTCCTTCTCTTTCTCTTCCTCTACTTTATCAAGTGTTTCGTCAATATTACCGTTTATATTCATGGCTAGTATGTGAAATCAGTCAATATAATTTGATCAAAGCTTCAGTCCCTCTAGTAACATAATTACGAGTGACCTCATTAAGCTATAAACTTTCATAACTTACACGTGAAATTTAATAACCTCCCTTTGTTAACTTTTCGTTGACGTACAAGAACAAAGAAAATAAAAATAGTTAATTATCATGCAGAACATCTCATACAATGACGCTTCTTCAAGTAAGATCTTTTATTTAAATAAACTAAGATGAGTTGCATAGATAAAAACTCGAGGATTTACATTAACAAAAGTTGATTATAATACTTGACAAGCCACTTTTCATTTAATGTTTATTAAATGTAATTACATTTGTATGTTTTTAGCAGCATTCATTTCTTTGTCGTCTCTTGTAATTATTTTTCAAGGAAATATTTTTTAATACACTTGGTTTATTTCATGTCATATAAATGTATTCTTATATTGTCTTCAGGTATCAAATTTTATTTAATTACCAACGTTGAAGCAATTTTTTGTTCACTTTTATAAACTTTAAGTTTTAATATCCTTTGTATCATATTGTTACAAAATGGTGACAGAAGTATTTATATTAAAGCCACCCGGAGCTGCACCCGGCACTTATTATGTCATGGAATAAACAATAAGATAACAATAATTACTTTATTATAATGAAAACAAAGTTTTTTTTATGTTAATGTCATGCTAAGTGAACTTCTAAATTCAATAAATGAAATATTTTTAGAAAATATTGAAAGACTATTATTATTCGACTGCTGTTGGCATTACCCGTTTGCATAAGTAGTTGGCGAGCACTTTCAACCAAATGCGATAGATATTTCAAGCATATTTTCATTTTTCGAGGAATGATTATCGTTTTGGCTTTAAAGCATAGTAAGAAATATGCTTGATGTCTAGTTGAAATATTATAAATAGTAATAAGCTATTGATATTTTAATGATTCGAGTGATAAAATTTTTTGAAATCTAGCACTGAAAAAAAAAAAAATTCACTCGATTCAAGCAAAAAATTCTTGGACCAAGAATTTTAGTTTTAATGTAAGTGCTTAATAATAGCAGTTAAAAGAATCAAAATTGAATTTATCTCCATTTTTTATATTTTAAAAATAATAATTTAAATTAAATAGAAAGGAGGTGAAATCAAAATATTCACGATTTAACTCTCGCGTAGTACAAGCTGTTAGTAATTAATTATTTGAGATTATTAATCACAAAACTCTATTAATAATTTTAACTTAAAAAAAAATTATTAAATTAATAATAGCAGCAATTATTTAACAAAAATGTCAACGTTTGTAGCATTAAATGAAAATAGTGCAACCCTGTAATTTATAATTGAAATTATCAATAGAACAATGCTTGTATGACATATTGCAAAATGCATCGTCATAAAATTTAAAGATTGAAATATATATAAAAATAAATAATTGTTGAAAAATAAGTATTCAATAGTAAAAATAAAAAATTTATTCGAAAAAGGTATGACCGACTGGTGTCTGAGGTATTAAACAAGTGTAAAATCTCAAGTACAGCAACTCTTTGAACAATCGATCTGACATTTCTGAATGGGGCAATAAATAAAATTTACGCATGAGAAGCAACATCCGACGCATTGAAACTGGCGACACGTGTCAACCGAACAGGAACAGGAAACTCTCTCCCACAGGATTTATTTCAACTTCTGTCGAGTTACGCCTCTGTTCATCTATTGATGTACAATACTATGCTCTGCTATATTTTTATTATTTATTTTATTCTACTTCATGTTATACCATCACTTTACTTTTGTACTGACGAACAATTTCTATTTTAAAAGACTCTCATACTCACATTGACAGAAAACTTGTCTTCCAGACTGTTACTCCCATATAATTCAACAATAAATATACTACTTTATACTTGTTATTTATTACTTTCCTTTATTTTCAATAAATCAACGAAAAGAGTAAAAAGAATCAATAGATTGGATCAATTTTTAGGTTATTTTAAAATTTTTTACTGATGATTTTTTTACCAAAAAAAAAATATTGAAAAAATATTTCACTCTAGTAGAAATTTGAATTTTTTTTTGTAATTAAAAACAGTAAAAATTTTTATCTGGTTTTTAATTTTAATCAAAGTTTAGACTTATTAAAATAAGACAGTAAGTTAAATCGGCGAAATTAGTAGGGTATTATTTTTAACTTGAGAAAGTTAGTCATGTCATCGCACTTTCTTATTTTCATTAAAATAAACGTCTCACATCATACAAACTCTTCGTCTGCATGAGCCATTGTTTTGTAGTAAAAGATTTAATTGCCAGCATAATTTCTTTGACCAATTACGCGATGAAAAATAGTATAAAGTTCTAAAAAGAATTGGACTTTTCGGAAAAAATTTATCACAAGGTGAAATATTTTATGAGTATCATATCATATAATTGATAAAAGATAAAAGTTGTTTTATTTAGATTTATCCGAAGAAGTAATTGAAAAAAAGGTAAACAGAAATATATTGCAGTAAAATAATGGAAAAGGTTTTAATTAAAATACGGTATTTTATTGGTATCCTGTGGGCAATTCGATTGAAATTGGAAGCAAGTTATAGCGGGTATTGTCTAGCCGTCTATAGCAGTAGAGTGCGTTGGCTCCAGTTGCTCAAATCTGTAGTAGATTCAGCCACACAGGTCCTTTCCTTTTTGCTATTGGCTGGTAAATGCCGTGGCTCTCCATGCAAACGCCAGATGTGCTTTTCTTTATGCCATAACCAAATATATATATATATATATATATATATATATATATATATATATATATATATATATCCATATACATATACATTTACCAACATATATAGACGGGGGTGAAAGGAGAGGTTCACTTCTACTTTGGGAGCAGAGAATGCTTCACCGCATCACGACCATATAGTATTTGTGACCTGGAAAGTTGAACAAATTTTTCCTTTAATGTAAAACCTTTCAAATATACATTTCTCATATTTTTACGTTAGTTCTGCCTTCTTAAATTCTATTTAAGGGCCAATATGTAAATGCAACATTATTTTTCACTTTTTTTTTCAAGTCATTTAATGAAAAATTATTCATTAATTTATTCCGTAGATATCGCCGAAAAAAAAAAATTTATAAATATAACTCAAAAAATTTTTATAAATGTTACCATTTATAAATGAACTTTCGTAATAGACTCATGAAAGACTTACTCATTTCATTAAAGTTACTTTGGCCCTTGTGTTCCTACGAATTTATCGGCTTCATTCATCATTATCCGATCAATAATTTCGGGTTTCTAATCTGGATAATTTACGATTATTATTTTTTTTTTTTTTTTTTTTTATAATGTAAGTATTGAGGCAAAATGGAAAAATATTGTTAAAGAAGGACAATTTATTTTTATTCTTACTATAAATTTTATAACTTCATTTTTAAATAACACTGAAAAAAATTTTTGATCTCATATGGCCATGTCAAATATTTTAATGTGGCTTGATATGCCCATACTAGATCTGACATCGTCATATACGCCTACACATAATTTTTTTAAGTGGTTTGCTAGGCTTACATAGCCACATAAGATCATATCAGAAAATTTTTTCTATGGGTAACTCAATTCCATAAATTTTCTAGTAGTATAAACGTACCATTGTGCTGGCTTCGATCATTAACGTCAACATTAAATTTTAATGCAAAAGAATAAATACATCCATTGTCTTAATAATAAATTAATATTAAAATTAAAAAAAAATTCCATTAATTCCTTTGTCAATAATCAATTATTTTATTTTTACAATAGCCGAGTTGTCTACTATTTAAATTTTTTTGTAACATTTACTTAATACCAAAGCGAGTGATCTGTTCGATATTGAAATTCAATTCGCGTCAACAGAATAGTAAACATCAGTTTGAATATTCGTTTTATTATTATTTCATCAGAAGAACACGATATTTTTCATTAAATTCCCAATATTTCAGATTACTCGGTGTATTATTTACTTAGGAAAGTACTTTCAGCATCACGTCTCGCATTATACAAAAAGTACTTGTCACGCTCTGCACTATATTGTGATGACACAGCAAAAATAAATAAATAAATAAATAAAAATAATGAGAGCGATAGAGAATGTGAATTGAAAGAGAAATGTTGATAATAATAAATGAATCGAATTTCCTGAAAATTGCGGGCTATTGTTTTTATTCTATGAGTGACGGTCTAGATGCTAGCACTAGTTTCGTCGACAGTAGTGTGTATATCCTAGTGGAGTGTAGCAGTAGAGGGAAAACGAGATGAAGAGAGGTGACAAGTTAATTGGCAAGTGGTGACGATATCAGAGGAGGGGAATACTATATGACGGGATTTCATACAGAGCCGTTATGTTTAGTTGTTTCTGTCTTCGTATATTTTGTACTTACGCTTCTATATATCTGTATATAGAGAGAGCGTGATATTCCAAAACCACTGTTCCAAATTCTTGCTACACCCGCTATGTTCCGACATAAAGAGGGTAAGAGCCGCATTCTCACTCTCCTGTTCCCGACATCTATATGTATATCACATAACACACAAGCCGTGGTATATAATGTCGGCAGGATGAAACTTGTCTGACTGATCAATTAAAATAGGTGAGAAAATGTCGATACTGTGGGAACCTTTGAGAGTTCTCTACTCTTTTTGTTGTTATAAATTGTTCAAATTTGCTCGGTGACAGCGGAGCTTTTGTTAGATTATAAGTTTCGTTTTTATTTTATTTTTATCCTCTTAATTATCTTTCGGTTTATTACAAAACTCAATCTTCTTCAATATTCTAATTGTTTATTACGGAAATCTAAAGAATTTTCTTTATGCAAATTTAATAAAAAAAAAAAAATCATCATTGCGTCAGTTTTATTCAGCAATTTTCGAGAGAAAAAATATGATTGCGACTACATTTATAAGAATTAAATAAGCAAAATAAAAAACTTATGTCACAGATAAGAAAATTTTATTTTTCTGACATCGTAACTTTTACGATTTTTGGTGGCTTTAAATTGTTTTTTAAGAACTATAGCATGTCATAAAGAGAGGTTTAAAATTTTAAAGAAGTTAGTTTTTCGAAAGTACCTGCGGGCCGTATAAATATAGAAGTATACTCCTGTTTCTGTTTGTTAAACACCTCGTGTCATAAAAATTTTCAGTTTTTCTAGCAATTTTTAATAAATCAACGGTCACTGCAAAATGATCAACTTTAAATTACATTTCCGAGTAATTTAAGTTAATAAAAATTCAGGATTGAAATTATTCAAACATCAATATAATAGTACTCCCTTGATAATTATAAAATGCATTGAAAAAATTGTCACCTTGATGTAAATTACAAACTTGGTTTCATTGAATTAAAAAAAAAAAATAAAAATGTTTCAAATTTTTCATCGGACACAGATAAGAAATTAAAAAAATTCAATACTTTCTTTTCCTGCTTAACTTGTCGTAGCTTAAGGCTCAATAATTCAACGACCGATATTATCATCTGTACTCTATACTCAAGATAAAATAATCCAAATTCGATATTAAACTAGTTCAATTAAGCCTCTCTAAAATAAGGAGCCTGGCAGGTATTGAAAAAATCATTTCTATTATGGATGGCTTAAAAAAATAATCCGATTTTTTTTGTAAAATAATTTCATTGAAATTGCTAGGTTTTATTATTATTATTATTACTATTATTATTTTTCGAGCGTTATCAGTCGCGTATTGTCTTTACAAAAAGAATAACAATAGAATTAAATCCTTTGGGATCAAGAAACTCTATACCCAGCGAAGTATTGAACCGAATGGAAGTTTGTGGCTGGGAGAAATTGACTTGCACTCGAAATGGAGTCGTTTCACAAGTAGAATAGAGCCAGATCTAAACCTTGGATCAACAATAGCGTCAATAGAGGAGACTCTGGTGTACGAGTGAGTTGAAATTCCTTCCTAAAATGTGATGTGCTTGTCTTAATTGTCACATGGTTCTCCAAGAAATTAATGACGCTTTAATTTTCAATTGGTTCAATTTGATCGCTGATATCTTTCTGCTCATTACACCTGACAATACAAACGTAGATCGTTATATTTATTATAAAAAAAAAAATTTTTTTTTTTTTTTAATAATAATAATAACTTTATAAATCACATTCTCAATCATTAAAGTAAAATTTGAAATTAACTTTCTAAACGTCGTGTTTTTCGCGCCTCACTCATAATTAAGTCAACGCCGCAAGTTAATTAGTGCAAGAACGACGTCACGTTTAAAGCGTAAGTTACTAAAAGTTATCTTGATATATTTAATAATGCTATTTAAAATAATTAAATCATTGCGATTTAGCAGATGTTATTTAAACTTTTCATTTTTCAAAATAACGCAGTATTAATAATAAATTTTATTTCATTATTGTTTAATATTATCTCGGTAAAATTCACGTTTAGTTCAATATTTAATATCAAACCATCTACTTATAAGAGCGCATGTACGTGCTTGAATGTATACTTGGCTCGAGATACTACCGCGTTTTCTAGTTGTAAAACGTGTGTGTTATCAAAACTTAACTTTTAATTAATTTTGAATCTTAACTAAAGAAATTGATAAATATTATTTTCATTTAATCATTTTTACGTAACAAAGGCAGCGATTTAACCTCTTTAGTGCGACACTATCGGATTATACTCTAATGCACTTTGTATCGACTCGAAATGTTGTAAAAAGTGAAATTATGAGAGACCATAAATACATGATATTGTACTTCAGGGACCATTTCTTACGATGTGAGGCTTTAGATAGAGTAAATAACCGCTCAAATGGTCAGTTAAGACAAACTTTTTTTTAAATTGTTTTTTTGATGTGAAAGAACGATCAGTGAGTTTTCTCGAAGTAAAACCAATATTTTAAAAATTTTAGCTTTTGAATTTTCGATGTCAATCATTATTAAAAAAATTAATAACACTGTCAACAGAGGTCTCTTAAAAAATTCTTCGATCTGGTCATATTTGGCCATATTAAACTATACATGAGAATTAAAAAAAATAGTTTATTATAATCTTTTATTGTATCTAGACATATCAAGAAAATTTTGTACCAGCGAAGCTCTTTAAGAGATTAAAAAATGATTCTTACTTAACTTTCTTGTAAGGAGACAATTCTGCGATCATGCACCCTCCATTGGAGATTTTTAACACTACTTTGGTCGAAACGTAATATATTATATCTACAAAGCCAAAAGGACATCTACAAAAATTTGTTCTAGTTTCTTCTACAGATTTATACATTATATACATTTTCAAGCTGATTGGAGAAAAACTATATCTTATGTGGACATATTAAGACATACTAAAAATTAAATATCGAGTTATCAGGCCATATAAAAAAAATTATTTACAAATTACTGTAAGAGTCACAGTTTGAATTTCCGACTGATACTTTTTTATAAGTATAAAATGAAATTGCAGTGTAGCAATGCAGAAGTAAATATAAGATGGATATTACATTAAAGGTGAGATATCAAAGTGAAACCGGATAGTAAAACAAAGTAGGTTGACGGGGGATCCAAGTGGAAATGTTCGGAATACGTTAAACTTGGATACAACCAAGAAGGCAGTGCGTCTTGTGGCGCCGCAGTGTCTTGGAAACGCCTCTTACCAGACGTTATACTCTCCTCTGTACTCAGCACTCCACACTTGGGTACCTTCTGTAAACCAGAGTATGAGCAAGAAAATTTTCTATACCCTATAATATATATTTACATACACCGCATTGTGTATCGCAGTAACGATCTTCTATATGCACATAGAAATAGTAATTCTCGCTTTTAGTTTACAGCCTGACGTTATTTACTAAGTCCGTTGACGCTTTAATCGGACACTCTGCTAGCTATTGCGGTCGGTTCTATACTTACCTGTCAGTTGCACGATATTTTGCTCTAAAACTCGTTATAAATATCAAACACAATTTATTTACAATTAATTTATTAAGTGACCTCCATACTGTACGTCAGTTTTCCTTTGGGTATTTTAATTATAGATTAATAATATATGTTCATTGTGTTATAAACAATTGGCTATTTTTATCAGTGATTGAAAGTTATGATCAATTAATTTAAATTCATTAACAGCATTCGATTTTTAATATTGTTTTTTTTTAAAGTTCAATAATTTACGCACTGGTGATTAAGTAGTCGGAGTAAATTTAAGTCAAACGTATTTTTAAAGTTAGCGTATTTAAGGATGGAGATTAAATTTAATAATTTATTATTTATCGGGCGTCAATTTAGTCTAATGGATTTCGTGTACTAACCGCGAGTCAGACCCAACTCCGATATCATCAATCATCTATCAAATTTTATTATTATTATATTATTATGAATTTTTCACACTGCAAGGATACAATTGACGACAAAAATAATATTTTTTTTTTTAATAAAAATATATTTATTGAAAGGAAAAAATTCTTTTAAATCACAAAATTTTGACATAAAGGGATGAAAAAACCTTTCAACTTAATAAATTCTCGGTAAATATGTTATTTATATTTTTCTGTTACATGAAGCAATCCTGGCAAAAGTAATTTTTTGTAATAAATGTAATTGATTAACATAAATTTTCAAGCATAAAAAATTTTGATTGGCACTGTTAATAACAAAAAAAAAAAAAAAAAAAAAAAAACTAGTTAATAAAAATACATAGATGTATTGAAAAGGTACATTCACGACCGGGATATTGAAATTGATGGCAAGAATTAGGAGATTGGCAGACGGGAGATAAAGGGTGTGAATGGAAACTCATCCCAAGACTGTTTTAATGGTGATATGTTTTTTCAAGCAATTATAATTCTAATACTGTCTTGCGTTGGCTTTTGCTCGGTTTATTAATCACGTTCGCTTGGTGATCGGTAAACTAAATCTCCGATAAATGTATCTGGTATCGTGTGCCAAAACTCTCCTCTCATCTTTCCGTTGATTCATATTCACGGCATAGTTAAAAGTTATACATATATCTGTCTATAAATTCGATGCACCACTTAGGTGATTGCTACATTTCCATCATATTTATTATTTTTCATTCTATTTATTTATATTTTTTTATCCTTTATTGACTGTTGCCTTCTCTATTTAGCTTTTGACAGCCCGAAAATTTATATGCATGAAAGTAGAAGCGCCCCATGGTATACTGCGAGTGTGTCTGACCACTGAGTTAGTTTATTCACTTGATCTGATATACATCTGACTCTTTTGTATTTTTTTCCTCTTTTGTTTCAGTGTTTCTTTATATATTTTTGTTTACTATTTCTATGATAGCTTTTAAAATAATAACAATTATTATTATTATATATCATAATAAATAAATATCAAATAAAAGTGAAAAGAAATGAAAAGTTAATGTAAAAATAAATGATATAAAGGCGACGTTGAAATATTATTAAGAGGGCTGTTGGAAAAAAAAAAAAAAAAAAAAAAAAAAAAAAAAAAAAGTTAAACGATAGTAAAATTACTCTGAGACATGGCATTAAAAGCATGATGAATCGTTTACTGTGAAAATTAAATAGGTGTATAGAGGGTGGAAGTTGGTTCTCTTATAAAGAGTGTAGTTTTACAACACCAGTGGCAATGAAGCTCTCATATTGCTCGGGAAAAAATTTTTGCGACAGTGTGAAAGTAAACTTGTATTTCTAAACTTTCTTTTATCATCTACTTCAATTCACTTTTCACTGACATTTACTCTTATGAAATTCTGTTTAAATATATATTATAGAAGAAAAACGTCAAAGTAATTATATAACTTATATATTTTCAATCTTGTTATAGATCTTGCTACCAATAACATTAAAATATATTTTTATTTTTCCAAGAGTCAAATGAAAATTTATTGGTGATATCTAATTTAGAGTTTTATTATAAATTTAATGACGTTTTTTTTTTATTATGATTCAAATTGTTTAAATTGTCCTGAAGTTTAAAATGTTTCTTGTAACATTGCATTGTAAAAGCTTATTTTAGATTAAGAATTGATGATTTTCTTGAAGCTTGATTGAAATCCTGAATGAAAAGAAAATTAGATCGTGGATTGCTAATCTCGTTTTTTTTTTTTTAATTAAAAAAGAAATTAAATATATAAATTCTCTGTAACAAAAATAAATATTAATAATTTATTATATATTAATTTAATTGTTTTTACCTTCATATCATCAATAAGTTTTCAGACTGAAGAGTAGATTTGTTTATTATTTTTTTTAGAAATTTTGAGTTTTTAAAGTCACATGCCCACCATCAAAGATTAAGAGATAAGAACATAGAGCAACAGAAATTAGGCTTTGAAAATCTCGATAAATTTATTTCTAATGATTACTAAATATTAATAATAATTTTTTCTGCAATAATAGCAGTTATAATAATGAAAATATATATAATTAGACATTCATGACTCAGTAAAAAAAATAAATTATTTATGATAGTAGAGGGAAAAAAATAATAATAAAGTATCATAAAGTAGAGTGATGAGAAATCATAGTGAGTTTGGTGCTCTCAGGAAAGTCGAGAGATATATACCAAGCAGCAGAAGTGATAATTAATCACGGCTATTGATGAAGTAAGTGAGAGGGTTTTGTGTGTTTGTAAATATATGTGTGGGTGTATTTATCGGTGTGTCAATATACAAACACTGTGTGTGTGTGTGTATTCGGAGGGGTCAATCTGGAATGGAAGTGAGAATCAGAAGAGGTAAATGAGAGAGCGTATAGAGTATAGAGTACAGAGTAGCCGAGTTTGTTGAGGCGTCTGCGCGGGGTGAGTAAAAAGTACGACGACGGCGCTTCGAGGACCGAAACAGCCACCAAGACTGGTGTTTGGTACCGCTTTCCTCAGTCGGGATGCCGTACGTCTACTCTCGCGTTGTTTTACAGTATCACCGCGATGATCGGTGAGCGTAGAGCGCCGATTACGACGCCCGTTGTGGTCAAGAGCCTAGTGCTTATTATTTCTATTGTGGGACTCGCGCGCACCGACGTTCTGCCGACAGTCGGTGAGTGATTTGTTTTCAACTATTAGTATTCATTAAAAAAAATTTTTTTTTCTTCAATATAAGTATTTTTATCAGTGAAAATATTTTAGAGATTTATCATTTTCATTATTATGGATACCAATAAATATTCCGAGGATTAATTTTTTTTTTCATTTTGTGGATGATATTTATTGAATTTTTTTTTTTTTTCAGGAATATAAAACAATTTTATTCAATAAATTGTACAGAAAAAATAATAAATATAATTAATAGTGTAAAATAAAAAGTGGTTAAATTACTAAAAGTTTAGCGTCTTTTGACTTATTAACTTTTTTAATTTATCACATGGCTTGAACACGTAAAGTATAGTACCAGTAGCAGTACTGGTACCGAGTCGTGAGGGTATGAAGTAAAAAACCGATACTCAGAGAGTTTCGATCAATGAGAATGCCAATAATATCTAATGGCCGGTTGAACAAAAAGCCCCGAATATTTGGTACGAATTACGTGTATCGGGTTTCACATGCGACGACTGTCCGCGAGGGGATAGCAATTATGTTTGAGGATTATCGTGCGTGACGTTACTGAACAGAAAGCGACGAGTTTTAAAACTAAAGTTCGATATGCAAGGTATTACACCAGGGACACTGAATTTGTCACTATCGAGAGTAGACCGTTTTATTCGCAGATCGAGAAACGGATAAAGGGACGAAGAGAGAGAAGAAAAAAATGTTATCCGTGTAATAGTATTTGTGAGGCGAGATATCAATTTAAACATCGATGGGTTAAAAGCAAACCTGGATTTTTCATCGTGTTTCAAATTTCTCATACCTACTACTGTACCTCTCAACTCTGTTACAATTCAGCTCTACACTTGACAATGTTCACTCCCTATCACATTTTTTCGCTCACCTAGTTTCCTCGTGTTAACTTTGCACCACTGCTGATACTCTGCGCTACCATACCATTGTTCAACTAGTTCGATACAATGATCATGCCTTTATTTACGTTTTTTTTTTTTTTTATTTCGAAAGACGACCTAACGAGTTGACACGCGTTAGCCTATACTATCATCCTTTGATATCTGTTACCATTGCAGTGCATTTGATTTCCGTGATACTTTTTTTTACCAGCGATGTGATTGATTAATCATTTTTAATTAACCAAATTCGTGACTTTTATCTCGGATGTTTTTTGAGCTCTGGAGGTTTGATTCTTTGACATCACTAACAATAGTATTGAATTTAATTCCCATAGGGGTTTTTTTTTTTTTTTTATTTGAAGTTATGGTAAAAATTGAAAACATACCAATCGAATTAATACATTTGCCTTCGTTTTGAAGAGTATTCAAAGTGAATTTTACAATATTTGTTTTATTTATTGATAAATTTCTCAACTAATCAATGGTAGTTATTAAAACTACTCTAAATTAATTAAAAAAATAATTTCATCATTGATTTTATTTAAAGTTTCTACCATCCAATATCAATATTCGATCCTTTGAAATAGTACTTTCAATGTATTTTCATTTCATCAAAGACGATTTAATTTCTCCTATCTTTGAAGCACTCAAAAAAGTCCAGATAAATTATTTCAAGTAGATGAAATAAAATAATAAATAATTTGGCGTTAAATTTTCAGAGTCCATCCCGTGGTATACTTTTGAAGCTCTCTAAGCCAAAGGGATATAGAATAGTATTTTTTAAAAATAAATATATTTTTTTTATTTCATCAATAACAGTAAAAGACAATAGCTAAGATCGGAAATGCATTTAGCTTTTCAATCGATTGAAGATGACGGAAAGAGAATGGCGCTGAGCAGCGAAAAAAAGAAACTTAAATAAAATATAAAATAATAATAACAATATATAATAACAGTAATAATGATAATAATGAAAATAAAAATAAAAATATCTGAAATAAGGAGCTGGACGAGTGCAATACTAAAGTTACTTTCTTACTTTCTTTTGAGCAACTTCAATGCGATTATATTCGGCGCTGAAGCCGTCCTTAAGTTATTCCATTTGTAATTTTATCGGTAATGGTAAAAAGCATTTCTATTCACGTTATTTTATATTTTTTATCTGAATTAAACATAAGTGAATCAAAGATTTTTTCAGTTTACAGTAATAAAGTACTGCGATGAAATAAATTTATGCAAATTTAACCCTCAACGGTATATCTGATGATTAATATTCAGATCGTGTTTATTTTACTGAATTACTTATTTATTAATATCACTCTCTCTTTCTCTCTTTCAAATGCGCTTATAATATTTTTATATTTTAATAACCAATTATTTATTTATTTACGCTATGAAATAAAATGTGTTATAGTCAGTTTAAACCAAAGTTATCATTTTTTAAGGATACAGTCACGTAAATGTCACGAAGGATTAATTATTAAATATTTATATTCGAAAACAGAAAGCGAGTTTTTTAGTTTTAATCGACATTTGGATTTTTTTTCCGTTATGTTTTACTCTACTCAATACAGTTCGAATCAGTGTGATAAATATTGTATTCTTCTCACGATGATTTTAACGATTTTCATAAATGGACCGAGCATTCGTGCGAATGCAATTTTCGCCTCTTGGATATTGACCAATACGGTTTATATGTTATACATTTCGTGATTTTTTCAGTTTTTATTTATGGCATTTTTTTCTTTAAATTTAAACTGGAGCCGATAATCTGAATCGTAGACTGTTCACGCGTTAAATTTTTATGCCAACTATCATTTTCATCGCGGCTACAGGTATATAATAAAATAAATAAATGTTATATAACACAGTAAAAAATATTGTCAGCATCAATGAACTTTGTAAATGTGATATGGAATACGTAAAAATGAAAAAAATTGCTTATCATTGTAAACATTTATGAAAGCACACCGCCTAACATTTTTGTAGCTGTAAAATCATTACTTAAATAATAATAATAACACCGTGAAATAATTTGGTTTAAAATATTAGAAGGGAATATTTTTTTTCATCTGAAATGATCGTGGTATTAATTTATTTTTTTTTGAAATTTAAAGTCTTTAAAGGAAGCTTCAAGATTATATACTTTTTTATTTTAAGAACGGAGTATTTCATTGAATCAAAGTGAGTTATAAATGAATTAAATTTTTCTAGGAATACTTATTCATAAACTATATTCACATTCGAGTTTTACAATTAGCCATTTACTGTTTAATTAATGATTATATTAAACTGAAAAAAAAAAAAATCTCTTTCCGCTAAAATATTTCATATTTTGTGAAATAAATAATTGAGCTTATTTAATTAACCGTATGACATTTTTATAATTATATTACCGAAAAAATTCACTGCTGAATATTTATTTCTATTAATTATAAATTTGAAGCGTGTAAATTTATTTAATAATTTAAACTTTTCAACCTGAACAATTACTCTGGTAAATAGAAACAAAATAAATTAAGCAGTCCTTTTTATTTTGTTTTTTATTTGAAATATTGAATAATATTTATGTAAATTTATTGTTCGATAAAACAACAATATTTATTATTGGTGAAAAAATAAAACTCATTGTTATTAAATAAGCTACACTATTTATCGTTCTTCAAACAATTTCAGAAAACTTTATATTACCTTGAGGTATTCCATCGGTGAGTTCATGTTTCTTATCATTCGATACTACATAAGGAAGTAAACAACTCGAGCTGGTTATCTAAGAACTATAAACTAAATATCAAACTTAAATGTATTTTATGTATCCTTCACTCAAAATAATTTGTATCTCTGTTAACTTTTATTTCTTAATTTCTTTATTTCAAAATAAAGCTCTTTTATTAGCTTTTTATTTAACGAATTTTACCCGACGGTTTTCAAAAAGTTTCTTCTTTCCACTTTCATGAAATACAAGCCCGGTCATTATTTACGAATCTAATTAATTAAAACTTATAGCTCTCAGGAAAGTTTCTGAGTGTGAACGGAATAGTTTTAAAGCTCGCTAAAAGATGATATATAGGTAGATAATCACGGTAAAAAGAGCTACTAAATATTATTAACGCTTCATGGGATACAGATTGACTTTGAATTTTCCTAAAGATTTCTTTCAATGTCTAGTGAGATTTCTGGTTTTATTTTTTGATAAAATATATTTATGGCGGAAAGTATTAAACGTTTTTACGGTAGTAAATTTGAATTTACGATTACTTTATGCGATTATAGTTTTATCGGCATGTGTGATGTATTTTTATTATTGATTCATACCTTATAAGAAATAGCTTTTGTATGTAGCGTTTTAAATTTTAACCTACGATTTGTGTCACGATAAAATATATTATTCACATATTAAAGCGCACGCAATGTTTTACTGCAGTGACCGAAAAAAATATTGGACTGTATGTATGTATGTATGTATCGAAAAAAGAGCGCAAAATAAGACCCTTGAGAAAAAATTACTGATAGTTATTTATTGCTGTGAAATAGACGATGTCGCGTAAAAAAAAAAAAAAAAAAAAAAAAAAAGTTGAAAGTCCCCGATGGGGTGTAAATTTAATGTGAAATTTTTTAACCTCGGTGGTATGAGTCACCCTTGATGTGATGTTTAATTCTTGGGGGTATAAATAAAAAGTTTCTCGGTGATATTTTTGAGAACTTCAAATTTTAGTCCAAAATGTCGAGTAATCAAAGCAGCCCCATGTGTCTGTTTCTTCCCTCGGACAGTTTTTAAGAAAAATTTCTCGAGCTTATCTCAGTCGACCCTCTCCTTCGTGTGGATGTGTTTATATAAGAGTTGAAGGATGTTTACTGATTCGCCGACGTATATTTATATAAAACAGTTTCAACCTCGATAATAAATTAAGTTAAACTTGTTCATCTGTTTCATTCACAATTTTTCAAAGCCTTTGCCGCTATTTTTCATTGGGTTCAGCGAAAAAAAAGTAGTATAACTGAAATTATAAAAACTAAATGGAAATGTAAGAACATTATTCAGTCAGCGTTATTTCTGTTGAAATGTAATAATGAAAAATTAACGCTCGAGGAGTTAAATCTAAAATGAGATAACAACTTGAAGCGTGTGCAACATCGTGAGAGAGTGAAAAGCTTTGTTAATCAGTTCAAGTAAACATTATGTGTTGCCTGTATTCAGATTAATACCGCCTTTACATCATTATTTTCATAAATTTCACTAATGCTTTTGTCTAAGATTACAATTAATTTTTTTTTATCCCTTGAATTGCTTTTTATAAAAAAATATATTTTTTAGCTTTAAAATTCTGAGTTAAATAAATACAAAAGAAAGTGTGGATAAAAACAAAATAAAAATATTATAATGAAGGGTTCATGAGATAATGAATAAATATTCCATTTTCTATTCATGAAATACAGCCCCGAATAGTTGAGAAATATGGTGCTAATTTAACATCTCATTATTTAGCTGAAAACAAAAGATGTTTTCAAGAACGAATACTTTGAATAATGTCAATTTTTTTTTATTTGAATTAATTAACATACAAATAATATATGGTATTTTTTTTTGTTGACAATAATTACGTTTTTATATTTTTTCAATGAATGAAAAAAACATTTGTGTATTAAAACTGCGTTTTAAGATGTGAGTTCAGTTGGTAAAATATATATTTTTTTTTTAAGTTATAAAGTTAGCATGATGTTGAAAAAAGGATCAAGAGTTTAGTTAAATATAATAAATTGAGCTCGTAAAATATTGGTGAAGAAAAAAAATGTAAAATAGTGTAGGACTGGTACGATAAGGTCGCTAGCAATTTGGCACGTTAACAAAAATAAATACTAATAATAAAAAAATAAAGATTATATATAGCGTCATTTCGATCAGTTATTCTCGGTATAAAGTTAAGTGTGCAGAGCGTCGCGGAAGATGGCGCCTATATCGTGAGATGTGTGTACGGTCGAAAACTGCGGTGAATGTACCCAAATGCCGTTGAACAGAGAAGAAACGAAGAAGAGGATGCGAAAGAGAGTCATAAAGAAACGAAATATATATCGCCTTACAGTAATTTTCACATGGGACCAGTGTGCGAACCGCAATCGAAACATTTTCCATATAATCCTCTTATATTCTGACCCGGATTAGCTCCTGTGAACACCACGTCATACTCTTTTCTTCTTCTCCTCCTTCTTATAGAAAATAAAGTTTATATAAACAGATAAATAATATAATTAACTAAAAAGATACTTACACTTACATTGCTTTTAAAATTTCTTTAGTTCTCAAAACATCGCAGAGCTCTTAATTTATAATAATCCGTACAATTGAAATAAGTAAACCCTTGAACAAAGAATGTAATTAATTTCAGTATTCTTAGCGACAGAGGATGTGGAGGATTTTAAAAATCTTAATGAATGTTTCTCACAATAGTGACAATGTTACAAAGTATTTGTCGTCTTGAAACCAATATTTTGTTGTCGCAGTGTTTTTGTTCCATAGAAATTAATTTTCCGTAGAAATAAATTTAGTTTAATTATAAATTTCATTCTTGAATTCATATTTCAAACAAATGAAGCTTTAAAATAAATTTAAAATACAAATTTTTTAGTTTTTTAACAATAATGTAAGAAATTTTTTTTTACTATCAAATTGTATTTATGTTAATAATATCACGAATTTAAATATTTCGACAAAAAAAAAAACATTCTCTACTAGGTCTTTTTCATATTTATCTCATTATTAATTTTTGTCATATATATGACTACAAAAAAAAATTCATGAAATTCAATTTACTGGTTGTTTTTTTCACACATTTTTGCCAGGAAATTGAAAAATTATTATGATAAAATCATTATATCACATTCATTTTAAAATATGAATTTAAGGATTAAATTCACCATTAGACAAAATATTCTTTGCACGGGTTCAAAATTTTGATGTGACAGAATTACAAGATTGAAACGTTCATCAAATTCGTAGTATCTTAAAATGAAACTAAGCAAAAATCGTAAATGTCTGAAATTCATTTCTACACCAGAAGTCGATTTATAAGGATCCAATTTTCCTTTACCGTAAAATTACAATTATTTTTAACAATGCAGTCTTTGATCTCAGCAGTTTGAATTGTTAAAAAAATGTGAAGTTTTTGATCATCATTTTACTTTACTTACTCGTATATTTTTTGCAGATATTAAGAGGATAGTAAGTAAAATTATCTTGCTAAGAAGACAAAAAGTTTAAAAGAGAAGTATGGCGGTTGTGGTTTACCAAGTAGTTACCACTAAATTTAATGGATCCTTATACTTTACACGTTTAACGATCAGCATGTAACAATATATGGTTGTTAAAGTGTAGTATACTCGTAAAACTAGCTCAGGAATAATACACATACAAAGGACGCACGTGAGATAGTGCCACAATAAAAGCGCAAAAAATTAACAGATCAGATTTCCTTTATTTTCCGTTACTTCACAATTATTATTATCACTATTTTTTGAGTTCAGTCTAGTTAGAACCCTGCGTTTTGTCATTCGACACTTTAACGTGCGACGCACGACGAAAATTCACTCCAAAGGACTCGTTATGTCTCGTCTCTCGTGCCCAGAACTGTAGAAATATACGAGGCGGCATAAAATACCTGCAAGCTAGAGAGAGAGTGAATTAAGAGGGCATAAAGCTCGAGTCTTTATATATATAAACCATACCATGGCATAATGAAAAAAATATTAAATTAAAATAAAATAAAATAATAAAAATTTCCAAGCGTATTTAATAATCCTAATTACGTAAATTTTGCTCGGTTGAGTGGACGCGTTTAACTTGATAACACTAGTTTTTATTTATTTTTATTAAGCTTCCAGCTGTGCTCTATTTATTAACGTAAACCATCTGCGTCATTAAATTTTTGAATATTTTACTTTTTTTGTTTGCTGAATATCGGATACTCAATTATTATTTAATGCCCAGTTATTTATAAGGATATTTATACGTCTATTTAGTTTGCATCGATCGATACAGCTATTGAATTAAACTTTTAGGTTGTCGCAATATCTGCACTAACAACAACAAATGTTTATAGAACAAAATTCACGAAGTGCTCCTTTAAACTTTTGTTCGCTCTTATTTATTTTGTTTTTTTTTTTTTATTTTTAGTTCTTTGCATTGTCGAAATTTTCCTTTGTTCAATTTAAAAAATATCGTTTCGATATATAGACGCCGTGTTTTATTGTTCGTATTGTTCTTTAATAAAATAAATAGAGCTTTATATTTATTTATAATCTTTAGTTGTAAAATATTTGACTGTTAGTTTTTTTTCTGAATATTACGCGAGCCCACATATCGAACGCAAACTGGTTGGCTTGAATTTATTATCATAGGATTAAAAAATAAAAGATACTAATGCGTTTTTCTTCAATAATACCCAAGCTTTTAGTGGGATTTTATTAGTTATTATATTATTAAAAAACCTTGCTGATAAATGAAGATAAGATTATTTTAATCTTTTCAAATTAAATCATTGAAGAAACAAAAAAAAAATAATTCTATAAACAATTATTGTTCTCAGTATTCATATCTTGAATAATGCAAACAGTTTGGATCGTGATATTTTTTTTTAATTTCATTTATTATGAATAAGATTTCTATTATATTAAAAATTGAGCAGCTATTTATGGTAAGCTCTTTTGGGCTTCTATTTCCAATATTTAATTATTATAAAAAATTAAATAAAATAGTATTGGATATGTATGAGTGAAAAAATGTATGTTATCTGAATAGTAAGATTCAACACAGCATTTATTTTTTATCTAATATCAAAACGCAAAAGTTTAGAATCCCAAATAAAAGTTGACGGAGAGATGAAAAAAAATAAGGTTGAAATAAATATAAAAGTATGGAAAACTGTGAGGAAATAAATGTCAGCATAAACTGCAGTAAAAGTTTATCCGAACAATTCCGGCTTGTCATGAGCATGACTGTAAGAATGACGAAGGATGGAGAAAAAGTTAACAAAGTGTGTGGGGTAAATAGAATAAGATGTGCCATGTTCAAGGAAGAACCCCAAAATTACGCAAGAGGGTGAACCCAAATGATAAGTAAAAAATTTTAACACATAAAATAGGGGAGGTTTTTAAAAATATTGCTTATGCTCATAAACTCATTGAATTATTTTATAAAATTAAGGCAGTATAAGAAATACTTTCATTAAATATTTATTAAGGTAATTAGAAATGTATTTTACTGCTTAAAGTTGTCTAATATATAAAATGTATATCTATGTATCTATCTATTAAGATTGCGGTCCTGAATATTAAGTTCTATAATACAATACTTTTCATCAGATGCTGATGAGATTACTTCCTTCCTTTATCCTTTTCTATGTCAAGATATCTATTTTAATTTTGTTTATTACTTTCATCGTTTTACTTTTACTATAGCTAGGAAAATAAAGACAAAGAGAAGAAAAGAAGTTTAAGTTTGAGTTTAAGATATATAAGAAGGCGAGAAATAAAAAAATAAAATGAGTCTTAAAAGTACAAAGGCAGTGAAACGATCTATAAATGTCAAACTTTAGTTGAAATCACGCGTAAGTATCTCAAAGAACGGTGCAGAGTTTCATTTGAGCGTGTGCAGCATACACAAATAAGTAGTTCGAGTCAATGCAATGGGAATCTAAGTTTTTAAGTATCTTTGCTTATTCTTATTGTAATTGAAAAATTTAAATGGAATGATTTTTTTTTTTTTTTTTTTTTTTTTTTTTTTTTAATAATATTTTGCATACTTTAAAATATTAAAATATTTTATTATTTAAAATATTTGAGACAGAATATTTAGTCAAAATAAATAATTACATTTTTATAGAATTATTTTAAATGTAAGATCATCAAAAAGGTTGATAATTTTAGCTGAGGGGGTGTTACATAATTGTTAATTGCTAATGAACAAGAACATTAATGCAAAGCATCAGTCAGCGGTTGATAGCAAGCCCTTACGATAAAATAATAGCCAACTTGGCTTCTAACTTAGATTAATCGCGAAGCGGTTGGAAGAGGCTTCTTACAATAGTCACTTTAGTTGGTATTATATAAATTGCAGCTGCAGTAATCGCAATCGCGATTAGCCGATCCGGTGACCCGTGTATCGGCATTATTATCGCGTTATACTAATGGTAATGTTAATGTGATTTTATTAGATAATAATATAAGGATAATAACAGCGGAGAAAATTAACCGGAGTTGATATATCAGAGTGGTTAGTATAGGAAATAGATTACGGGGTTTTGTGTAAAACGGAAGATGAGTAATTCAGAGGTTTTTGTTCAGATAGTAAACTTGGGCATAATACAATATCGCGGTTTATTTTAAAAGTTTAACAAATAGCCAGTTAACAACAACAAGAACAAACCAGTTTTTTTTTTCAAGCCACGAACTTTGTGTGCTTAGCATAATAAGGTATTGAAGATCAACCGTCACGTATTGGTGGAAAACTAGATAATAGTTGAAGAAAACGATTTGTTTTACATGAATTTTTAGTGCTGGTATTTTGTGGTTTATTCGGTAAAAAAGTTCAGATCAATGTTCTTTAAATTCTAGAGGCAGGATAATTTTCATCTGGGATTTATTGTTACCGATGAAATTTAGTTTTGTTTGGGGGAGTGATGAATAGCAAAGTAAATATTTTAGGAGAATACTTTAGTAGAATAATAAATTGTTTAAAAGACAATTTACTAAATTAATTTTTTAATTGAAAGTTTACCATTGATATTCTCAATAATTTTATAAAATGATAGAATTTTTTGATGATTATCTAAATGATCATATTATTAGAAAATTTAATTTATTTCAGTAAATAATTTATTAAAAATTCTTACTTTGTCAGTCCTTTTTTACGACGAGCGAGTTTTATGTGATAGACAGGAATTTTCAATTACACTCATTTTTAGTGTGATAAATACTTGACTACAAAGTAATAGATGCAGAGTTACTTGCAAAATTGTCAAGCTTGTTATTAATTAAATTTAATGAATGTGAAATTAACAATTTCATTTTATTTTTTATAAAAGCTTTTGTTAAATTTATATATAGTATATCTGAAGAAATTTGTGTTGAGGGTTTGCAGTTGTTTTTTAAAATCTAGAACGAAGTACAATTGGAAGTAGTAGTGAAAATTTATAATTACAAGACTCTTAAATAACAGAATACATAAAAGCAGTAAGTGTTGTAAGTTCGGTTAGTTAGCAAGTTCAGGTGTTAATTCTAAAAAGTAATAGTTTAACATTAAATGTTGCCGATTTATATATTGAATTAAATTTTTTGCGGTTATATACCCTGGGTACTTGAGCTCGGTTTGAAAGTTCGAACATATTGGTATAAATTATCAGACTGCGGGTCGCCCGCGGGCACGGAATGTAGTTTCACGAAATACGTCCTGCGGGACTTTCTCGTAACTGTGTGAAAAGCAACGGTTGTTCAAATCCACTTTACTAGCGAAAGGACCTAGAGAATGGAAGATATACGAAAATGCTACATTGTTATGCGGTACTGTATTTACCACTCTCTGCTAGACGTATATATAATGGATACATGGCAGTACACAAAACGATGAATTGAGAGTGAGAATATCACGAGAAGACACAGTACACTCGTCTAATCTCGAATTTTGTCAAATTAAAGCGATACATCTATCCTACGACACCACTATTTGTATGTAGTTGGAATAAAACAAAAGTAGACAAACAATTAAGAGAGAAATATGGATAATTTATTTATAAAACTAAATAATTTAATGATTGTAATTGCCATAAAAAATAATTAAATTTCTGAAGAAGAAAACTTTAATTAAAATTAAGAAAAATTAAATAAAAGAAAAAAAAAGGTGACTTGTTACCCGAAAAAGTAAAAAGAATGAGGGTGTAAAAATGAGAGAAAATTTTTAAATTATACGAGATGACATTCGATTTAAAAAGTAAAATTCGTTGGTTGGTTGCGCTTTTTGTTCTCGAGCTGACTTCGGTGCCTCCCAGCGGATAGAGACGGGAGAAATCGTAGAACATCTCGCAAAGTGGAATTGTGGGCTATAGAGGCTTTACTAAATGCAATTATACCTATTACAACTATAGTTTTAGGAAGTTAGTTGCTCTTGGTGTGGAAGGTATGTCATGCCGGACCAATCAGATAATCTCTACTGCTCTCCGGAATATAACTGCCATTTATATGTATACCTATAACTTCAGGTATATCTTTGTGTTTTTGCTTCACTTTTATATACGTATAAAGCTTACCAGAAGTTACTTTGGTAATATTAATGACTAATAACGATGAAAATGAGCATCTGGAATACCGAATATTATTTTATGTTCATCGTAGAATACTTGTGATTATTTTTCTCTTAATGATGTAGGTTAAACTTGTACCAATTAAATTAACAATCCTATTCTAGCCTTTGACATAATGACAATTCATATAATGAGTTTTTAAAATATTAAAATTAGATCATAGAATTCATTGCGCTAAAAATAATTGACTCAAAATAATACTATTGTGAAAATAAATTTAAATTGAGATTAAATTGCTTTAACAAACAAGTTCTAATTTAAATCTATTAGAAACTGGAATATGTTTTACTGAGTGGTATTCAGTAGTGTGAAGTTAATCTTCGAAATTCATGAAAGTAAATTTCATTACTGCAGTGTAACTTCAGTGTCTCAATTCAAAAGTTGATGTAGGAAATAAATTTAAATAGATTCAGCAATTATTGTTTGCAAATCCAAGATGGTGAAAATTTAAGTTAATTTAAATTATTTATTTACTCGAAAGATGTATGATCATAGACTAAAGATTGATTTCAATCCGTTCAATATATTTCATATTGATCCCAACTTTAATCACACCGATGTTGGAGTACCAAATTTAATTACATTATTCGCCTTAACATAGAATTTATCAAATGATTTGAAGAAACTGTTGTACTATGTACTGTAATTAAATCAACAGTTAAATTAAATAGTCGACTAAAACTTTTACGATTTTCCATTAAAAAAAAAAAAAAAAAGTATTTATCGAAGTAAATTGATTTAGAATTATTTTATGAAATCAAATTTTTTTCGTACTATTTAGTAGAAGCTGCCGTTTCTTATAAGTAGTCCTACTATACAGTTATTTTTTGTTGGTGATTTTTCTCGGGGAATTTAAGAAATTTTTCACCTTTTCCCTTTTTTGAGTTGCTTTATGTCTTGAAAGAAAAGGTTGTTGAAAAGAAAAAATGGTTTATAGAATTTATATAATAGAGATAGATATATGAGGCATCAATTTATTCGTGATGTGATTGGTCGAATATATCATAAGCATGAAAATATATGCAAACACTATATTTAGGCGCGCGCTTGCGCGCGCAAATTCAAATTCTAGTAGAATTTATAAGAGATTATAATTTAATATTGGTGTATATGTATCAAAAGAAAGAAACCATTTTAAAGTTTTTTTAAGCGTATCCGTTCACTTGATCCCCGTAGGGTTTTGTGATACCCGCATTAACTCTGCTGGTGCTCACGGCAGCCGAATGGATCGTTGTAAAACGTACGATCATTTATCCAGCTGATAATGTGGGTTGATAAATCTAACTCGTTTTGGGACACATTTATATATATAAGCAATACATAAAGATATATGTATAGATATAGATGTATACTTTGTAGCCACTGTCATACAAATTCAACAACGTTTAGTCCGTCCATCATGAATTTGTCAGACCACTGACGTATCAATGATAATGAATAGAATAATGCCGAAATAAATTATTTAACTGACAGTCATATATAATTACAATGTTGTTTAATGTTTTAAGGTTCTGACAATAAACTAGGGGCCGTGTCAATATCAGTCTTGTTTATTGACTGTGCAAAAATCTATAACATTCATTAAGTTTTCTGAAACAGTATATCTATTATTTTTATGATGAACAAACTAAATAATAACTAATTGATATTGTTTTTTTTTTTTTAATCCTTTGTTAACAATTAATTGTAGTTTTTTGTAACTGTTTCAATTTAACTATGAAATTTAATATTTTTAATTTTATATGCTGTCAATTAAAAATATTCTGTTGAAAATTTAAACGTTAAAAATAAATTTAAATGAAAAGAAATATTTAATTGATGGAGTCAACTATCATACTAAAAAAATTGGTCGCAAAAAAAATTTTTAAATTGACCATGTCAGAATTTTTTTTCAAGGAAGTATTTAAATAAATATAAAATTGTTTTATTAAATTCGTAACAAATTCTATAAACTTATTAGAGAAAGCCAAGCGACGGAAACCAAAAAGACTAATCAGAGACAATGACTGTCGAAAATATTGGTACGGTGGAATGAATAATGCCAATCGGAAGTCGGAAATGTCCAGTCAATTTGAGTTTTATATCGGTATGGACATCTGTATATACATGTTTGTATGAAATGAAATAAAATTAAATAGAATGCATTGACGAAATTTAGTTCGTTTCATCTCTATTTCACAAGCAGGTGGTTTGCCACCAAAATGGAGCAGTATTCTCACGAGTGAACTGGAAATAAATTAAACGTTGTAGAGTCCGGTTGTTGTATATGCGAAACGTGCCTCTCTAAGCAACAAAGTGCTCAGTGTTGCATTCTTCTATTGCGGACTCAGCATTTCACTCACTTTATTTCCCACTTTTCCAACGGATTCGCTCGCACGTGAATCCCGTGCATACCGTATTTACGCGTCAATTCATTCTCTATCAGGCACAAGTGAACAATTTTATGTTGCGCGTGTGTTTGTGAGATATGACAACCTTGTTTTATTTCATTTCATTTCATTTTATTTACAGTTTCTCACATGTGTGTATAAACATATATTTGTGTGCATATGCACGCGATTCGATTCTCGAACAACGTTAATCATTTTTTGTTCATTCATTTGCTAATATTGCCGCTGTTATTTAAATATGCTAATAAAATAAAAAGTTTCATATTAGCTCAAAAACTTTTACGTTCATATTTTGAATATTTGATCAAACAGTAACAACCCAAATATCAACGTATATTGAGAAATAAAGCTTGATAATTGTTTACCGAAAAAACGTTCGTTTCATTTTCTCAAAACTGATAACTCTTGTTTGATTTTTGAATAAAACGGATAAAATACGATGGTTATAAATATATAAAATGCATCTACATTCAGCTTTCAAATATATATGTTTTTTTATAGACGCAGTAAAATGTTCTGGGAAATAGAAAGTACCTAAGATTCAAACATTTAAGTATCCAATACGAGTTAAGAGAAGATCTTGAAAGTATCATTCAACTAACATGCAGTTTTTTGTTTTATGTATTTTCTTTTTTCTAATCCCATCGGTCTTTTAGCTCGAAGAAAACGTGTCTGGTATGAATTTAACTCGAGTTCAAATGAGAACGTGTCCTTTTTGCATCGAGAAAATACATTTCCCTGCTGAGAATTCCCTTTTGCAAAAATTCTTTGACTAAACTAGTTCGTTTGCCGAAAGAAAATGCGGTTACCCACAGGCTATACACTGAAGTATGTACCAAGTGTGTATGACTTGGGTGAAAAAAAAAAAAAAAAAAAAAAAAAAACAAAGAAACACTTTTTTTCATCTTCTAAAAAATTAAATAATACATTTTATGTGTACTTGTTTGTAAAAACTATGTTATATGAAAACAAAAATTTTTTATGGACAATTTTAAGGGTTGTATACTTTTTTAAATAAACAATTTTAATATACAAAATGGACAGTATTTAAAACAAAAGAATTTCTCTCCTTGCTTTAAAATATTTATCTACCGCATACAGCGAAAAAAGACAAAGGACCTTGAAGCAAAATGGCAGTCGAAATTTTTAATCATCCCATTGTTTCGAAGAATAAGTAAAGTTATCAATTTTGGAAAAATTAATTAATTATATTTGTAAAAAATTCATCATTTTGTATAATGACTTTTTTCTGATACTCTTTGTATGCTCGTTCATGAAATTTTTCGACATTGTTTTATAGTCAGTAAAGTTAATGCCGTAAAAGTCGTGTATAATCACATGAACATGAAAAGAAGATTTCTTTCTAAAGTTTCTCGTAGCATTTCTCACTTATAACTTGCCGCATCATTAACTCTGACAAGGGTCACACTATTGGAGAATATCTTTGAAGATGCAGCTCTGCTATACATCTATCTATATAAATTCATAATAATAAAAATAATATAGTACTGCATCACCAGCAAAGACCATTTAAATTTTCTTACACTTCATTTTCTTCCACCTCATTAACAAGAAATTGGTTTATTCCGTCTTTGCTGAATTTATATCAAGATTATATTCATTTCTCCGTCTCAAATGGTATTCCAACAATATTAAAATTTTTTTTCTGTAAATATATAACATGGTTCTTTTTATACCTTAAAAAAAAAGGTTAGTCATGTCAGCATCGATCCAGACCTTGGCTAGTGTTTTCTTTTTCGAAATTCTAAACTTTTTTTCTCTTGTTGTTTTTTCCAATTATCCACTTGATTCTCCATTATCGCGACTTCTCAAAGCAAATAACAAGAAATAAATCCTCTTGGACAGAACTTTTGTTTTGGTAGATTGTATCAGAAACGTACAGTTATGGTTTCAGTACATCGTTATGGTTTTTTTTTCATCAAGATAATTCGATGATGTATTTATGTTATTCGTCCCTATTATTAAAAGTAAAATTTAATTTACATTTAATTTTTAAGATACGGATACTAATAATTTTTTATTTAATTTGTTAGATCCCTTAAGTCATATTGATTTTTCATTATTATATTATTAAGTTAGATTATTTAGAAGGAAACTTTACAACAGGTTAAAAAAAAAAAAACAATGTCCTAAGTATGAAAAATTCAAGTAAAATAACAAATGTAAACGAAAATGTTTCTTTATAAATATTTTAACAGCTTCTTACTCATAACGTTTTCTTTTGATTAACATTTGTTGTTGGCATTTAAAAAAAAAAAACGAACTTAAACATTATCTTCTTGCAAATTTTTATTTTTAGTTTAATTCATTTCAACTATTTTATATTTTTATTACTATTGTTCCGTTTTCAGTGCTAGTATATTCACAGTGAAACAAAAATCCGTTTTTCCGTCTGGTTATTTACGTAACTATGAAAGTGTGAAAAGTAGCGCGGTAGATATATTGGTAAGTGTACAAGTGATGTATTGTCTTTGTGGCATGGAATAAAAAAGTAATGGAGAGAAAAATAAATAAATAAACAACCAGTAGGTTAAAATCTCAGTGGATTTTATAACGGTGTAAGAATAAGACATATTTCTTAAGTAAATATTACTCAAGAGACTATTTTAGTGGCGTTGAAATTTCTGTCAAGAGCTGAAGGCAAGATCTGTAAGCCTTTTTTTTTTTTCGTCAAGATATTTAAATTTATATATATAGAAATGTAAATATTTTTAAACCCTTTCCCCTTGAGTAAGTTGATTTTTCCAAGAATAAATGTATCTTAACCCTTGCACTTAATAAAGTTTTATTTTCACTAACTGGACTCTAGATCTTTGGTGTATAAGCCAACTAAATCCCTTACTATTATTCCTCGGAACTCCTTTGTACTCGCTAGTAACATTAATCTGTCTGCAACGTCTGCTTTTGTGGTAACTCGGTTCAATTGAGGTTATTGATCTGTGCAGCTAAGACATTTTAACAAACGTGTGGATTGTGTGATTGTTTACAAAGCATTTAATTAATTTACAGTGTTATACTTTAGCTGGTTACCAGTTCCATGCAGGATCAATAGGCGTGGTTTCCTTTTTACTGTCATTATTATTTTTCTTTCACTTCAATAAATATTTAAAAAATTTATTCAAAAAGATGAATTCTCTATAATATAAAAATTGACAACTTGAAATATCGGGTTTGTTGTCAGCTACTTTATATAACTTGATCAATAACGATAAACCACAACTCCGAAGGCTTTTAACAATCTTCTCGAAAATTCACAAGTCTTCAGAAACATTCTAAATAATCCTTGAACTATATACTAGTTCGAAAAATATAAAAGTCGTGGAAGAATTCAAGCGATTCAAAAGAATTTTAAAGAAAATTTTAAACAGTCGGATAAGTTGGACTTGGTAAAGTTTCTAAAGCTTTAATATTAATTGTAAAGAACTAAGCATTACTTTATGGTAGGTCAAAGTACCAATTGACTGCGAGAGCATCGAAGTAAACAATAAAATGATAACAAAGGCAAAAGAGAAATATAAGGTACTTAATAATAATCAAAGAAGAAAATATTAGTCTTTTAAATTTAAGAATAATATATTACTGAAAGAAATTTATCTTTTACTTGTCAGTTTACCTTTCTCGTTTTCGTTTTATTCTGCAGAATAACCTTCCTGGCTTGATGTAATGTCTTTCCATTTAAAAAAATCCCTAATGTTCTTATAAAAGTTATAATACTGCGCTTAAAATAAAACAAAATTAATAAACAGTATGTAATGTTTAATCAATTTCTACAAGCTTTATTCGTTTGATATTGAATGAAAAAGCACTGCTGGCACTTAATTAATATCAATTAGTGGGATCCTTGTTTTTTCCTATCTCTTAATAGAAGATGACGTTCTTCACAGCGTAAGAATGTCGAGTTTGAGAAAGAGATTTAAATTGTAAAGTAAAATCGATTAGAACAAGATCAAAAACACTTTGATTTTTAGTTCAGTAATTTTTTTTTACATAAATTTATTATTAAGTAGACGTTGCGGATAATTGCCTGTTGGAGTGGATTTAATTTATTGTCGGTTAAATCACGAAGAGTTTCCTCTAGTATTATGCTAAAGTTATACATATATCTGTATATATATATATATATATAGATATATAACACATTCACAAACATTATTAAATTTTTATTTGCGGTAAAATCCTCGGGTCGATTTTTCATTAAATTCTCGCGGTTATACTTTCGACTTAATAAACTCCCAAGTAATCATCGCCATTTTCAGTTCACCATCATTTCTTTTATAAGATTTTTCTTTTCTCTTAAGGCGATGGCGCTCAAGTGTCCCCGAGGCAATGACAGAATTCAACTTCACTCCAAGAAATTGAAAAATCGTTTTCTTTGTTTTCCCTACACCCGATTTTTTTTTTTTACCTTTTTCTCTATTATCACTTGAGCTACTGCTGATATTTTTGTTATCGTGACACTTTATATAATACACTGTTAAGTATTTTTAATTTATTTCTCTCAGCTTAAATTCCAACGGCTAATAGTTATAATTAGTAAGATAATAATCTTAGAAACTGTAGATATATTTTTGTTACTTAACTCTTTGAGGATGACAGGAAATGCTTTAAATTAACTTATCTCTATCCCTTATACTTCAGTGATTTCATTAAGGATTCCGAGAACGTATAATAATTTGATAAATTCTTCTTTCTTTTATATTATAATTAATTTTATTACAAATTATTCATTTCTGTCATTAATTACATTACTTTATTCTTATTAATATTTTTAAATATTAATTATAACTTTACATTTTTAGATAACATTTGCAGATAAAGTTATCTCAAAGTCAATGTCTACTAATGTTGCGAAAATAGTTAACAAATAACTTAAAAGTACAGCCGCAATCATTTTTTTGATACGCCCAATTTTTCTCCTTGAAAAAGTAATTATAGTACGTGAAAAAATTTAATTCAAAAGATACAAAAAAAAAAATGTTTATCTTCAATACTCTCATGCTTAACATATTCACACAGGTCGATATCCCTCTGGTAATAACATTCAATGTTTACTTCGTACGCAGAGTGATTTTCTAAAAGCTTCAGAACTTGAAGTAACAGATAGGAGTAGATTCTAACTTTAATTTCAATTTAAAGTTGATAAAGATTTTACAAAAAAAAAAATACTCTTCGAACATTTATAGTACTTCATATATCTTGCTATTTTTGAAAAAAAATAACCACAAATAAAAGTTAAATTACTTTAAATATTCTATGCAATTTTTTTCGGTAAAACATAATTGAGTTAAATAACAATAGTCGTGTAAAATAAAACAATTACTGTTTAATGTAAGCAGTAATTAATAATAATTACAAGTATCTGCAATAAAATAGTTGAATAATATTTATCCAGGTTACTGATTTACTATTATACTGACAGGACTTGTTAGCATGCACTTGAAATAAACATCGAGTTTATTTTCAGACGTTAAATCGAAACACCAATAATGCATTGAATTACTCGAGATTTAAATTAATTAAAACACCAATTAAATTACACAACCGCTGGTGAAGGAAAAAAAAATTTAATAGTAATTTAAACTGGAAAGAAAATAAAAAATTTAAAGCTGTCACCCGGAACACTGAAGATATTAATTAATGAATGCCAATTAACACCGCATGAGATGCGTAAGTAAATGTCATGGTCACAGTTTCCGGTTTTTAAACAATGACTGAAAGAAAAAAGGCAGTAGGTCATTAAAGTTCGAGCTCTCATTATGCAAATTCAGAGTAGAGTCGTGCGCGCGGGCTACGATTTAAATGATCGGCGGTTACTATAGATGTCGAATTAGTTAGTGGCAGTTTGCCCAGCTAACGTACGTGATTGCCTTTAACATTCTATCGTACCGTAGGTATACCGTTTCGATTACCATCGATTCCCAGAATCTCTGCGCTCTCACTTTTCAACAATAGAAATAGATCCGATGTGGATGTCTGCTGTAAAATATTGCTACCGCCTTAATAGTACAGTAATCAGTGAATGTAACTCATTCTCAGTATTTGATTAATTATCATTAAAGATTAATCATTACTTACTCATTATCATTACCTATCACGGTCTTTTGTTTTGAAAATGACCTCATTTCGTTGTAATTACCTCCTCGACTTTATTATTAATATTATTACTCTCATTATTAACTCACGGTTATAAAATGAGTTTATCAAGATTTCATATAATTTACTCTGCTATTGAATTTCAGTTTATTTACTTTAAGACAGCCAAGTGAAGAGAAATTAAATATTAATTTTATAACATTTGATTCATTCAAGTATAATATTACTTTTATTATCAATAAAATAATCTCGATGAAATGCAATTGAAACATTAAATGATACATGAATGAAGAAATAAATTATTCAAGTTTATTACTACAGCGGCTTCTATTCTTGACTTGTGGTAAAAACTTTTCGTATCGTTGAGTACTCAAGTCACAATTCAAGTACGCATTGATAATTAGTATACAGTTGCACAGAAGAGATCTTATGAGATGAAATTTCTTTGAGGATTAAACAATAATAAGTGAAATGCTGCAGCCATAGGATTTATGTTTCAGGGCTTTGGTTAGAGTGAGATGCTCTTAATGAGTCATTTGTCTCTCATAGTGTTGGTTCACTGACGTGGAAAGTTTCAATTAGGAAATGCTAAGTGTTGAAAAGACATTCCAGACACGGCGAACGATGATCAATAGATTAAATCAGATTAAATTCAACTCTTCATTCGATTCTCTTTGTACGCTTAATACTACGTGCAATTAATGATAATCCTTGTTACCTGTAAAATCTATTAAGTATGAAACAAACAAACGACAAGGATGATGGCTCAAATGAAACATTTACGAAAATTAAAATAATAAAATTTATTGGCAGATAGGAGCAACAGAATCGGAATTTCGATGACTTTTAAAATTAAACAGTGCTTTGAAGTCTGCGGTAAATTTTGTTATTATTTGTGTCGGTATCCTTTGTTCATTTTGCGACAGTTTACAATGTGCATGCATGTTTCATGGCTTAGCTTATTTTGAAATATATTTCCAACTTCAGCTTGTATTTCCACGTATATTATAATTATTATTGTTATTGATTTATCTATCCGCAGGTAATTACTTAAATTTTATTTAAAATAATATTTGTATATACTGGTAATCATTGTTAAAACACAGATAAATTACGGTATATTTCATTTATATACATAATGTATATATTGAATTCAAATATTTGTTAATTATTCCCGATGGAAACAAAAAGCGCATACCAGTAACTAAATATGATATTAATTTTCTGTTTAATAAATACATTCATGATAAACGTAATTGAAATGAGTACTTTTCTCTTCGTGGCCATATTAATTCATAACAAAAAGCGTAAAATTCGACATGCGCCAATCTTTAAGTAAACATGATTAATTTACATTGATATTGTAATTTAAATAAACTTGATAATTATTTTTATTCAGTATATATAATGCTGACGATCACTTGAAAAGCCTCGATGAAAAATCTTGTTGATGTTAGTTTGTCTGAAGCTTATATAAAAGTAAACTATCGTTCGCAAGACTCAATAAATTGAACGGATTCTTTTCTTATTAGTTTTAAATCTCAGTAGACATGAAATGTTAAAGTTGTTATGATTCTTTTGCTATGTTCGTTTCAAATAAGTTCTGCTTCACTCTTCTAGAATCAAAAAACATGAGAAGCTCATCATAAATCTTTTTTTTTTTTTTTTTTGGATTGTTACAATACAATAATATGTTATAATCTTTTTTTTGCTCAAGATAATTTTACATAAAAATATTGGAGTGAAAAAATTTTCACGTAAGCTTTAATCAGTTTATAGTATGAATGTACTGTGACATTAAAACATCAGTGAAACGACTGGAAAAAAATAAAAACAATATTTTATAGCCAAATTAACTACCATCGAAACTTTCAACTCTCACTTCTACTGACTCGTAACATACAGGATCAATTTTATAAAAAAGTGTAAAATCAAACTCTATAAATTATTAAGGTTCACGAGTAGTAATCGTTACAAATAGTGTGATTGCTGGAACTAAAGTGTGGTTATCAATGCTACAGATTTTTCTACTCCGAAAGCGCAGTAAATACAACGAGTATAGCGCTTAAGTCATATGTTTTATGTACTGTCATATAACTTGCGAATGGAGGTTAAGTTAGCACACAATGTAGTTCAATTTTTACTACTCCACTGGAGTAACGATTGCTCAACGATTTTTTACGCGAGCGGGAATTACCCTGCTCCATTTTATTCAGCCGTAAATAAAAAATTTTCCATGTACCAAAATAATTTCGTGTTTCATTTTCTTCGTTCATCGGAAGGAACGTAAGAATTAAAAATAAAAGAAAAAAATATAAAGATCAAGTTTCGTAACTCACACGACTTTAGCGTAGAAAAGTTCAATTTAAACTTATCCATTAAAAATTTTCAGTATTTGTACATTCTACTGCGATCTTTATATTTTTTCTATTTTTCCGCATTAATTAATTTCCGTGCTATTATTATACAATACGGTCGATACGGTTCAAAAATCGAAAGCTAAAATTCATAAATAATAAAACAAAAATTGAGGCTTAATTACGATGGGATTTAAAATGTGGTTCATTGTTATTTTTTTTCAGGCATTTATTCCACATTTCGCTTTAGAATCTTTGTTAAGACTCAAGCTGGTTGTCTCGACAATTTGCACAGCCGATGAACACGCTGTCGGAGCTGAAGAGAACGGGAGTTAAATTTATAGGTATTTGAGAAAATCTCAACTCGGTAGCTGGGAAGAAAATTCCCCTCATCTCTCATTTTCACTTTCAACCGGCACGGCATCACGGACGATGAAAGGAAATTTCCTTACCGCCAGGAACCCAATTAGATCTAATTACTGGGTAAAATTACCTTGATGCTGAGAAGCTGCACATGAAAAGACCAAGACACGATCAGTCTGTAATTAATTGTTAATTTTAATTGTCTAACCATTTCGGTATAATTTTAAATCAAAATCGCGTTAAATACTGGTTTTATTCTGCTCGGCGTATTATACAGAATTCTTCTTTTTTGGTGTAGCAAATCCGTTCCCTTACCTTGCCTTTCCTCCCTTCAGTCTTCTTGGGATCCGGGAAAATAAAAGCCTACAAGCAACATCAGTTAATGAGTGAATGAGTGAGAGTGAGTGAGTAAATTTGTATGAATAGAAGTAAAATAGGAAGATCGTATTTTATGTAAAGCGATTCAACTCACGTGCATCTGTGCGTAAATCTTTGGGTCATTAATTAGACATCTACATTGCATTGGACCTTGTAATTAGATGCAGTTAATAGTTGCTGGTGAACCGTCTTCCCTTTAAGTTGTGAGTGTATGTATGCGAGTGTCTTGCTTCTTGGGCTTCCAGTGAAACTAGGTAATCCCTAAAAGCGTTTGACAATATATATATATATATATATATATATATATATATATATATATATATATATATATATATATATATATATATATATATATATATATTATATATTTGAGCATGAGGATTCACTTTAAGGCTCAGCTACAGTTACCTGGCCCTCGTACCCCTGATTTGCTTTTCAGACTACGTGCTCGCATACTTAACTAACTATTTAATAAAACTCTCAAAGTTTACTCTTTAAATTAAGCTTTTGGTCATTAATATGAATCTTTATTTATGTAATTATAAATTTAAATAACTTTTAAATTTAAAAAAAGAGTTTTTTTTTAACCATAAAAATTTTGTTGAATACAATCTTTTTCTACTAAAAAGATTTTTTTGAAACCAACACATTATAAATTTTTTTGATATGGAATACTATTTTTTTTGGATTCTTAATAGCTATTTTGTTCCATGGTTTATCTTTACGGCTTTGTTTTTCCTAGCAAAGTTTTTCGATTATCATTAGACTGATAGGATGATGTGATTATGTGAAAAGTACTTAACAATTTAGACTTCTGAAATAAACATCGTGAATAATGAATGAGTTAAATAAAGTTTTCTTAGTAGCTTTATCCATTTTCAAATTCAGCTAACAAATATGTTTGATTATTTCTTCAGCAAAAATTTTCCTCGTTGAACTTTTAAATCATTAAAAACATTTAAAATATTCATTCATATTCTTATATAATTTAATTGTAAATGCAAACATATTTTTAATTAACGAAATGATTTCGCTAACGAACCTAGGGGCAATTATTTTTGAGGTTATTTATTGAAACTCGTGATTTACAGAACTGGGAAAATAATTACGGATCGTGAAAAGTTTATGCTACTTAACGTTTAAAATTATTCTCACCTTAAACTGATGAATAATTTACAAAACTTTAAAGTGTTTTTTTTTTTTTTTTTTTTTTTTTTTTTTTAAATAAAGAAACGAGCGAAAAAACTTCAAGAAGAAAAGACTTAGCTATACATCAAGAATAATATCGAGCGTTGTCTTTAGCGTGAAAAATTTAAAGCACTCTTATTAAAAACTTGGAGAAATATGTGAGTTTAGATGCAAACGTGAACAGAATGTCGGTTCTGAGATTCAAAGTTTCTGTAAATTCAGTTAATAAAAATCTCAGCGTAGTTTGCTAAGCTGGACAAAAGTATTCCAAATAAGGGATATTTGTAAAATAATGGGCAGTTGTTATTAAATTGAGCTTTTTAAGCACAAAAGCACCAGCCAAGTATTTTTATAAATCCAGTCAAGTGCAGTTATTTTATTCCTTTTATTTTTACAAACTTTTGTATAAAATAAAAGAAAATGGAGCCTGTGACTATCCAGTAATGTAAATGCTAACCACGGAGCCATGTTTTTCATTCAAACTCTTCGTATATTTATTTTTTTCTTTTACGTTCCGTCACTATTCAGTACGAATAAAAAAAAAAAAAAGGACTTGAAGGAAAAAAAACTAAAATGTATGACCGTTGAAAATTTTAGCACATACAGACATATATGAAATGAAAATTTTGACGAAAGAGAACAAGAATAGATTATTTTCTCATGTCTTGCATTTCACATCCACCAGTACTTTCCTTCTTTACTGCTTCCAGTTCGTTCATTATCACGGTGAGCATAACGAGATGACGTAGTTTTTGTTGGCATCTCGAGTTTCGTATCGCAAGGACGGTGAAGTAAAGCATGCAATTATTTTACTGCTCTCATTCCTTCACCATTTTTCTTTTTATTATTTTCATTTATGATGTAAAAGTTTAAGAGATTCTTTGCAATAAGCTCCGGTGAGTTTTTGAAATAATAAGACTCAAAAATTCAACAAAAAAAAACCACAAAAATTTTCAGCCTGAGTTTTATTTTTACCATTTAAAATAATTTCCACAATCGTTCTGTCAGTCCGATTGAACTCAAAAATTTAATTTCCCTCTTTCTTTACCAAGGAAAAAAAAAAATTCCATCGATTTTATTTAATTTCCGCAGGCTACTCAGCTCTGGAACGAGTTTTTTTTTTCTTTAATTGAAAGGGCTGGTGACAAAATTTTTTCAATCCAACTCAGACATTAAACTTTAATATTCTTAGCCACTCCATTTACAAAAATAAGTTTTTAAACTCAAAACTCTGGTAATTAAATAAAATAATGACCCTGAGGGCTCTTGAACATTTAAAAGTCTAAAAATAATCATGCATATTTATCGCGAAAATTCAGAGAGAAAAGAGAAAAAATAAATAAACAAAGCCGTGAACAAAGGACATTAAATTTTTTTCCAGTAGCAGTAAAACTACAGGAAATAGCACATCTAGAGAGGGGTTCCGCATTTTATTATAATTCCAAAGTGTGAAGCAATAATCGTGACACGTAGAAAGCAAAGAGTTGTTGTGACCAAAAGAGCTAAGAGACGGCGCTCCTGCAGTTATCGTTGTCTTTCTAAACATTAACACGCCCGAGGATTCTTCTCAGAATAATATTACCTGGGTTGAAAATAGCTAAAATAAAAGCATTATTGTCTCTTTTAGCAGTTACCTTTTTGAAACGTCTAAACTGGCATCATGGGATATTGTAATAACTGTTATACAATTCACAAGATAAGCTGCCCTTTTATTTGGTCCGTCCTCAGTGAATAGTTAATGCCGCAATGAAGATAAAAAAAGTATTTTAAACAAACCCTAGTGCCTCTTATCCAGCTGGCCCTGTTTAATCTATGCATACACTCTCAGGATGAGATGAACATTCTGAAATAATCTTTATTAATTTATAATGGTGGATCATTTTGCGAACTTTATCGCATCACTGCATTCATTCTCAAGCACTCGGTCTCATTCTCATGGCATGGATCGTGTTATATCTACCGGGATAAAACCGGGATATTATTATTAAGGGGATGGAAAGGGAAGAGGGTCGAGTGATGGTTGCTCTGTGTGCTCAACGGCCCACCCCATTTCGTCCTGCTTCTCACAATAGCAGATGCATTTATACTGTCATCTCACTTTTATTATTGTTCCGATCTCGTCACTGATAAGAGCCGTCGTACCGCAGCCGCTATGGTTCTTCCACCCGTAGATGAAGCTCCAGGCAATTCTACAATGGGCTATGTTACTGTAATGTCTATGTCTACGTGCATTGTACATATATACATGTACTTCAACGTCTATACACTTGCAAAAGTATCAGTAGTGCGGTGAGAATTGCAGAGGGTAGTTTCCAACATAGAAACTTTGATAATATTCGCGAGGCTGCTTCTTCTGAATTCCACAAACTTGGACGTATCAAATTAAAGTATCGAGCAGGTGGTGATGCCTTAATTGAATATGTTTCTGCTCTGTATTTATTTTAAAGTTAACTTTTTTTTTTTATTTGAGTGAAAAATGATGTACCAGAGTTTAATTAATTTGAAATATTTATTAGTATTACTTTTGCAGTAAAACAAAGTTGAATTATGAGATGATATTAATATCTAGGATTCGAGAAATAAATTTAATTGATCTCATTTAATCTAGAAAATAAATCCATGTTCTCAAATATATATTTAAATTTCAAAGAAGTGAAATAAAATTCTCTGAGATTTTTCTTGTCTTTGTGCTGATCGATTGGCGGATTTTTTATTACCATTTGTATTGTATTGTTTTGTTCAATAACCCAACTATGAAAGGTTCAATTTATATCGTACCAATAAATATTGCCATTTTGATAGTATTTTATTAAGTGAAAAACTCTTTTTTTTTTTTATTTTATTATTTTTGAGACTCCATTGCTATCTACCGTTTCAGTTTCTCTGCATACCGAGTACTGAAATAATTTTATTCAAATTCTTACCGATTTTATAGATTTTTCGTTAACTGCTTTACGGGTTCGAGTGAATCTGGATTATTACTTCCGTGTTTATGAATATTGCTCGATTTTATCGAGTAATATACTCAATCGAGAATATTATATCAAAAAAAAAAAAAAAAATTGAAATTGAAATGAAAAGAATTAATTTCTACTCATATCTTTATTTATGTATTTTTTTTTTTTTAATTAGTGGGTCTGAACACTGTGGCTTGTCGGGTAATTTTTACACGAGAAAATCGTGATAATAAAATACTATTACACGCTCAACACCAGGTTAGCTTCATAGTGAAACAGGTTTTACATTCGTTTTGTTTTTTTAACGATTCACATAACAATTGAGATATTAAACTGCGATTTTTTTTCCAAATTAAATAGCTTTCGATCTTGATACAGGATATTTTTCTTCGCATTCGAGAATTAACTTATGGGATGGATAACTTCGTAAATTAATAATTATTGTAACATTAATTTCGTTTTTTATATTGCAATGTAGTTTTTGATGAGATTACTTTACTCTAATTTGTTTTGTAACGAGGTTATTACGCGGACGAGTTAATTGTTTGGCAACCGATATTCTATGAATAATTAAAAGCTTCAAAATAGGTATAATTATTAAAAAATCGATAGTTAAATTTTCTAGAAAGCTTTTACTAAAAAAAAAAAGACATTTTTTAAATTTAAAATTCATTAAGTTCTAAATGCTTACCTAAAATCTCATAATTAATTAATTCACTGCCTATGTCGCCAAGTGAATTTATCATTTAAAGGTAATCGGCCTTAGCATTGAGTTAATGAATATTTCATTCATATACTTATCCATTAAATCCATGGTATTAAACTGCTTTGTAACAGTACATTAGGTACTTCTAAACTATGGAATTAAATTTATCGAAGTACAGACTAATGGTTTAATCGGTCGAAACATCAGAAGATTTTTTGTAATGAGTATAATGACCGTTGTTAAACGGAAGGTGGGAGTAAATATGATCGTAATGACTTGTTAGTAAGTATTTATCCAAAATAATAACAATAATAAGTAGAACAGAGATTATAAATTTTCCCGCGAGGATAAAAGATATAAATCGCAACTGTACCAACTATAACCCTTACAATTAATAATCCCCATCAGATGGCTTATGTACCAGAGAAATATCAGGTTATCAAAAGATGAGTAAAAGAGCGATGTGCATCTGAATTGATCTCGCCACGCGTCTAGCACACGCTAGCTTCATATTGTCCAAGAGCTTTATCGTTTAATCCGCTTAATCGACCTTACTTTCTTGTTGACAGTCCTCCACTCATTTTATTTGGATTACGCTGAGTTTAGACTGCTACTCCAGCGAAGCTCCGTTCCGTTCTCCAGCGAAGTGTGCACTATCTTCGAATATTTTATCCTAGGGTTCTCTCGTATAGTGAACCCGCTTCTCTTAACCCTTACGAGAATCCTACTCGAATTTTTTTGTTTTATATTTCATCAAGACCAGCATTCCAAATGCAGGCTGATAAGGGAAAAAAGTTGAACACATATTCGTAAATATATAAATATAAGCTTATGCATGTAAATATATGCATGCAGAAAAATAGTTCAGGAAACTATTGTTACTGTAAATTATAAAGTTTTTAATGCCATGAACCATGAGAAAGGACAGCCGTAAAGCATTTAGTTGCTTTGTTTTTTAGTTTGTTTTTTCGAGATAAAACTTTTTCTCGCAATACAGTGAGACCCTGGAGATTCGACTTGCAAAAGCTCTGTCGTTTTGGTTGTCGTCATTATGGGTTTGGTTCTCGAGTAGTCTCATCGTCGTTTCTGAGTTGAGAAAACCTGCGCCGATAAAGAAGTACCTAACTACATACTTCTGTCTATCTGTAGTAGATTGTACGAATGCAGAAGAAGAAGAAGAAGGTAAAGAAGGATAACAAGGGGAAAGGGAAGGAGGCTGTATGATGAAAATAAAGATAAAGAGAGAAGCAGACGAGAGCTGGTGAAAGAGGAAGATCAACTATAAAACGCTCCCGTCCTCTCAGAGTTGAACAAGAAAGTGCTTTACGATCCGAGAATGATTGAAAGCTTCAACTCTAATTCGTGCGGTATTTCTCTCAAGCTCTTCTGTACTATAAGCTCAACACGAACAAACTTTTTCTAAAGCCTTGATCTTTTTTGTTTTTTAGTTTTCACTTCACTACACTTTTCTTTTAGAGTTTTGAATTATGTTATTTATGTATGGATGTGTATGGGCGTGTGTATAAGCGCTGGAATTAGGAATAGTTTTCCCGAGTTTGAATTTATCAACTTAGACTTTAAGTCAGGTGTATGATTAACTCACTAGCATTGAAAACAAAAACCATTGTACAATCAGAGATATTCTTTTACCAGAGAGAACAAAATCTAGTTCAAGAGAACCTGAAGATGGATTGCTCTCATGCGTGGTCTGATGAAATTACGATTTTTATTGTTTTCTGAGTAGTATTTAATTACTTGAACGTTAACTGATTATAATAAACCAAGAAATTGCAGTCATTAATGTGACTCTCAAAGTATAAATAGATTATACAGATCTATAAAGTCCTATGACTCAGATGAAAAGTTTTAGCAATTTTCTGAGTACACTTAAAACCGATTTTATGGCTACTTTTTCTTGATGGAGTTTAATTTCTTCTGTTGTTAATTGGTAATAAGGATTCGAATTTACGGTAAGGTAGAAATCCAAGTTGAAAACTATTTATTGATTCTAAGTTTTAATAGTTTCATTTTAGTTTTAACAAAAATACGCTCTCAAATTTTTCTAGTTATCGGAACAATGTAATTTTTGAGGTCAGTAAAGTAGATCTACACATTTTTATAATTTTGAATTAAGTACTTCAATATCCTAGCATGCATCGTGCGCGTAATATAACATAATAAATTGAGAGCTTTTTTTGCTAATTTATTTTGTCATTTTCATCGTTAATTTATTCATTTATATTCATAAAAAAATACATTTATTTTTCAATTTAAAATACAAGTATAATTTCCTTCGGTCACAAAAAATAATTTAGATAAACCTGGAACTTTAAAAAAAAATATTTTAACATTTTTATACATATATATATTTTTTTAATTTGAAATATTTATCAAGTACCGAAAAATTGAAATATTTATTTGTTTATTGAATACTTTCTAAAATATGTTTGTGTCTTATTTTTTTCATAATATAAATTCTTATTATAAATGAAATGAATATTAATATTTGGAGTATTAAGTAAACAATTAATTAGATTACATTTTGAGATTAAAAAGAGACACGCTGTTCATTAACTAACAGTATAACACAATGTAATAGTGGTTTGATACAATTAATTAGCGAAAAAGAGAGAAAAATGAAGGAATCTAATTATGACGAAACTGTGACAGTCACTTTCAACTTATTAATATAACGAGACACATTAGTACAAACATAAATATAGTGTGTTCGCCGAGAGTAGTATATATTAGTGTTAGGGAAGTTATACGGAGGCCAACTTGAATCCGAGACCGGACTCGACCCGTTATAGCAACCACAAGCGTACAAACTGCCTTCTAAACTAAATCACACCGAAATCCCTTGCTCTTTCATGTTAGAGCGCGTTCTATGTTCACACACACTCCCCTCGTTTTCGGTTGTTCGCGTCGACAGTTACTCCTCCATGCCAATTTTCTGTCCTACCGATCCTGCAGCACCGGTCTGGCTACAACTCCGCTACACACAGAACAGTTTCCGTCTAGTGTGTTCCCACTTTACTTTGACATCAAATTTACCCAAATAAGCATAAGCCCATATTGCCACGGTTACTATACCATACCATACCATACCACACCGCACCGCACCACTATAACTACACTCACTCTTGTTTCGTCAGTAATTTTGTTCCATGTGCGCTTCTCTCTACATATTATACAAATCACGCTGTTACCACATTCTGTAATTTCTATTCTCCTGTTATATGTTTTGCTGTTATGTTTACATACCATCTCTTATTAGTTTGATGTAATTGTTCATAATTTCATAATGTCAAGTACCATTTTCATTTTTGACTCTACAGAAGATTCAAAGATGAATTTATTTTCCAAGAGTGAACTTTGTTACAAAGTGTAATAATTTTTTTATTAGATAAATAAGTAATCAAATCTTCAATGAACGTAAAAATTATTGTTTCGAAAATAATTTTATAATTGTGTGAACAATCTTTGTCTTGTACATTGAGAAAAAAATTTTTAAAGTAAATTAAATTTACTTCAAGTTAAAAAATTTTTTTACTTAAATTAAGACAATAAAGTTTTTCAATAGTATTTAATTCATGATTGCTAGATTTAACTACTTTCAATGTTAAGTGTATTCATCTGGATGAAAAATCTTACGACTACTTTCGTGTAAGAATTACCATCATATAGATATTAAATTCACAAAATCAAGATCGTTGACGCTATTTCAAAATTCTCTCAGCGTACTACTAAAGTGTCTAATAATTAAAACCAAAACAAGTTTATTTATTAAATGAATAAATTGTCAATTCTACAACATTATTAGTCCCAGTAGACATGCAGTCATGGTAGAATCGATTTTCCGTAACGACTCGGCTAATACGTGCCTGATGTCTTATAAGTTGAAGTAGAACCGGTAGTCTCTCGGGAATTCAAATTTAAAAGGTATCTTGGTCTTTTTTTCGAGACCTTGTTGAAGCAGAGCACGAATGTCAAGCCTCATGATTTCTATGAGAGAAAAATTCATCTTCTCACAAGCGAAGGGTAAAAGGGAGCCAATGTGAACCCGAGGCTCGCGGAGGGTAAAAACTCCAGTTATATCCCGAGTTTATTGACAGACACCTGACAAGAGTAAGATAATATTGAATTATGCCAGATTGAACAGAAAGACTTAACATGTCAATATGCTCTTGTATCAAAGAAATTCACTTCTATTTAATTCACAACTAAGGTACGCAATATTGTCTTATTCTTAATTCGCCTAAGAATATTGAATATTTTTCTTTATTTATCTGAAGCGTAATTCATCAAACCAGCTTTGAATATTTAATAAAGTTTGATAAAAAAAAATTGCAATTTTTTTTATTGTTTTAAATCATTCTTTGGAAAATTTCGTTCTAGTTTTCCTTCAATATTTTCATCATACAATAATAATATCATGAGAAATGTGAATAAAAGAAAGGTCTACCCGTAACACTCATAAATCTAATTACCGTCGGAGGTCGATGACATTAAGATTAACCGGTCGTCCGTGTAAAATGTCCGTGAGCTTAATCTTAAAGCTCGGTAGAATGATATATGTGTATAGGCGCTGCTGTATTAACTGTCCTATCAGCAAGCTACCAATGAACCTACTAGAACACTGCTCAACTCACTGTCTTGTTCCCGTCAGGCTCAAAGCTTCCTATTGAAAAGTTACTTGACACCTGTCTTTATTCTTATGTCTATTATCACTCTATACAAAGCACTTGTTTATTAAAAACTTCATAAATATTCAACTAAAAAATAAATATGTAAGCTTTAAACTTTTTTTTTTTTTTTTTAAGAAGACATAAATTTTTGATTATTCCAAATAAAACCAAAGTCTCGGTAGATAAATTTTAATGTATTTTTAATTTCCCATTAAACCTGCCTTATAGATCGTAAAACAGCGTTAGAAGAAAACTATCCTTCGTAAATATAAAAAATAGATAAAAGCGAATTGGATGGGAATCGTTGAGCGCAAAAGAGACTCAAATAAAAATGAGGATAATCGAGTCTGAGTAAACACTAAAAATGGTTCTGATTGCAAGTCGACACTTTGTGTCCAATTGTGATGTAACAATTTAACGTAAAGCACCTCTTTTTAAATTTTAATGGCCGAGCATTTTAAAATCATGTCTCAAGTACTGAAAATTCCAGCTACTCTTTACTGTGTAATTGCTATTTTACTTTTTGTTCTTCTAAGTAAAGGAAATACTTAACAGGACAAGCAATCCCGCAATTAATTTTATTTACATCTAGTATTTTAACACGGTAAATAAAACAGTTTTTAATTAATTGATATCGAAAATTTTTTATATTTTAAATACTGATTTCTCGACCGGTAGATGACGCACCACAAGTATGGCTTTTTTTTTCGCCAGAAAAACTTTTCATTTTAAATTATAACTTTTATAAATTTCATTTTAATCAGTCAGGAACATGCATCGTATTGTTGCAAGTTAGTTGTCTATTATGTGAATAATTTTATTTTTGAAATTTCGGAGTATAAAATGAAAACTTTGGTAAACTTTGTGTCAAATGTTGAATACGTTTACATGACATAAGAACAGACATCACGTAACTTAACATTCGAATTAGAATATAAATTAAAAAAGTAAAAAGTATCAAAACTTGAGTATACCTTGTACGATGATATCAAGACTCGAATTTCATATACTACATAAAAGACTCTTAAGGTATAATATATACCTTATAATACGTCGCACACACGTTTATTCATCAGATAAATCAGGTATTTAACATCGGAGAACTGAAAGTTCCTTTAACGATCACAAGAACGTGAAAAGCATCTTCGTTAGAGAGCTTCGTCCTGTTATGTACCAAGATCGAAGATAAACGGTAAGGTACTCACCGTTTGTAATCAGTCTTTAGAGTTTGTTTGAGCAAAGTACACATATTCAAGGAATCCTTGGATCAGAGAAGACGATACTGATGGGTGAAAGCACTTTGCAGATGCAATATAACAAATTTCACGATTTCAGATGAATGGAAGGGAAACGTTTCATTAGCAGCCATGTGTGATGTATACTTTGAATACACCAATTAATTATTTACTCTATGAGATACAAATTTTAATCATTCAATTAATAATTTTTATTAAACAAAAAATGTTCAAAAAATTAAATGCTCTTAGTGTAATTTTTATAAAAGTATTATTATACTTAATATTCAAAAAATTAATGAGTTAATTATGGTACGTAAATTTTATTCGACAATGAAAATACTGATATAAGGTAATTCAGGATAAATTTTCGGATCCTACTAAATCCCATGACCAGAAATTTCGTGCTATCAAAGCTATAAGCATAAATAACAGTTTAAATTATCGCATAATTATTACTCTTTCGATAATACAAACCGATATTAATTGTCTTGATAATCAAGTTTTGCTGATTAAATTTTAGAACATTTTATCGATCCAATAAAAATGTACACTGTAAAAAATATTGTGTAAAATCAACAGAATTCCTGTGTTAAATACGGTCCACACAAAATTAGTGTTGAAATTTAATACACTTTATGTTATTTTAACACAAAAAATTTATGGCACAGACAGTATTTACGCAAATACTCAATATTTTTTTACTATGTACTTATTTTAATACATCACAATCATTTTTGTAATAACTAATTAATAAATCGTTGAAATCTCAAGAATATCGTCCTTTAATTTACAAAATCTTCATTACGAAATTCTCGACATTACTATTATAATTTCCTAGTTATTGTACTTCAAGCAAACAATAGTATGCAGTGATTCAATAGGATTAAACAGATTTTATGCTGGTTGTCAATTTAATAACGCACTAATACTTCAAAGCCCACAAGATAAGCATTGTTATTAATTATTAAAGACGTATTTTTTAAAAATGAATAATGATCTTTTTAATTTAATTACTCAGCGATAATTTAAATAAAATAATGAGAAAGTATATTTAAAAAGACGAGAATAATAATGAGTCTGAGTATTTTTTAGTACTAATTAAAAGAAACAAAAAAAAAGTTTCATTGTTTTAATAAAATTTTATGACAGTGTATACAAGTAATGCAGCTGAATTGTTTTGCGAGTAAGCAATGATGTTTTGTTTACATTTTACATTACGCAAGTTAAGTTTGAGGATTCGTTAAAATTTTATTTACAATCCAGTCTTTATTTTGTAAAACCCCGTAAATGATATTACAGATTAATAATGTACAAGTACAATTTAAATTTATTGCATTGTTAAATTTTTGAAATCACATTAAAAATTAAAACTTTTAGTATTGATATTAAAATCAATGTTGCGATTAAATTGTGTTATTGTTTTCATCATACAATATGTATGGTCGTCAAAAATTTACATATTTATTCTCACAGTTGGATTAATCATAAATGTGAAAAATATGAAATAATTATCTTGTTTTCTTCGCTTTCAACTCTGACTGAAATTTTAATTTAAATATCAAATTTTATATTTGTTAATTCATTCAAATGCATAAAACATAATTTTTTAAATTTATTCTTAAAATTCTTTTTAATAATTAATCGATTGAATTTTTATAAATTATAAATAAGTTTTAATTGACTTTACTAAAATTCATTGAATATTATATGAAAATTATAGAATTAACCAGGTTATTTTTAAAAAAGTTTTAAAACAAATCTTATCTTATAACTATCTTGTCTGATCTGATAACCCGATTTTGGGTCGCGTGCTTTTGTCGAGCGTCGTAGGTCGGGGATTGTATTCAATGTTAATTTTTTGCAATGTTGCCAATGTTCAGGCGCTTAACAAAATTTCAAGTAATGTCTCCTCGATATCCTCGTGAATAAATACGAAATTTTATAAGCTTAACTTCCTTTAAAGTTTTCAAAAATTCTGGACTTCAAACAACAAACAACGATCAATCCTAAAGTTTTTTGGCTTTTTTAAAATTCTTTTGGATTTAGTTCATTGTAAAATTATTTTAAGGTTTTCTTATTTCATACATTAAAAAAAAAAATCTAGTCATTTTTGGATCAACCATTAAAAACAAAATCATAAACGATTTAGAGAAATTTTATTTTTCTAAGAAGCGTTGATTCATATGCAACCGTTTATCAGCTTTAAACTGAATACATTATTTACAATCGTGTTGTGCCAGTACTAAAGTCGTGTGTAATATGTTAACTATAAATTTTATATACTCGATGTATATATATGTATATGTATATTTATGTAATACCGCAAAGAAGGTGGTACCTGACACAGCCAAGTACAGATTTATCATTACATAGCAGAGATTACGTGATACCGGGTGATGAAGGTATCGTGATACAAATATATGAAATATTTAAGAGAAGTTTTATTCTTTTGAGAAGCTTGAGCTGGCAAATTTGTAAAATAATACACCTAGAGTCAGGCTAATTAGTTTGTTATATCTTGAAGAGTTAACTAAGTGAATATCGCAAATTTGTATATAACAGAATTCAATTCAGAATATGGAGACGGGCTAAAAGTTGTATTGACTCTTCAGGTAGTGTGTACACACAGACCAGCATTGGTTGCATGCTAAACAGTATTCAACAGAGCTTTTAATTAATATAATTATCGGGCTTAAAGTTTTCACGGGTCTATTAATAGTTTCACTTGACGCCGGGTAAAACGAAATGATTCGCGCTTGTGTACACTTTAATACACATCAGTAATTACGAGAAAGCAAATTACTTTAAAACTTCAGTCCATTGTGTTTATTAAAACATTTTAATTCTATTTCATGAATCCTTTACATTTTTTGGTAATCAGGCTGATAAAAGAGGAAGATTAAATTTAATAATTAACTGATTAAATTGTTCACAAAATCTCATTCTCGACAACCGACGCAGAATATTTTTTAAAATTGTAAATAGTTCTTATAAAATTTACTCGTTAGTGAAATTTACCGAAAATTCGTATTATAGCTTCAACAGATGAAAATAAAATAATTTATCTCTGTACGATACGGCTGGACGATAATATCAAATAATTGCGGAAGCAAAGCGAAAAATAAAAAGGATAACACAATAGAATGGAGCTGGAAATAAAAAGCACTAAACAATAAAAGTAAAAAAAAGGGTAAATTTAAAGAAATCAGGAAATCAGAATAAATCACGTTGAAGTAAAGAAATTGAAGCCGTAATTCGTGTAATGCTCTCTCCTCGAGCCGTCTGAAATCCGTGCCAAGCTAGTGGAGAATCGAGTGACCCGATCGAGCAAGTCAAGGCATCGATACTATCTGATCGCGTCGAATACAAGTGATCTGATTCGATCCCCTCTGTCGGCAGCTAGTCCCCTCGCTCTTAACTTAAGACTTTCTTTTTATATTCCACCCTTATCTACTGCTCTTTCCTTCCTTTCTCCACTACAGAGTTCTTAGTCCACCCTCTCGTTCGTCAGGAAACGTAAAAAGTCAAAGTTTGCGGCGGGCCAAAAAGGAAACAGGCACTGCTGTTGCCATAAAATACACTATACCCAAGACATTTCTAACAGCTTCGAGTCCTCTCGATTTTTACGGCAACTCTCTACATCTATACAACCACAAGAACATATATATATATGTATAAATGTGCAGAAAAGTACTCCCACATCTATCCATTTCCATGGCTCCTTTTATATACATCCTTACGCGGTATTTTCATTGCATTCTCTATCATATATACATATCTCCTCCCATCCTTTTTTTTATTTTTCCTCTTCTATATCGTTGCTATCACCCAATGGCCACTCTACACTCCTACAACTATACAACTTCTCTTATATTATACGTCTGCTGTAAATCCACCGACCGGAAGTAACGAATTCTCCGCTAGATACGATTTATTGCCAATATTTGCATGGTGCGAAGAACCCGAGCAAATAATGCACCCGCTCATGAAAACATTTCTAACACTCGTCTTAGAGAAAATTCACATGAATACCTCTGGTTCTTGCCAACGCCTTACATTTTTATTCTGCTTTTCATCGATAAATTTTGCACTTACCTCGTATCGTTGCACAATTTTTTAATAAGAAAAATTATAAATTTACAAACTGAGGGCACACGAAGGTTTAAATTATTAGTGTCAGGGTTATTGATACTCCCGGGGGATAAATTAAATTTTGCTGAATTTCACACGACTCAAATGTCCCATTGAATGTGCACATATTGATCACATCAAGTATTTATAGTGATATTCATAGATACTCATGTATGGATATTTATACGTACGTAGTTATGTGTACGTAGATTCTGAATTTCCATATGTTTCTTCATCGTCCGTTAAGCACGAATATGGATCCAGGTTTTGTATACATATGTTATGTGTTATGTGTTTACGTAAAATAACAAGTGTGTAACGAGTGTACTACTCGGTAACTGAAAGCTCCAAGGAATTAATTGATTCAAAAATTTTACGAGGATTTCAAATTTGACATAAAAAAAAAATAACTAACACAATTTATTAAGAAATTTTTCTTTTAAACAAATAGAACTTGATAAAATATGAATAGAATAAAATCTAAAATGTGTCACGTATGTTATAATAATGCAGCTAACAATTATAGTACTTGTAATATGTGATACACGAGACATTAATTTCAGTGCACCGCAAGGGGTTTAAACTGACGAAGAATACTTGTCATTGGTTTATGTATAGTTGTATGTGCATACAAACATATTTATAAATTTTACACATATATGTATGTAAGTATAATATGTAGTGCAGTAAGTCTGTCATGGATGAAAAAAATAAATAATACGTGCGGTGTCGAGTGCTTCCGTAAACAGCCACATAGGTATCTTTCATTCTTGGTAATTTATGGTTTTAAATTTTTGGCTTTTTATTTAGTGAGAAACTTTTTACAAATTTTTTTCGCCGACTGTCGTCTTTTATAATCTTCAATCATTTATTTTTTTTTTTTACTTTGGTTTCACTTTTAATGGTTTTTGTTCTATTTTTATGACGACCAAGACTTGTTGGGTCGAGGGAAAAATTCCTGCGTTATAAAACTGATGACAGTGGCCTCTTACTCTGTTTTACTGTACCATAGGATATTATTTACTTTTTTTATTTTTTCGCATTTGCAGTAAAGTCCACTGACCCGAGTAGTATTGCATGCAATATTCCTTTAACGCGCGGTACTGAAATCACATGTACATGTGGATTATATTGATCTCTATGTATGCTTGTATTCAGTGTGGGCATTAACACTCTCGTATTGTGTTAATGGGTAGTGGGACCATTCAAATTGCTAATCCTTTTATTTCATCTCACACATTTTTATATCAACGCTACTATTAGATTTATAGACAACAACAGTTTATAACCATTTTTTCAATTCATCAGACTTAAATTTTTGAGTTAAGAGACAGTACTTTTAATTTAAAATAATAAATTTCAATGTCGCCAGATAAAATTAATTTTAAAAATAAAATTAAACTCATTTCTATTTCCAGTTTAATTATATTGTGTCCATAATATAATCATCCTATTTATGAGAGCTTTTAAAATCATCAAAGCTAAAGTTAATCTCCTGGACGCGAAATACGTTGATTATAATCCGTTAAAAAATTTTACATTTTTACTTTACTGCACACAGCAATGCGAGCGTTGATTGTTAATCATGTCACGATAAATAATAGTAACCATTACTGTTATAAATAAATAATAAAATAGGCTCCATTGGAGCTTGAATTTTTTATTATAGCATATTCAAATTTTTTTACTATCAAATTAAATTAAGTTGTAATCAATTGAAAATTTCAAACTAATTGAAATGTAGAAAGTCTTTTTCTTGATTATTTTTTTCCGAATTCAGGAGAACAAAAACTTTTTTCGACAGTAAATATAAACTTTTTAGTCAATTCTTTCGGGGCTGCTCCATTTTTTGACAGCAATAAATTTCGTTGTAGGTGTACAGTATACTCAAAAGATAAAATAGTGTAAAATCCTGCTTTTTACTCACTTAAACTCGTAACATGTGGAAGGTGAAAACTATTTACGCTGCAATGTACTGATCTTACAGCGACTTCAATTGATTTTTTTATTATGTGTCACTGTTGAAACTTTTACAAGTTTGTAATAAGTTTACAATATCGATAATTTTTTTCTATTGTTTAATTTCAAGAAGCCGATAATGTTGTTGGAAAATTAAGTTTAAAAAAAAAACTGCGAAGAATATTGAAATGTAAAAATAAAACTAGGTCTAGTTAATTTTTCAGTGGATTTATTATTACTCTTATGACTATTTATTCAACCAAGTTTCTCAATGTAATTGTAAGATTGTTTTAAGATTGAATTTTTTAATTATTTAAAGCTTGTCTGATCTATTTCGAGATCCGCATGATGTAATTTTATATCAAGTGCCAATACTTGATAAATTTCAATGACAGAATTCGGTTTGACAGGTGAATAACTAAATATTCAATTTGTTTATTGCACATAAAATAGAAATAATCTCTAAAAATAATAAAAGTTTCGATTATTTAAATATAGTCATTTATCTTAGATAATCTTATTGTGCATGAAGAACATCACAGCTAACAAATAGATTCCCAATAGTTCATTCATTAAACACAATTAAAATTGAATGGTTAAGCGAATCAAGTTCACTTAAAATAGTAAATGTTCTAGCTTTTTGATAGATGACCCAAAAAATATAAAATTGATACTTGTCATGAAGATTTCCTAAGTCAAACTGAAATGCTAAATTATTCAAAATCATTCCAAGTTATTTCAGTCACTAGAGATTTAATCAATAAAATATTTATACATTTATTATACAATTACTTTTATAATTTATTTCATATAACAAATGATAATGATACGGCATAGTTCTAAAAAATATTATAATTGAAACTTCAAATAATAAAAATGAAGAGCAAAAATAAAATTTTTAGTCAGAGCTCTCTCAAATTTAAAAGTTTAACTTTTTTACTAGTTGTAGAAAATTTATTTTCACATTTACATTTATAAGTTTGAATTAAAAATGTCGAATAATCTGGAACAAAGCCACTTTTAGTTGACGGAAACTCAAAAAACTACGGCTAAAGTTTTACGGATTATCAATATTATTGACTCTTATTTATTGTACTCTCATCCATAAAGATATACTTTGCTGTTTATTAACCCTGACTTTGTTTGTTGTTTTTCACAATTTATATTTTTTGCTTACTTCAACATTTTTAGAAATATTTTATAATGATACTGAACCAAAGAATCAGAACTTCGCACAATAGAGACTTCGATAGTTATACTTTTGTAACATCTATTTCTTCTGCTGCAGATCTATACATACAAAATTATACAACCAATTATACAATCCGTAAGAAACAGAGGTACCGGATCGCTCGAGAGAACGTTTTAATAAGAGAAGAATAATAAGAATACAGATAGAGATGAGAAAACGAGAAAGTAGTTGAAGTTAAACCAAAAATTATAAATTGGAAATTTCTAACGAGAAATTGAGTCAATAATCCTTGGCAGATAATTGTTAAAATTCTCAAGGAGAAATAGTTGCCATTAAATTTAACCTAAATGATTCTCTTTATATACTTTCTGCAGCTTCTTGAATTTCATACGGCTTTGACTTTTCTTTTAGTACTTCAAATGAATATCCTTTTGAATCAAAGTAAAGTTTTTATACTTCAGACGTTCGCATATTTTTTATCCGTGATACAAATTAGAAAACCCACTTTATAAAAATGACATTTTGAAATCCAAATTTCACATCGAGCAGATATTAAATTTCTGTAAATACTTTTTATGAATATACGAGAATATTCATTCATTACAGTATTTTTATATATAAAAAAAAATCAAACAATTTATCAAAGATTAATAACAGCTTAAATAATAGATAATCAAACAAATGATTGATTGTCATTTATATTTTCTAGCAATTATATAAATAATATAGAGCGTAACTTGTTATTTTACATTTCACTCGACTGATCATTTTTTCATGCCGGCAAAGTATAGATATATATATATATATATATATATATATATATATATATATATATATATATATATATATATATATATATATATATATAGTTGTTATTTTATCGTTAGTTTGAATGTTATTGTTTTTCAGCGATCACGACGTTACATAAAATTCACTTTTTATTTATTTATTTAAAAAAAAAAAAATTTGATATTTACATGCAATTCTAATTGATAACATTTTATGCAACTCTTTTTAACATGAAACTTTTTTTTATTCAGCGAGCAATTATCAAGCGGAGTTTACATCCATTTTTTTATTCCTCAATAAAGTTAATTTTGATTTTCCGCTCTAAAAATTATCAGAAATTCCTCAATTATTTCCACGGGTATTTTTCCGTTTTGATGACCGTATAAATTCAATAAAAAAAAAAAAACAATTACCAAAATAAGGGCTATAAAACATAAACCAGGTGAATTGTGAAAGCCATAGTTGTAATTTGATGCCGGGTAAGGAAATCGGTTTATCTGTATCTGCATAAAATTACTCCCATCTCTAAATGGAGTCGGAGCATCATGGCAGAGTACTAGTCGGTGGAATCGATATCTCTTGTGGAATAGATAAATTGGGCGAGAGGGTGAAATGATTGAGAAAAAAAAAAAGAAGATAAAAAGTGAGGAAAACGGCGTAGAAAGGATAGATATAGAAACATGGATTCATGAATAGTAGCAAGACTCCATGTGCAAGACTTAGCCTTTCTCCTTAAATCTCTTAAATTTTTTGCTCTATTTTTACCTCTACACTTTCTAGGCTTCGCAAAAGGATGAGTAACCTCTACTCTAGAAATCGCGATGTCTTATCTCTAAGGATTAGTAGAGGTATGCTGGATCGAGTACAGTCTACCATCAGACGAGGTTTTGCTAAATTCTCTCCGGAGAATAAGGTGAGGTTTAATAGGCCACACTAGTTTAATACCGCATTTTCTGGCTAATGCGCGCACACTGCTTCACATGTACACACACCAGTGTACTATTGAGAGATTTACAGAATAAAAAGCGTGGATTTAAAAACTTTTCGTTGAAAAAATAAAAAGTTACGACTGTTCAAATATTTGAGTAATGTTTGAGCTTCAAGTTCATGTTTGATAAAAGAAAGGTAAATTATTTACAATAATTAAACAACTTCAGCAATTTATTTACCGAACCTTCACGTTGACAGAAGACGAGTATTTTGAAAATGGAGCCCTTTTGCTAACTTAAATAATTATCGTTGAAAATATAAACAATTTCAAGCTAAGAAATTTATTAAAATTCGGTGAATCAGCAGCTTTCATCTTTTTTCACCATTTTCTTATTTTCGTTATTTTTAGCGGTCACAGCAACAAATAAACTAATTATAACCAGAAAGGTTTTGTCGTACTGGTAAAAAAAAAAGGATAACTTTTGAATAGTTTTTATTGACAAATTCAAATTAAAAAAACGCCATCTGATTACCAGAATAAAGAGAAGACATCTTAAGTTATGCAAAATTCTTCATTGCTATGTTTTATAAAGATTAGAATAAATTTGAATATATTTATCACCAATTAAATCACTTAAATATTTTCTTTAAGTGCATCAAACGAAATTGAACTGTAAAACGTTATTTTCCGGTGAAAAAAATATATTTATTATTTTAATAAATCCTTCGTCGAAATGAAAGCGACATTTATGAAAAAAAAATTGTCTTAAAATAATTCAATATATGTCTTTTCAAATTTGATCGATCAGATGCTCAAAACATATGAGACCTTTCTTCAGTTGCTGAATGAAAGTATTATTATGTAAAATAATGATAATAAACTATTATTATCATCGTATATAAATTACTAAAATAATTGCTTTACAAAAAAATCCTTTACAGGCTTATAATTTTTTTTATTCATTCAATATACAATTTTTTTTTTTTTGGTTGTTCAATATGTAGAAAAAAAATTTTTGGTCTAAAATTTAAAGAGTATTAGCCCGTCCTTAAAAATTCTTCAATACTGACAAAATTGAAATATGTATGGTAGACAACGAAGCAAAAATGAATGATTTCAAGAGAGCATTTTACGTTATAATTTTTTTTTTAATTAAAATTTTCCATGACTCTTTTTTCGCAATGCAAACTTAGATTATAGGATATTTAAAAATAAGTACTTTAAAAACTAAGTGATTAAAATAACAGTAATAATTATTTCAGTGACACGGAGAGTTGTTTTATAAAGCAGTTCGCTTATGACTAATGCAAACACTCAAGAGTTTAAAATTTAAAGTGGGAACAAGAAGGTAGAAACAAAGCTGCCAGTAAATATAGAATTTTGTACATGACAGTGAATGGTTATATTCTCTAGTTGTTTCTGTTTGTTCAATCATTCACGGTATTTCGCAGAGTGACGCGGCATCCCACGAGTCCCATGTTCAGTTTGGAATATATATATACTGTAAAAGTAGCATAAACCCTGCGTTACCAAAACAGGTTTGTCCGGTCAATGGTCCTGGACATGTGACATAGAAATGAGGTCGACTGAGTCGTCACATAAAATGTTAGATGGTTCCTCCACTTGGTTAGTCTTCTATTTGCTATTATACCATACCGAGCTATCTCTGAGTATGAAAATAGCAAGTTGGGGGTTTTATTGCATTGTGACATTTTAATGCATTCTTCTGTGGTCGTTTTATATAGAAAAAAAAATAAATAAAATAAAAAAATATTTTATTATAATAAGAGAAATTATTATTATATTTAAATAATAATTTGAATAATGATGAGAGTGATAATGACTGAAAATATAAATGCATTTTTATATTTAGTATTTACTGTATCAGATTAATAATAATTTATTCCAGGATTATTCGAGAAATTATCCTTTGTACGCATTTTGACATAAGTGGAATATTTATGATATTATTTTAATGGTTGTAACCATTTATAAATTTTAAATCACGTATTACGTGCCCCATGTACATGCGGGGTTTAAATATATCTGCGTCATCATCGTAATGAAATTGGAAATTTTAATTTATCGAATAGGTCACGGTTATTTATTATTTTATAAATAAAATGAATTTTAAATGATTTATTTTTTCACGGATGTTTGAGTTCAAAATTGTGAAGCTATGGGAAAATTAATTTATATATTTTCAAACATTGTTTAAATTAATACGAAATAATTAAATTACTCTATAGTTAATTATTGTACTTGATTTCAATAATAATTATGATTAAGCTTGTTCAATTTTGTGGAAATGATACACAAAAAAAAATTTACTTGAATCGAGTTAATAAATTTGAAGAACTTCATCTTCTAAATTTGAGTAAAAAATTATACCAAATTATTTTCTCTTGGATTATTTGAGAATTTTTTTCTTGATACGAATAAATTTTTTCTTTTCAGCGTACTAATGTGAAATAATTGAATTTTATAGCAAGATATAAGGATGTTATTGTCTAAAAAAGAATAATAAAAATTTTACTCGAATAGATAAATGTTATCTGATTTTATAAATAAATCTTTGAATTTTTATGTTATCAAAAAAAAAATTTATTATTTTACAATAATTCTATATAAACAAAATAATAATATATTTACCACTGACAGATATATAGAGATCTCTTCAATCGAAAAACCGGGAAAAAATAAACAAATGTATTTTGTTTTTCACACTGGGGAAACATTAAAGCTTGACTTTTATATAACCTCCTCACAAACACGAATATAAATTGAAGCTACGTCATGTTTTTTTTTAATATATATTTTTTTCGTGCACTCCAAAGAGTCATCTGTTAGCCATAATTTCCATCATGTACCAATATGTATCTTCATATGTGCGTGAAAATGGTTTATGACAACCACACCAACACAATCATCGACATATAAATAAATACACCAACGATAAATATTTATTCGATATTAGTTGTAAATTATAAGTTATAATTATAATTATAACAGCACAAACAATAACAAAGCCAATGATAATAATAGATTAAAATAAAATTTAGTATTTATGCAAATGTTAATTACGAATAAATGAATAATGTGATAAATTAAAAGGAGTGCTTAGCATTAATTACAGCAATAAAATAGAATATTCAAGTGAGAAGTAAACCCTCGGAGGTGTAGTATGCAAGTTGCATGGTAGTTAAAGAAAGTTCGTGGATTCATTCATTTGTCGTGAACGATTAAATAGCTCGATAAATGTCCAAAGATTTACAACTGCGCGGTGTACTAAATATATTTGCTGAAGAATAGAATAGAATACAATTATAGGATTTTATACTTTAAACACTAAATTTCGAAATTCTACTGTTTATAACATTAAAAATATTTATAAAAATAGCGGAATAATTACAGAATATTTAACCTCAGGAATTTTTGTTCCTATAATGTATTGATCGGTAATAGTTATCTTTGAATTTAATCGAGAAGTTTTCTCATAGAATAAGCGTATCAAATTTCATCAAAATTTGATGATATGAGAACACTAGACGTAGCCGATACTATCCGAAAGTAAGATACTGCTGCGAAGATACTGCAGCAAAATAAGACACCGCGAATTTTCGAACCCTTCAGGGTATAGTAACACAAGAAATTATTACAGCAAGTTCGAATATTTTTGCTTTTTAAGCATTTGATACTTTAGTTGATGAAATATCAAAAGTGAACTTAATTAAGTCATTTAAGGATTTGTTTATATTTAAGATAATTAAATATAGTTTATTATTAATGCCAGCAAGGTGTTGGCAAGCATAATTACGAGGAAGAAAATATTTTTGTATTCCCAACTGTAATACTCGTACAAGTTCCGCATGGGTTAATGGTAATAGCAGCTAATTGTTAGTCAATGCAGAAACTCCAGGATACTCTCTTTGACTGGGAATCCCATTACAAAGTCAGGTTAAATTACCGTCAGATTTTTTTCTTTCGACTTTTTGTTTCAATTTAATTATCTGGACTGTATTCAGTAAAAAAAAAAAAAAAAAGGTACAACTGAATAGTTTTTAAAATATTCTAGCTGCATAGGAAAAGTATAATATGTTCATTGTTCGTGCACATACATATATATTCAACTAATATTGTATAAATTTTCATGAGAATCAGATAGAAAATAAAAAACCACAAAGAGTTGAATATTAGTACAAAACCAAGCCGTATATTCTTATATTTTCTCTTATGTTCTATTGAAAATTCCCTTTTTCTAGCAAATCGTCTTATTCAAGCTTGAGAGCATCGAGTGAATGTTGAGTTTAAGAAAAAAAAATAAAAATAAAAGTAGAAACAGATTTTTATGCAAAGCATCGAGAAAAGTGGCAATATTTCGCACGCTTTTGTATTTCAAACGGTTAAAATATGCAATAAATTGAAAAGCTATCTCGATTCTCGACAAAATTCTTTTCAACACTTCAATAATGTAACCACTGATTATCAATCATGGTCCAGTAAATGTTCTTAATTAATAATACTCGAGTTTTGATAATTACTTCGTTCATCAAAAAATTGTTAAAGTTGAAGAAAAAGTATCATGTTTTTATTACAGTCTACAGCTAATGCTTTTTTAGCTAATTTTTCAAGACTTTCGGCTAAAAATCAATATTGATATCAACCTTTTGATAATTTATCAAATTCATAAATATTTTTCATTATTTACCAATATAATTTCAATTACTATTCATTTGATTACAGAACAATGCAATGATAGTATAAATTGTAATATGAGAAATTACTTTTAGCCAGATAATACAAAGTATCTAGATATAAACAGATGTTTTGGAGTGTCCTAGAGAATAATCCTTGTCAAATAAAAGAATGTGGAAAAAAATGCGTCATAAAGTATAAAAAATTTGATGATATGCTGTAATCTATTTCTTTCCCGGGTAAAAAATTTATAGTCGTAAAAATTCACATATGGTGATGTACATATCAATGTGAAAAAGTGAATTCTCATCAATTTTTAGCAAGTTGTAGTGCTATGCGTAAAATCCTTACAAGTGGAGCATCTTCTCCCGTAATATAAGTTATACATATACACAAGTACATTTCAAGCAGCTCGTGTTCAGTATACAGTACAGAATGTGGGTTCGGTTGGTAGGTTATACATATATCCATCTTCGTACGTTTTATACATTGATTGTAGGGGTAGGTTCCTTAGAAAGCTCTTTAGTGTATATTCCTTATCGCGGTATTCTAGGAAAGATAGAAAACCTTTTTTGATGTATAGCCATGCCTATATATTAGTACATGTGTATGTACCACACATACATACGAAACCATAGAAATTGCCTCGAGACGATTTCATCAGGGAAATCTCCTCCTCGCGTATGCACGTTTGTCAGCAGTGCAAAGAAGACGGATAGGAGAGCAAGCTTAAATTCAGGAAAAAGAAGTAGAAGAAGAACATATAGTGATGAAAGAAGAATATATCCCTGAGTGCTTTTACTCTTTATAGACATGACTGTACGCTCGATAGAAGCTTGTATCTACCTGTCATAGTTCACGCGGGATATTAAACCGCGCACGACAGTCACAAACCCAAATTATTTCCGGGAATCATAAAGGCTGAAACCGAGCTTGAGTTTCATTTGTGCAAAATGCCGGCTTAAATTTGTCGACAACTCGAAATTTAACCAAAACACTGGTATATTTGCAGAGCGTGACGCACTGAGTGTGTTTATTTCAGTTCGTTGTATTAAATATATTATGCATGTTACGTAACTTTATGAAGATATCATTATTTGATAATGAAACAAAAATTGTTTTGAAGAAAATGATCTTTCACAAACGGAAGCTATTTTATTTTCTGACATGAGATTTAAATTATTTTTTTTTTTTTTTTTTTTCATATTTTAAAGCTATCTGTGGAAAAAATTCTTGATATGGTCTTATATCTCGCTTGACATGACTTAGTATATCCATATTAGGCCTGATGTAGACATATATGCTCATAAAGAATTTTTATACCAAAGAAAATCTTTAAAATATCCGACAGATGGCACAGGATTGCTAAATCATCTCTCTATCAGAGAATTAAAATTGAGGAATTTATTTTTAAAGTAAAATCATGCTTTTTTACTTTCATAGGCCATATTAGAAAATTTTTCCATAGTTATCTAAAATCCGAACTAATAACTTTGGTGATATCATTAATTCCTTCTGATGATAATAATATTTCTGTACTTGAAGTCATCAAACCGTTTGATGTTACAAATAATTTAATGATAGAAATATTATGATACTAGCACTTGAATGTACTGATTGATATCAATAGCGTCGCATAGAACACACGGGATTGAATATTATGGTATAACTAGATATCTTCGATTTCAATTAGCGGCAGCAGTTAGTGCGATTCCAGTAGATATCAAATGCAATCTCATCATTAGATGCCATATATAAATTATATGATATGTGAATGAATATAGCCTGTACTTCAATTTTAATCCGTACATATTGTATGTCTTCATCTACCTTTCTTTTGTGATTTGAACTTCACAGAGTTTGAACATTCCCTGGTATGAAAGCTGCGATACAGCCTTATGTATATTAATCAGTATGCATTTATGATAGATTTATATTAAAAATGATCACGACATTTGTTGTAGAGATTGATACTGAATAAAAGACTGGAAATGTCACTGATGACAAGTTGCTGATAGCACTTGCTATTCCTCTTCAAATATGTATAGGTTTACAGACAGTCTCCAGTCTCCAGTCTCCAGCCGTGTATGTTGGCGAAATGACATTTTATTATCCTCTTCGTAAGTATTTATTCAGTATATATATGCACCTCTATTGAATCAGGAGAGGGGAAGGAAGCGAAAAAATGCAAAAAAAGACCAAAAAATTTCTTATTTCAAGAAATCCAGTGGAGAGTGTGAGAGAGTTGTTGAATATTGCTGGCAAGCTTTATACAATTTGCTTTCTAGCATTTCGTCTTACAGTGAAATGTCAACGTTCAACAAATCGTCCGTTTCTACGATAGGACATTCAAGTGACAAATTTATAGTGTTCTGATCTATAAGGTAAAAAAAATATATATATGTATACAACAAAATGAGCAAGAAAGATACAGTTGAAGAGATGAAAATAAAAATGTCAAAGTACGACTAGTAGATACAAAGTTTTCGAGAATTTATTTTTAAAAAAAGTTTCAAAACTTTTTTCGCTGACTTAAAATTTCACATTCAGAACTTCTTTTTGTAAATTTTTCTGCTTACTGATTGTAATCGAGAGATAGTCGAAGCAACTTAAGATACATATATTGTGGATATTTGAAGAAAAAAAAGTTTAATTAAATAACAACTAAATAAATATAATGGTAATAAACAACTATAAATAGCTTTTTAAATCTAGATAAAACTTAGAGATTGGTATTATTAGAAATAGAAATAAAAAAAAAAAAAAAAGAAACAAAACTTTATTTCAGTAAGTCCTAGTGACTCATTCAACTTGGTTAATTACTTACTTACTAACAGACCCGTTACATACATATAGAAAAACTTTTCGCCATGGTTAATACTTTTTCATTTAAGCTGTAGTGAAGTTAATGTTTTCTCTACGTTTTTCATCTCTTTTTCCCGCTTTTTTATCTTTTTACTTGTTTCGAGTAAACATATTAAAGTATTCATCGATATCGATTGGACATATATTTGGTTTGTAATTATTTTTTTTTCATTAAAAATTTTTTTCATAAACCAAATAAATGATAATTTTATTTCATGCATTATAGAATTTCCGAGGGTTATTGTTCTATTTACATATAACATGAGCTTGATGCGTGAGAAGTTTAAACTTCAATACAATACGCGCAAACATAAAGTACGAAAAAAAAATTGAAAAAAATATAATAATAACATGAGATTTGCAAATAAAGAGAGCGCAGATGTAACATCAGGCGACATTGTACAGCACATATTAACTACGGCAGGTTTATGAATTCAATTTCGCACGGGATTACCGAATGGAGAAATCCATAAATAGAAAAAAAAGCAATAATAATACTAATAACAATAATAAAAAACCAATGGGGTTGGATGCGCGTACAATAGATTTCATTCGTAATTGCAGTTGCCGCAAAATGTACGGTTATAATTTGCGCTGGCCAATCAGGAAATGAATTCAATCATAAATATCATAACTCAAAATTCTACCGACAAATTTCAATGCGCGTTTATATGCTTTCTATAAAATTGAACAATAAATTATTTCTACATAAACACTTTGTTTCTATTAGCAATAACTGAGTATAATTTTATTATTTCATTTATTATTTGTCCGACTGTACTTAGAACTAATTACATCTTCACATTTTAAATTATATTCACATGCCTTCTGATAAATAATGTTTTAATTACGTAAAGTAATTTTAATCTGAAAATTTTTTTCGCTTTGAATTTTTCTCCTGTAAAAATTTAAAACCATACTACCAAAATTATAGAAATATTTATTTGATAACATAGATATGTTTGCATTAATATATTAAATATATTGAATGAAAATCAGAGGCATCTTCTCATTCATATCTCTATACAAGTTAGTAATACATTCCAAATTATGTTTGAATTCCATTCGACATATGGAACTTTCTACTTTGCAAAATGAATCTCATTGAACTCAACAAGTCTTATAACCTTTAGAGAAATTTATGTGAGAGGATGAATACGTGTTGGTTTTTATTGTATACATAGAGCACAATATTATCATGCTAAAAATATTCGCAGCATTGCAATCGCGAGTATGCTTTGTATTTACTGGTTGTGTGGACCTTTAATGCAAAGGTCTTTACAGCCAAAGCTTTCAAGTGTATTACACCGCATGAAAATTATTAGACTCAAAGCAAGTAGTACCTTGACGAAGTGTGCGTGTATGAAAATGTATGAAATGATTAATGCTTATATGACATATAAAACAATAAATTGACTATAATTCAATCAAAGCGCAATTTTTGTGCATAAAAAGTCATTGGCGCTAATAAAGATGGATGGACGTTCAATAAATCTGAGAATGAGTGGAGAAATATTTGATTGCTAAATAGACAGATGTGTTTTGGAGTTAGAGCACGGCAATCCGTTTTAGTTAATTTAGGGTGTATATCGAGATCGAGTGGAATGAACATGGACATAGTCCCGTAAGGATAGGGGATAACAGACGTTTGTGGGTGGAGTAGATGGTCACTAAGGGTAATTGATATTGGTACATTGTGAACAGTTCCAAATCTCTCTGGAGGAGTATACTCGCTTCCAAAGGTAATCTTGCCGCACATATGTCAACGAAACCAGCTGCTAATGTCCTTCAATAAGACATAAGACAATTGGTTCCACGTACATAAATATTTGTTCTACTAACGGATACTTGATCTACAAACCGATCGATGTGTGAAAAGTCTTATTCAACCTACGCTAATGTCAACATGACTTAACCCATTAAATTTGGTATACGGTGATAGTAATCGGTTCGTTACGCTACATATTAAGTCCAATGTACATTAATAAAGAAATTTTTCAAGATCGATATTATTATTGTGAAAATATTTGTGTAAAATTTTAATTCATTATTGCAGTTAGTATTTTTTTCTTAAAGTAAATTATTAAAATTACTTTAAGAGATTCATATAATATTGTTTATAATAATTTCAAAACAAACTAATGATAAAATTAACTTTAATAAGACAAAATTAAACTTTTGTTAAATTTGAATATTCATATCGTCTTATGTATAATCCAACCAAGAGTTGAATTATCTAGTTTTTATATATGTATATAAATGACAGCAATTTTAGAGTACTAGCATCTTTGAATCTCATGAATATGTTAATAAAGTTAGAGCAACTCTAATTACAGATACCGTGGCTTACATTTCATTATAGAATTGTCTATTCGAACGGTGTATCGTGATTGAAAGAAATTCAACTGCCAATGTAAATTATCTTGTATTTAAAAATTTAAGTCTCTGCAGCAGTCTTTTCTGCCGTTAACAATTGAATGCGCTTTTGGTTTCGCTTGTATTTGTGTTAATTAAAGGTTCAATAGCAAAGTGAACTAAGAAATACAATAATAAATACAATACAATACAATAGTATGTCTAGACGTATTTATCGGGGCTTTCAATGGTTAATAGCATTAGTGTAAAGTTATGGACTAATGGGCATTGAATTTGTATCGATTTATACTAAGTGTTTCTGTAGATATATCGGTGAGCTACGTAAGCTGTTGCCCTCACTTAACATGTAAATAGAGCATCTTGATTATTATCTATGACTTATTACTGAAAACGTGAGAATGTCTCATGTTACTTGCTCGGTGTGCTGCTCCAAGAAACCCTAGTAAACCATTTAGACAACAAACTCTCGTGATAATTAATCACCTGATATAGTTAATATAATATTAAATTACTCATTACAAACAATATAATATAACTTAAAAACAAAGTATTGGAAATTATTACCCAGACAATTAATTCATTAAAAGCGCTTACGGGTAATTTCCAATAATTAGTTTTATTATTTTTATCTACAATTACCGAATAAAAAAGTTTAAAATTTATTGTATACCTAAAATATATGTATAGCGGTTGACTTGATCAAAGAGACCACTAAAATGGAATACGATCGATACTCTCAGTCACAAAGCTAAGCTCTAAAGTGAGGTGGTCAATCAAATCAAAGGGCTTCAAGACTGGAATTGAGCTTACCTGATGTACTTAGTAACCATCAGTTATTAACTTATTCATCTCAATAAGAGAATAAGCAATTTAATGTGCATTAAACAATATTTACAATTCAATTTTATCCTCTTTAATTTGATACTCTTTTAAATTATTAATATCCTATTTATTTAAAAAATAGAGTTTCAAACCAGAAACCATGAACATGTCATTCGGCTGAATCGAAGCGGTAGCGGTGAAAGGCTTTGAGTAAACATAGTACTTAGCCCATTTGAAATTTATGAGACTCCATCTGCAAATACTAGTGGAGCTATTGACTAAAATGGAAATAAGCCGAGATTGGAGTGCACCCGTGACAATAATTCCGTAATACTGTAATTGATTCATTGTGGGTATTATTAAGTCGTATAAAACCTCGTAAATTTAATATTTAATTTGTATTTATAAAATAATAATGATAAAGTAACAGTGATCACAATTATAAATATTAAACTTGTTTATAAAGAAACGTTTTATTCATTGTAGTAATTTTTTATAAATATCACATTCGATAAAAACAATATTTGACGCTTTTTAAATAAATCATTTCGCTGTTAGCAAAGTAAGGCTATTTAAAAATTTATAACATTAAATTTTCAACGATTTTATTTCGAGAAAGTTTATTTAATTAAATGCAAATTTAAAGTAGAAAATTTTTACGAATAGTTATAATTGACAATGATGATAATAAAAATAATTGAAATAATGAAACCATTAGTCGTGTTAGGAAATCCATTAAATACTTTTTTAATCCTTCTATCGATTAATTAAAAGTTTTCTCTGTAATTCATTGAGTGTGGTTTAGATTTTAAAAAAGTTTAATTAATCACGTTTACTACCGCTACTGACTAGGCACTGCTAACCGAGATACACTCATTAGATTGTAGTTATGTCGACTCGGAAGTGTTATTTAGTCTCGAAATTTCACAAAGCAAATCCAATTCAAATTACGCTTTTCTGTTCAAGGAACTTGATACATAATCTATTATTTTTTTTTCTTCTATTTTCACTCTGTTTTTCTGCTAATATGCACATATACCAGTGCACAGAACAAAATTATCATTTACTAGATTACAGAGTAAATTTTCAATTTAAATAAAAACTAATCGTCAGCTAATTTAACTTTTTTGAGCTCGTGAAAAAAAAATCAAACCTATTTTATCGCTTGATCATTTAAGCCAGACAACAATTAAATACTTGCGAGAGCAATTACTGTTTCTATTTTAATCTAACTTTATCAATATTTTTTCCACGTTTTAAAACAAATTCAACTGAACAAAAGACTCAATTATTTACAAATAACTTTCAATTGTGGACTAAGTGAAAGTGAGATTAAAATTACTATCCATTGAAATTAAAGTAATCCACGAAGAAGATTATATTCCATTTAAATAATGAATTTTATTAAAGCAATTACTTTATAAAATAAAATGAAACAACTAAATTGAAATTTATTTAATTTAGTAGATATATAAACACAAATATAAAAGCACTTACATCAATCATTTTAATCTATTAACCAATTTAATACCTTTCTAGTGATTAAATTATCAGGCTCTTGAGAAGATTACTTTAGATTTTAAAGAATCACACGGGTCCTTGACGATGATAGAATACAAAGCAGATGCTGTGTACACTTAGTCATTTTTTTCTCTTTAATGCGCCTTAAAGTTTAAAAACTCTAAACTCTTTTCGGCAATATTGTTTCACGTTCGCTCGTTATCGGAAGCTCACAGATAAGAAAAGGAAAAATTCTTCCTCTTCTTTATTTAAACTTGTTGCCTAATTTATTATTAAACTAAACTAAACTAAACAGACAAACAAACAAACAAACAAACGAACAAGTCAAGCGAGCGAGATGGATGAGGAAACGTCAAAAATCAGGGACAGAAAAAAAAACTTCCAATTACCACGTGTTTAGAATTTCTTGGGGTTCCTGTATGCTCATTAATTATTGTTGTCACAACATGGATCATTATATATACATGATATTGTTAAATATGGATCGTGAGGGTTAAACTCTCAAGTTACAGATATAATAGGTTGGTGGGTTGCTGCCCCGGTAGCTTTCTAGTAGTTTCACCGATCCCTTCTGTAACAATCCCCAGTGGGTAACGTCATGTTGAATTATCGAGTTAGTCGAGCCAAGTGGCACAAACACATCATACAACACATATACGAACTTATCGCGATACCGTGCAATGCTCGATACCATCCTTTGTTATTTAACTTGTGCGTGACTGTTAGAACTTTGTATACAACCCGACCACAAAGCTAATTCTTCATAATTGTTGATTTGCGATAATTATATTTAAATTATGATCATTATCGAATTGTATTTTCTGGGTTAATATTCTTGTGGAAAAATTTTATGATACGACGTGAAATGTCTATATGATGTAGCTTATTTCCATATCTGATTTGATATGCTCTGAGTAGGCCCCTAGTAGGTATGATATGGTTATAAATGCCCGTCTTTAGTTTTTCTATCAAAAGTATTATTTAAAATCTCCAACAGAGGGCGCACAGTCGCAGAATCTTCTCACTAAAGGTTAAGCTTTTAATTTCTGAAATTTTTTTTAAGCTCTAAAAGTCTTGATTAATTTCTCATGAACCTTATCAGAAAATTTTTTGATGAGTTTACTGCTATTTGTCGAAATTAATTGATTAAAAAGATAAAATTTTACCTTTTTTTTAATAAAAGATTTTATAAAAACCAAAAAAAAAATCATGAAAGCCATGAATGATTTACATCTTTGTAGTTATATAAAACACATATTATGTTAACACAAATTTATAAAAAACTTTGCTATACTTTCGCTCAGTATTTGTACAACAAATTACAGTTTCAACTTCAATCTATACGCCAACTGTGGATAATAGATGTTGCCGGAAAAACATAAAAAAAAACCAGCTTCGCCTATTTTTTTTAACTGTCTTTCCTTTTCCTTGGATTTTTGTTCTTAACGGCAATGAAAAACTTGTACAATTTTCTTTGAATATCAATGAAAAATAAAAAATTTAACGTAAAGTTCGTAAAAGTACATTATTTATTTCGTAGTTCTATTTTCCAGCTTTTCATCAGAATTAAATGATAAAAAAAAAAGTAATATGAAACTATTTTAATGATAACATTTAACAAGCGAGATCCAATCGAATTATATCATACTAGACCACTATTTCATTAAACTTAATGGTAATACATTATAATGATCAGTAATTGTATTTATTCATTCAAATGGTTTCATAATCGATGTTAATTTTATTGTGACGGATTCAAATTTAATGACCAATTAGTCACGATGAATAATAATTATTAAATGCACCCTTAAATATTCCAAGGAAATAATTACATTAAATCATGATCATTCCATTCAAAAATTTAAATTCTCTCAGAGATATTTTACTGAAACTTAAATTTCTTATTAGTGTTAGTAACTTCAAAAACTACAACCTTCTTAAATTATTTTATTCATTTTATTACTCAAAGTACACGTAATTAATATTTTACAATCTTGAATCACAGAGACCATTAATCATTTCTATTCGCAGAATCTTAAATAATGTACAATGAATAAAGTGTAATAAATCCTTTCAAAGCCTATTTACAAACATCTTAATTAATCATTTTCTCAGATTGTTTACAATTAAATGAATTAAATGATTAGAATATTAAAAATTGAGTAATATTTTCAAACTAATGTTGTTAAAAATTGACTCCTAAATAAAGTCCAAAAAAAGAAATATTTCATTTCATTTTAGCAGTTTAATTAATTATTTGAAAATTAATTAAACGTCCATAAAAAAGCTTATACTGTAAAGTTTGTCATTGGTTTGAAAGTGTATTGATGCGTGATGTATAACGCAACACCTTAGATAATGTTCATAAACATTTTCATTAAACTTTACAGTTTAACTGAAAATTTATTCCAAATCAACTAGCTGCACCTATACTAATTCTCGTTCTAGTTCTACTATTACTCTTCTCTATGGAATTATCCCATCAGCATTATTAACTACGGCATCTTAATCCAGAATTAAAATTTAAACGGAAGTACTTTTAAGGAGCCAATTAACTGACAATAACCTTGCATTTATCGGTTCTTAGCACCAGAAATTTCATAACATCTAAAACTAAGTTGTATAGTTATTATTTATTAGTATTACTATTATTATTATTATTGTTATATAACCATAAATAAAAAAATACTTGGTATATCGACTTTTAGTATCAAGTATCAAGTGCTAAATAACAAGCAGTAATACTGAAACTGGAGTGAGTAATCCTTGATCCGCTCAGCTTGGGAAACTGTTCCCTGACGTGTAATTGGGATCAGTGCTTATCGGTTAGTGCACACCCTGATATCCTTCTCAACCTTACTATAGTACCCTTCTCCTCATCCCACTTGCACTACCGAACTATACAGAAACTACATCTACAACGAAACAAACTAAACTACAACTAAACTTGAATGTCCTGCTTATAGAGGATTTTCATCAATAAAGATCGGTGGAAAACATTTCTAATATGGCCATATACGGTTTGATCTGGCCATATACAGCCATGTAAGACTATATATAAGAATATAGAAATAATTTCTATTTTTAGAAATGTGAACATCAATTAACATCTTGTATTAAACAAAAATTGATGAAGTAATTGATGTAGTTATAAATTGATTAAACTGAAAGCCGATGTCAGATAAGCTCCTTAGAAATAGTAAAAAAATTATTTTTATACGAGAACTAAATATCTTAAACTTAATTCTCCTGTAAGGAGATTATTTAGCGATCATGCACCCTCCGGCGGAAATTTGCGACACTATTTTTTTTCAAAAAATTATACATGGATATATTGGATCAATTCAAAACGTTTTTTCATGGTTCTGATTATTAAAAAAAAGTTATTTTCCAATTAATATAATATTAAATATTATAAAAAACACCCTAGTAGAATTAATCGCTACACAGTTTCGATATTAGACTGGCTTCATAGCCTTCAATCTAGTTAGACTAGCCCGGCTTTAGTCAGAGCCTTGATTTCATTTCTACTAGGAGATTATGCATAATATTCAATATCAATAAATTTCACAGAAACGTGGACTGAATTATATTCATAATTAATTAAACATTTTGATATTGGTATTATAATTGCTGAAAGAAGTATGTTGTCATATTTTATTTCTTGTAATTTATTTATTAATGAGTTTTGTCAACTATGCTAACATCTGTAATGACTCTGGGGAGAGTGTTATAGTTTGATGATAATTGGACGTTATATGTTATGATGATCAAATAAATTTCGATTGAAGCGTCGCTAACATAAAAATACGTTGATTATATCAACATTTACATTCATAAAGACAGATACGAATTATATGTAACTTTTATTTGAGTTTTGTTACTTACTTGAATGGCGAAAATGTATTTGTATTACACGAGAACACGAGGATAATGCGGGTATATTTGCAAGTGAATGTAACATTTTTATCTGACACAGATTGTAGTATGATATGAAAAATGTTGCTCATTTCAGTCACGTATTTTCTTTTGTGAATAGGGAGTCGATGTATGCATAATATAAACGTATTATTAATGCTAATATAAGATCAATTTGGATTTTGTTATTATAATTATTATATTATAACTTATGCATATACGTGTCGTTTATCGATGATAGTGTTATAGAAAATTGACGATGCTGAAGATGTGGGTGGACTGGAGATCACTTTGGACAATGTACTTGATATCATAATTAAAACGATAATGATTATAATGATATGATAATAATAATAGATGTAATATGGTGATGATGATGATGGTTGAATGTATAATGTGGTACATTGTACTGTAAGTTAATACAATATTACATTATGGTGGTCTTGATGACGTGAATCTGTTTCAGAAGTACCGACCTTTGTATTGCCGATATCAAATGTGACAGTACCGGTGGGACGAGAAGCTGTACTGACGTGTACAGTCGACGATCTATCCAATTACAAGGTAATGGTTTATTGCATTATTATATACATGATAAAATTTCTAAGTGAAGTGTATTGCCTCGAGGCAAAAACCTTTTTTTATAAAAAAAAATTTAATATGCATTTTTGATATTTTATTAAATCACAGCAGAGAAAATGTTAAATGTATTTTGATGTTTTGAACAGAATCATTTAAAAAGCTCATTTTATTCATCAATTTTCATACCTGGTTTGACGTGGTCATATCAGGCTATGCATAAAAATAAAAATAAATTTTATATTATTTTTTCTTTTTTTCAAATGTGTACGTCAGTAGAGATATCGTATTGAACAAAAAATTGATTTAGTCGGTGATTAAGCTAAAAGCTAATGTCAAATAAACTTCTTAACAGAGTAGAAAGAAGATTTTTACTCTAGAACTTAAAACTTAGAACTTAACTTTCTTGTAAGAAGAAGATTCAGCGATCATGCACCCTCCGATGGAAATCTTCAACACTATCTTTGATCTAATAATTATATAATATTATAAATATCCTGACATGGCCAATTTTTAAATAAGAATATGTATTGATCTATCTTAATATACCAAAAATTATGTATAGACATATCAATTCATGTAAGGAAATTTTTTCACAGGCCGATTAAACATTACGGAAAATTTTTTTCATAGAAGTGAAGATTTAATTTTGATAATAAACTGACAGCGATTTATTTTCAATAAAATAAAATAAAAGAGAGCATAAAAATAATTAGGATAGCTACTATTTTTTATTACAAGATTTCACTCTTTTGTTATTTAATTTCGTATATAAAAATAATCCAATCTGAAAAAGATAGCTCTCAATCAAATGAAACATTTCATTGAAAAAGTTTTCTCGTAAATTGATTTTAGATTGTGGATTTAATAAAAAAAAAGAAAAAAAAAAAAAGATATAATTGAAGATTTTATCGATATTGAGATATATATTTTTTATTCCTAATAGATTTCAGAACCCTTTTATTTCCCATTCAATTGTCTATTTTATTGTCTGCTTCCACAGAGAAGCATATCCAAATTAATCCGTAGAAACTTGTATTTCATAATAAAATACTCGATAAAATTCAGTGGAAAAAAATAAAAGTACCTACTCACTCGAAAAGTTTATCCGTATCCATAACTTTGTCTTTTCGACACAACACTCGGCACTAAGGAAGCTCCTACGGAGTGAGTCGTTGACGTCTTTTCGCGAGTTGTGATAGTCTACAGAGAGCTTAAATGAAAGTAGCATATTGCGGAGCCATATAAGAGGGACAAGTAGAGGTACCAACAGTAAAGGAGACATAGCTTAAGTTCTGTACTCAGTTTAAGCTTAACTATATCGTCTAAATGTTAGTTGGGAGATCAAGGCATGCCAAGTATCTTAAACTTAACTCGGCTCAAGCTCCTTGACACTTTCATATCTACCTTTTAATCTCTATTTTATTTTACTTCTCCATATAATTAACTTATTCATCAAATAATAAATAAAAATATATATTTTAATAGTGTAGAATTTTTAATTATAAAATAGATAAATTTATCCACAGAAGAATTTTTTAGTGTTTAGATTTCTTAATATTTAAATAATTATTTTTCAAAGATGCTCTGTAATGATGAACCTACTATGTAAATTGACACAGAGTAAACAAACAATATGGCAGCTTAGACTTTTCATAAATATCACGAAATTTTCCTTGAGGGTAACAAATATTTTTTTCAATTTTACAAGACTTGGTGAGCATTAAATATATTTATTTAAGATGAAGAAGTTATTTTATTTTAATAAATATTTTTAAATGTTAAAAAAAATTTTTTATCCCCAAAAAAGTCATTTTACAAAATTTGAAATTTAAAAAAATCAATTTACTACTCTCTAACAAATTCTTCAATCATTTTATTATTTAAAAATAAATTTTTTATGAAAAACAAAAAACAGAGCTTTCCAGCTTTTTTACAATTCTAAATCTGTCGATACAAAGCGAGAAAGCATTTGTAGAGCTAAAAAGTTCTCACTGTAGTTAAGTGTTATAACTATAGATATATATAGCGACCGGTTCTCTTAAAGAAGTATTATAGTGTACTGTTGAGTTATATACAGATGAATAGAATTGGTGGCAAAGAGTAGCTACTAGCGGTAGAGGTAGAAAGTGAGTTGATTTAGGATTTCGATTCAAGAAGACATTTCGAAATAAAACCCACTATTTTTTAACTCACAAAGCCAGTGTGAAAACAAAGTTTAGCATAGCTTTATCGTGGAAATAACAGTTGACGGCCGAGTGAGGCGTGAGGCGAAAATAGGGTGAATAGTTTGTTTAATGTATTCTACCACCGGTTCACTGTACATACAATTTAGAGTATAAGTGTAGGGCAATCAGGATAGAATGAGACAAAGTAACTGATGTATGTAACCAGTTTTGCAGTAAAAAAAATGTTTTTTTTCTCACATCGGTTAAAACCACAAGAATTAAAGATATTTATTGAGGTAGATCAAAAATTTTTATAACGAATTTATTTATTTTTCTTTTTATTGGAATAACCGCATGCAAAAGTTTGCAAATCCAAATGAAATGAGCGTAAGCGTATCAAATAATTTTTTTTTTAACTTTTTAGTCAAGTATAACTCTCTGAGCTTCAAAACAGAGAAAAATATCAAAGTTAGCCTGACGGGTCAACGATTTTTGAAGTTTTTAATAAACTTTTCTCAATTTACGATTCATATAAAAAAAGATACACAAAGTTTACGTATAAATAAAATCTTTTATAACACTCGGCTTTGTTAAAAATCAAAACTAGGCTAAAAAAAAATAATGGATTTATTGAAAATGACTTAGCATAAATAAATCCCATCAGCATAAATTAAAATCAATGACTTCGATGCTCATTGAACTTATCAATGATGCTCCAATAACGATGCCGAGATAATTTTTTTTTATTTTGTTTGTGGATTAAAAATAGCAATAGATTTTGTGTATTGAGGTACAACATCATATAACTTTTCGGATGATTGTACGATGCAAATACCGTTCGATGGGTGTTACGACCTGTAATATATATTCCGTGATGTGACATTCTGATCGCGGAGTAGTTATGGTGATGTTGCCCTGGATATAGATCCTGGCTTATAGAACAATATGTATATATCTACTTGTGTATATAGATCCACAAGATAAGATACACATGAGCGGGTATTTGTTCACACATATGTACACAAACATACATTGCCCGTAGATGTGTGAGTGCGTGGTATTTGTATTGGTAGTAGTGTTTTGTCAGTGATACGTGGATGTTAATCAGAATGGGATTTACATACCTACCGCGTATTATCCATAACTGAGGCAGATGCACCGTGAGTTGAAGATAACGGCCCCCCGGGGACGTGAAATCTCTATAAAGGGATTCAATGTACTTGTTATACAATGTATCCTTTTTCATAGTGTTAATTATGATAATTAACTGAAAATATGGTCACTGAAATTTCATATTAGTTAATTGATAGGTACGAGTTTGTTATTTATTTAAATTAATCTAATTAACATTTGGATTGTAAAGTGACTTTATAATCTTAGAAGAATAATGTTATTAAAAAATGTTTACTTTCTTTTTGTTGAATATTTAATTAAACAGAAAGTTTCTAAGCAGATTAAAGCTTTTCAAAGGAACGGAAACTTTTTTGATGAGAGTTTCAATGCGTATAAATATGATTGTAATTTTTTAGTTTTTAATATCTATTAGAAAAAAAGGATCGAACCTTAATCAGGTTTGTGACATAAAAATAAAGAACTGGGTGAACTTTTTCAACATACACAAACTTTAAACTTTTATAAATTATGATTAAAGTATAGTTAAAAGGAAATAGCCGATAAACATAAGTTCTGAAACTCGAGCCCTTTAATGTCAGTCTCTACTCCCAGCTTGTATGATACTCAATCTCTAGTGGTGTAGGTAAGGGTCAAAAAGGGTATCGAAGCAAATAGGCCAGAGGTACTCCGACGAGACCCTCAGATAAGACAATATGTGATAAGGTTTCAACACCCTTCCCTTCTTTATAAAAATTAAATTATTAGATAAAAAATAATATCTTTTTTACTGATTAATGTAAAATTTGGCGTAAAAGTTTTGGAATAAATGTTTCTTTTTAAAGTTAATTATTAGTTTGAGAAACTAATAAATTGGGTCTATTTACTTTTGAGCGGTGGATTAAATTTTGATTAAACCGATTCTGAATTATTAAATTCAGCGATTCGTTACTTGTACTCGTAAGTAAACGTAAGATTTATTAGACTCGTTACACGGAAATTGAAAACATTTATTTTTGTCCATTCGAGATAAATTCAGCTCATTTAATATTTTATCTCATGCGCAACACACTGTGGATAATAAAACATATTATTCATTTTTATCGTATCTATTTTATCGTCATTTATGTCGAACTCAGCCTTTGAAGATTTTAGTTTTATGAAAAGCAGAAAATAATTTACAAACGAACTGAAGCTCTGAAAGAAAAGCATATTGAAGCAAAAAATATTATTCACTATTGACCAGCTATGTTTTAAATTTATAATTTTCCTTTCTGCTGTTCTCAACATTGAAATAACAAAGACTCTTATTATATGATACAATATCAATAATATATAATAACGATGATAACAATAATAATAACAACAATAATTACTGTTTAGGTTCTTTACTTCAGTTGTTATAAAATAATAAATGGAATAATTTATCAGCAAGTATATTAAAAGAAAAAGTTGAATTTTTATTCAAAGCGATTAAGCTTAAAGTATATAAACCTTTGAAGCAATTTTACCCGAACACGATAACGTCTGATCGTACATTCAAATGTGAATATTATAGGAAGGGCAAACGGTACTCTCTACTCTGTGAGTAAACGATTACGACCATTCAGCCGAAGAAACGATCTAGTTCTCTTACTCTCACAGAAAATGCTGCAGAGTAAAATTCTCTTTAGAATATTTTACTGCTAAATCCTTGAGATATTTTCTAGAACGGAAAATTCAGTAATGTCTATAACCCTTTACCGACACTTACTGCAGTTAAAAGAATTAAATAAGTTATTTTTAAAAATAAATTCACAATATTTCACGGAGCAAGAAACTTTTTTTATTAATAAATTGCATGTTCAAAATATTTTTTTTTTTTTTTAATGATTGCCTTTAAAAATTTTTCACAAAAATTTAATAATTTTTTGACGAATCAAATTTTTTTAAATTTCTCAATCATTTAATGATTTTTTTATAAAATATTCAAACTTTTTTTACGGAAAAATTAATTACAAACATGTCAAAAACAATTACATAAAACAGTTAAACCTCGAATGAAACTTCTGACAAGCATTCAATTTATTAAATTCATTTCAGTTTGAATAAACAGAATATTAATTTACAGTATGAAAATATATTTATTTTATAAAATATTTACATTATGCGAAATAAATTAAAACATTTATTTGTGAGTTTTAATTCGTTTCAAACGTGAAATATATCAGACGTACTTTCACTAAGCGTAAAACCTCCTCAAAAGTTACTCGGCTAGAGTCAGTTTCCACATTATAGATATAATATAATGTATAGATATATTTGTAGATATCTAGCGTTGTGGTTAGGTTCTTTTCACAAGAGAAAACCAGGGTTTATACAATCGTGAGCCAAAGTTCGAAATTAAGCTGCCAACTCTCGGCGTACTTTTCGAGTCCTCTTTCCTATTTTTTTTTTTTTTTATTTCCTCCTGACTTCGCGTCGGTGTTTAACATCACTTTTGACACACACCAAAAAACCAGGTCATATATTATTATTTTCATTCAACAATACAGTAGATTTCATTTTGTTGATAAAAAAAATTGGTTTTATGTCACCGCAATTTAATTTACATCAAAATGAGGACACGTTGGTTTTTGTTTAAATAAATTTAACGCCAACAGCTAATTTCTGTCTATCGCGGTAAAATATAAAGTCATATATGAGTTCATCAATTTTACTGGACCAAATAAATGTTGATTTTTCAATTTAGTTCCGTTTTTTTTATGATTAATACGTTCTTTAACATAAAATATCTTTTCCATGAAGAATTACAGGCTTTAAATTATCTACTTACTTTTTAACGTGTTGTTTTTATTTTTAATACCACAGTCTTGTGTATTTTATTTTTATATTCACTTCTACTGAAATAATAAAAAAAAAAAACATTGCAAAAATGATCCCCAAGGGCTCAGCACGGTTGACTTGGTGTGAATATACACCGGTAAATGTTCACGGTGTAAAATATCGTACCATTGCACATTACAGAATTTAAAGACCTCTTAATGTCTTATTTTCACGCAAAATCGTTAATTTTACCGAATTAATCTAATTTCTTGATTCAATTCTAAAAAGAAATAATTAATGATGTTACTCATAACAGTAGCTACGTTCGTTAGATTAGTAATAGTTGTTATCGAAACAGTTATCAGTGAAAATTGTCAAATATCGTGATAATAATTTAAAATTCTACTATTAAAGTTTTTAAATCAGGAACACTTCATTTATCACCTTTGTTTTTTCAGTCAAAAGAACTATTTTAGTGAAGAAAAAAATTAATTAAAAAAAAAAAAATATTACATACTTACTCTAATGTTAAAAATTTTTTATGCAAATTAAAATTCTTAAAGCACATGAAAATTCTATGCTTGACTTTAAGCGCATTGATTCTTTTTAAAACTTCCAGACTTTATATGTAAATTTCAAAATTTACTTCCAACTTTTTAATATTTAAATTAAAAAGCTAAAAATTTATAAAATCATTAATTTTCACGCGGTAATTATAATAAATACTTGAATTATCCATTCATCGAGAAAATATTTGAGTATTGTAAATGATTTTATAATCGTTCTATTATCATTTGATTATTAAATTAATTGTAGGAACACAAATACTCGACAACGCTCGATGATAATTATTTGTCAATTATAATATTAACATATCATACTTGTTGGCTCGATAATTATTTCTCTTGCTCTCTTAAATTATAATAATTATCCTCTTGAAAGCGCCGGACCTTTTATTAATATCACTTAGGGGAACTATTCAACCGAAATAAAAGAAGTCACGTGTATACTCCGCAATTTAATAATAATAATAATTTATAATTACACTATAACCGTAGTCATTAAAATATGAATGAAAAATAATTGAAATTAATGTCTATGTTGGGTCTAAAGAAAGAGTTGAAAACTTGCAAGTTAAAAATTCACATCAAAATAATATTCTAGAACTTTGTATATTTTTTTAAGTGGTTTAATATGCAGCAACTGTACTTATAAATATTAGAAAATTTCTTAATATTTTTTTTTTTATAGAGAAATGAATTCACAAATTATTAACGCACCTTTAGAAAAATAATTGGTTAGATATTTTAAAATTCACTCTTATTTTTCATTCAGTTATTAGTGATTTAATCAACTAATAATTATACAGATCTTTGTACTTTGTTCTCACGAATATTAATAATTGAGTGTTGATCAGGCAGTGTATTTCTTTGGTGCAAATTGCTTTGGATACAAAGAGTAACCTTAAAGACTCTTGGGAAGGAGTGACTGTGTTAACTCAGTCCGACAACTAATTTACAGAGCAAAGAGTTTCCTTCAGCATAATATAGAAACACAAATACACAAATGAGTATTTATTTATCTTTTCGCTACAGAATATAGTCATTAAGCTGTTGGTGTCAAGTATTAGAAAGCTCGGCTGGCAGTAGCTTGTCGGCTTGGTACTCGCTTACCAACACCACAAATCCAAGTGTTTTAAAAAAACACACATAATGGCTCCCACCACGATGTAAACTCAAAAACAATAGTAGATTCCAATAGTTAATTAGAGAATTGGAATTGCCCTTCGTAGGCTTCGAGGGCAATGGCGAACAGCTGAGCAACCCGGTAAACAAAGCACAAATTCAATTCAATTCAATTAAAAAGCTCCGTGAAATTTCAAAGTAAAATTTAACTTGCTGAAAAAATGATTCTTGTTTTCAACATTTATGTAATATTAAACGGAAGTAATTAATTAATTTTTACTCACTCACATTCATAACAATACTATACATTAAGTACTAATAAATGATATAATAGAAGACCGATCAAAAACAAAGCTGATGGTACAAAACCACCGAAGTATTAATATGCTGTTAATTACTAATAATTATATATATTACACAATAATTCGAGCTTTCATTGATTCCAAAGTTGTCAAAGTGGATGTCAATCCTTAATACCGGTCCCATTATTTACTTGCTAATGCACGGAAAGGAAATTCTGGAAATTTTTATAATGCTACCGGAAAAAATTTTATTAAATTAGGAAAACAGTTCCCATAATTTTCTTTTTGTGTAACTGATCAATTAATCTGCTAGACAATGCACTAAATATCTGGAAAAAAAAAAAAAAAAAAAAAAAAAAGTTGTTTGTACGTCAGTAAGTTACAGAATTTAATAATAATAAAAAAATGTTTAATTCAACCGAATAAAAATTGCTCAATGTATCGATCATAACTCTTCGTACTGTTCACCTACAGATTGAATAGCTTATGGTATATTATATTATATTATAACAAACACAGTCAACAACCAATAATCAATAAAAAGTCATTGACACTCCGGATATCGAGGAACTTCGAACGAATTTTCGCTATTATGAAATAGTAACAATATTATGATTTTATTTTATTTTATTGTTACAAGCTTTTGATCGTCAATTGAATTTTCAGCTGCTTGCCAGTGCGACACGGTCACGCAACTCGATAAAATTCGTATTATTACTCGGTGTAACAAAATGAAAGTATCGGAAATCCAGAGTACAGAGTTATGGTATCCGGGGGAATTGCTTTGGATTATATAGGACTGCATGTATACTTTTTTTCAAATTTCCGCTTTTATAGTATCTGTATAAAGTAACAAAATAATATTAACAGTAATAATGTCTGCAACATCAGCTTTATACATATATATTACGGCTATCAACAAAATACGTTTTCATTTTTCTTTACTTTTATTTACTTATCTTTTTCTTCACTCTCTCTCTCTCTCCTTCATTTTAACTTTTTTTTCGTTTCAAGAAAAATATGAGTATGAGCTGAAAAGAATAATGTGCTACATAATTTCAAGAGTGTAAAAAAAGGGTATATATGTATGTTTTTTATAACGCCGGTAATACTACGTAGTGTATAACACATTATGACACTGTACTTTAGTACTCGGTTTTATTTATCATTTATTATTTATTGCGACACAATACTTTACACCTATACCGTATAGTTGCAAATTATATAAGAAAAACTGAATGACTTATTTTCAATAGACAATAAAATAATTTAATTTTTCCGCAAGACAAAAAATGATATCGTTATTTATTCCATCTAAGTTAATTTTGTACAATATATACTGTTCACTTTCCAATGTTTGTTCATACTATTAGCACTTATTTGCTTGAGCGTTTTGTAAGCTCCATTAGAATTACAATCCTCTTTTACTGAGTATATATTTGTTCATAAGACTCGTGTAAGCTTTTTGAATGTTGAAATAGTTTATTTCAACCGCAGATAATTAACTTTCGTTTATACAATTCACTTTGATGAATATTTTCAGTTCTAGAAGCACATATAGTTTATGATTGAACGCTATAATTTTAATTTATTATCATTTGAGACTTATTAGTAAATTAAAACTCAAAAAGATTAGTGTATTTTAAAGGATTACAAAATGATCAATTATTAAAATACTCGGAGATAACATTTTATAATGCTTCAAAGCTATTGACAAATTAATCATTGCTAATAGGCAAACTTTATAACCGAAAATAAACACAAAAAATTTTTAAACTTTTAATAAAAACATGAGTACATTAATTACTGGTATTTTTTATTTTTTAAGGTTATTTTTTTATGAAATAACAATCTCCGAGATTGATAAAAATAATTAGCACTTAGCACGGAAATTTAGCCGATAATGGCTAATTAAAATTTTAGTACACTAGACTTAACACGCTCGCTTCGCTCGCCTTCATTCTTTTAAAAATCCCGCCACTATCTCAGTCGACAAATCAACAACCGAATAAAATAGTCACAGAAGTGACGTAAAACGATACGACATCCGGCCATCAACTTTTTAGAAGAGGATCAAAAAAGTAATACATTATTAACAACCCGTCAGTATAACCTCAACATTTTTCTTCATTAATTCCTGGAAAGGTATTTTTTCTTCGTTATGGACTTCTTGTGATTCATACTTTTTTTTTTTTATTTTCAAACTAGGTACTTTATTAAAAAATCTAGAAATCGGTTGACCGCGCAGGCCAATCCTATGAACTTTTCACTAAGTTTGAATTTGGAGCGCCTTAAAATGCGTTTCTCGATTAATATTTGAGCTTGAAAAGCTTAAAGCATATTTTTTATATTTTGAGTTTTTCGATGAAAACTCGGCATTTGAAAATCGGATCGAAATCAATAACTTCCCTTTAGTGGAAAATTTTAAATTTTCTTCGCCGAAAGTTAAAAATTAAAATGACAATAAAACCAAGTACAACTATCAGTTTATGCGAAGTAAACATCTGCACATGTACACTGTTCAATATTGCTTGAAAATGGCCTTCCCTTTGCTGGGACAGCCATTAGCTATCACCTCTTTATTGCCGTGTTTATACTACACAACACACACCCGAAAGGACAACTTTTACCCTATTAAAAATTGTACTAATATGGCCGGGTCTGGTCGTATATGACTATATTAAGTCACATTAGGACATATATACGGCTTGTTATATCCAATTTTTATATCAGACCACATATGGAAATTTTAAAACACATGGAAATGTCAAAGAATTTTTTTATGGGACTTTACTTATGTAGTTATCACTGTTTTCTCTAGATAACGAATATAGACAGTATAACTAATTCAGTTGCGTACATTACGTGCATAATACAGACTATTAGCTACTATTTTACTGAAACTCAAACCTAATATGTATCCATTAAATAATACATTGGCTAGGAACTCAAAGGAAATTAAATATAAATTTAGTTGTAACGATAATATTATAGCAGTAACCACTGAACACAATGTCATCTCCAACATTATTTCAATATATTATACAATATGTTATACCACAGAGTACATCAACGCGTGACGGCTTTGAACCAATATTGTTACTGTTTATTTAGAAGTATATTTATGACAAATCATACATATTGATGGAAAGAGTTGCGTAGTTATTGTAATTATTTTAAATTGATATAAGAGACTTCAAGTTATAATTTGAGCTTTACCGAATAGTTAACTTGAATTCAGTGACACAGATTGTAAAGCAATTCAATCATTCCTTTGAGAATTAACATCACACATTACGATTATGATACCTTTAGATATGATAAATGATTGAGATGTAATAAGTGTTATTTACGATACTGAAATTTCCACTTACTGTTAGTCGAGTGAATTAAAGCTTATTGCATAATTTGCAGGTGGCATGGCTTCAAGTAAATACACAGACAATACTAACGATTGCCATTCACGTTATTACCAAGAACCACAGAATTGCAGTCACACATAGTGATCATAGGATATGGTACTTGCACATACGAGACGTTCGTGAAAGCGATCAAGGCGATTACATGTGTCAAATAAATACCGATCCAATGATTAGCCAAGTTGGCCAACTCAAAGTTGTAGGTATGTCTATTGGGGGTTCTATACATTTATTAGTCTACTTTGTTTCAACGTTTATCTGCAGAAAATTATAATAACAATAACAACAACAATAATAATAATAATAATAATGATAATAATAAATATAAATTTATATTTAATAATCAGTGCCTCCGGATATCCTGGACTATCCAACAAGCACAGATATGGTTGTAAGAGAGGGCAGTAATGTAACATTACGTTGTGCTGCTTCTGGATCACCGCAACCAAATATCACATGGAAACGAGAATCCGGTGAGGCTATTGCTTTAGGGGTGAATGACGAAGGTAATTAAACACGTTATGTATTTATTATTCACTATTATATTAATTGCATGTTTTATTCACGAATATCATGATTCACATTTGCTATTAATGATCTATTTTAATTAAAATAATATTTATAATAACATAAATATTTATACAGTTGAGTTTGGAATTATAAAAGCTTAAATACAATTATGTTGTCGAAGGATTATAATCGTTACTTCAATTGTAACAAATTAATGTAAATCCATCCAATTTTTAAAATAATTCATTAAAAGTATTTTTAATTATTAACAATAATAATTTAGTTAAAAGCTTTTTATAATTTCCTTTCATAAGAGTTCATATCATTTTTTTAATTAATCATATATATTTTTATTTCTTCAATTTTACGCTCAAGTTTATTATGGCAAATAGATACTTAATATAAAAAATATTTACATATTTAAAATTACAAAAAATTCTTTACTAAATGAAAATTAAAATTTTATTTATCCGTAATAATAGTAAGAAGTCCTTCGATCATTATTATAGTTATTATTATTATTATCATTACTATAGTTTTAATAACGATTGCTTATTGAGGTTGGCAATATACCAATTTCTATTATTTAACGATCCCAAAGTTATCAAAGTAACTTTGGTTCCCGACTGTTAGTAAAGCCAAAGATTACAACTAAGAGAATCTCAGTCAGCAAAAGTAACATCAGCAAAGCAGTAAGAGGAAGTCCACTTAGCGAGTAGCGAGTTGAGCTTTAACAAGAATCACGAATTTACCGAAGCACGAACTGATTCGCCGTGCTTATCATCAACACCGACTTAAACTAAAAACTAAAAACTAAAAAAAGTTAGCGAAACTTGAACCAATCGACCCGGCGTATCAGTGTAAGACGTTCGAGCCTTTTAATATTATCGAATTATCAAATTCACTCAATCGAGGTAAGAGTCTATACTATTAAATATTATATAGCAGTCATCTAGAGCAACTTAGCAACTTGTTGCTTAAGAGCTACTCTGGAGTCATCGAAGCCTAGGGTAATTGTACCTCTTCATTCTCATCTACGTTCAACAAAAGGGGCTTCTGTGTCGCTTTAGCTTCTATTCTGCTCCTGGTTGAACTTTGCTCCTAAAAATCACGAGACTCTCATTCGATAGTATGTGCCATTTGCGTCAGTACTTAAACTAAACCCTGCTCCTAATTGACTAAATCTTATTAAGAGTTTATTATTGTATTTTTTTAAAATACAATAATGATAAAAAATTTAGGGAACGTTTAAATTAATAGGATGCGTAAAAATAATGTGACATTGAATGATGCTCCGTATGTAATATCCCGGATAATAAATGTGGTCATACCCAAACAAGTGGGAAAGGAAAATAAAATTATGTTGTGGTCGTGTTTGATGGTAAGCCACATACATCACGTCTCTTCACAGAGACAGATAGACAGACAGACAGATAGACTAAGAGGGAAACTATCACGCGACACATTAATGATAAATTACATTTTGCAACTCAGAAAGTTTGCATCTAGCAAGTCGTGACTGAGGACTATCGTGATCTAGAGAATTCAATTGACAATAAATAATCACAATGGTAATGATAATGATAATTATGATGAAAACGGTGGTGTTCTTCAAATAAAACTCAAAAGAATAGTAGCGTGCTACCGTTAAATATAATAACAAGCTATTAATTTATGTCGGAGGAATTTGCTCTATCGATAAATATGAAAGTGAGAAGCTGTTAGTTAGCTTGCTAGTGTATATTTCATAGGAAGTTTTTGTGTTAAAGAAGTGACGACAAAGGTGCGAATCAATCAGCAACAGGGTCTCTGAACGCAGTTACAAAACTTCATGGTAGTTAAGCACGCTATCGCGATACACACACTCAACTCAATTATCGTGTTGCGGGGCTATGAGTTGCCATCAGATAACCCAACAGAGATCACTCTCCATGTATATGTGATTCATTTTACCGATTAAATTCTCATGCAACTTCTTTGCGCGGTAGAAAACAAAAAAAACTATCCTTCTTTATCATTTAAGTAAATAATCCCTTAATGCTTGATAATGAATTTATTAGGTTAGTGTGGTTATTTCTTATCGAAAGATTCATTTTTTTTTTCTTGAAAGAATAATAAGTTTACTTTAATAATTTTCTTGTCGTGATTTAGTTTTTTCATTAAATAAACTTTAGTATTTTAATTACTAGCAGACTCGAAAATACTATATATGTGGGTCTGCTGAAAGTTAGTGCTTAGATTAAATAGTTTTTATACTAGTGCTATAACAGTCACGGAGAAGTTGAGAGGTAATGTGAATAGAGTACAATAGGCACAAAAAACATGTGGTCTTTGTTAAATGTTTCACTGTACTCGGGATGTCAACAGTTTGCTATTGAATATTTATCATTTTAATGGGGTTAGTTTATATCAAGATTTGAAATTAAATTAGAGAATATATATATTCATTTGATAAATAGCAATTAATATATATTAATTTGATAAATAGCATAAAAACATTTTAAAGTTGTACAAGTTATTTATGAAAAAAATTATTTAAATAAAAATTCTTTTTACAAAAAAATTTATTTTTAAATTAAATGTCAACTATAATTTTTAGACTAACGAATAAGTTTAAAATTAATTTAACTAAATATCAAAACTATTTAATACATAAATAAAATATTTAATATTAATTTAATAAGCATGATAAATGAAATGAATAACTGGTGTCATTCGATAATAAAGAATGATGAATATTAACAATGTTCAACAGCTGTATCGAGTATTAATGGATCAACATTGAACATAACGAGGGTAAATCGACTTCACATGGGAGCATATCTGTGCATCGCCTCCAATGGGGTACCACCGAGTGTCAGCAAGAGAATAATGCTCATCGTTCATTGTGAGTAGTCTGTATTGACATATCTGTCTGAACTTAATAACATAAACGAGAGCTTTAATTGTCATTTGCGGTCATCGAACATCAATGAACCCCTATACTCCTCCTGTACACCTATAGGCGTGTGTTTCACGTCACCAAGATATATAGTGATAATAAAGTAATAATAATAATGGCAATGGTAATAAAGTAAAAAAGATATAAAGGAGGAGAAAATAGGTTGTTAGTCCGACAGTTGACTGTTACTAATATTAAGAATCCCAGAACGGCTCTCTAGAGAGACATTGACGGTAAAACCTATTTTTCTGTTTGTATTTATAGATATACCTATCTTTTTACTTACTTTTTTCCCCTCTTACGCCAAATATACTGTCAGAGTTTTTATCCGCTCATTCGTCTCTTTTGCGTCCCACGGGTTTCTGTCTTCAGTTTCCGGTTCATCTGAGAAAGAAGTTAAATTATTGTTCAAATGCCAATAGTAGTGCTACGGTTATATATACATATAGAGGGTAAAAACGGAAATCTCCGACAAAAAGTACACTTTTTTATCTTGGCTTCACTAAATCTCTTACTTTTCACTTATGTTTTAAGACAATAAGATAAATTTTCAATTGCCGTTAAAAAATTTTCTGCAAATTAGACATTTTAGATTAATAAAAAAATTTTTTTCAATCTATTAAAATTAATTTTAATGTTTTAATAAAAATTTTTCTGGCTCTAAAACAACTTCGGTTATTCTTCTAATTTCATTGTATAATATATTTTTGAAAAAAAAGTCAAATTTCAATTACTTTAAATTACTGATTTCGTATTTACTGAAATTTTGGACTGTCCTATTTCTCCCAATTATTTCCTGAACAACCTAGGACAATCTCCCTCTGAGTATTTATCTTATATGTATTACGTCATATCTGTTGCATGTACACAAACTGAGAAAATGAGGTTGAGCGAGAGAGGATGGGTTTAATCTCAGTAGAACAAAAGGGAGCATTGTTCAGCTGTTGATTTATTTGTATTAATGTTGCAGTTCCACCGATGATAATGATACAAAATCAGTTGGTAGGAGCGCAAGAAGGACAGGACATGACACTTGAATGCGACTCCGAGGCATATCCTAAGGCTATTAATTATTGGACTCGTGAGAATGATTCGGTTATATCAAATGGTAAATATCCGTTATAATTTTATTGATTGGTACCTAAATGATTGATTATGACATAACTTAATATCCATGACTGTCAGATATTTGTAAGTTTATCACAGCCATGGTAGTAGCGTGCGCTAAATTTAGTCATACTATCGTGGTAAATTAGGGTTTGCACGTCGGTGCGTCAAGAGTAGATAGAGGAACCCCATCAACACTGTGTCCTATGCAGATTAATAAATCAACGCTCTGTTAATGCGACTGACTTATCCTGCAATGTGCGTTTGCGGATCCACCCACTGCCAGGGATATGTGTTTGTCTCTTTAACAGGAACTTTTGTGTCCGAGCGTCAGTTGATGCGTATTCGTTAGTTACATGTATTTAGTTCATTAAGGCAACACAAAGTTTTCAGTTTAGGGGTTTTGTGCACCTCCACTTAATTTGTATTCTTGCTGAATACTGTTAAATTCAGTCAATTTAGTTAACTAATTTGTTTTACCTTTTTTTCCTCTTTTACTTATGGATAATATTAGTTTTTAATGTCTAAATTTGTTAATGATAGTTTTATGTGACTAAAAAATTTTTAAATATTCAAATTTTTATCTTTTCTTAATTAACGAAAAAAGACATTAAAAGAAAATTTTTTATTTGCTTTTCCGAGCAAAATAACATTGGTCAGTAAGGTAAAATTTATCAGCCCTTACGGTTCTCTGGAGCCATAAAGGTGGTAACTATTATACGCCCTCATGACGTATGTAATGCGATAAAACATTATTTATTGTTCTTTAAAATGCTGTAAAAAATTTTTTGATGTATTTTTTTACTATGAAATTATTACGCCACACGCGGTTATGAGCCAACATAAGCAAAAAATTTGTTCTCACCGTGTGCATTGTAACTTCTCTTCAGAAGATTGAAGTTAAAAATGTAATACAATTCTTATCGTAAAATTCTTCACGCTGCCTTTTTTTATTTATAGCAATGTTCATAAAAATTGTTTTAAACCAAGTATAAAAAGAGCGGCTTGATATTAGACAAAAGAAAAATCAATTTCAAGGGAGAATAAGTTTTGAGGTAAATACAGTTTAAATTTAAATGAAAGTCATGAATATTTGGGCGCATACTTTACTTTGACTTTGAAGCTAAAAAATTTTGAATGAAAAACTTTTAAACTAAAAAATAAGTTAATGATTAAATTGAAAAATCCGAGAATAATGAAAAATATTATTCAATTAGCTTAGAAATGATTAAAATGTAATTTAGATAAATCTAAATAATAAATAGAGTCACAGTTAAGTGGGTTTAATTAAACCGAGATTAGATGATAAATATGATGACGTATATTGTAGATAAATATCTGGCGGAGTTTATCATGACTAGAGGGAAACATTAAAAAATAGTATAATAAAAGTTTGTAAACTAGATTTTATAATCTACGTCTTGCTGAGGTATAAAAGTGGAAATAATACGGTGCGAAACGTTAATTTCATTTTGATGACAAAAAAGTAAAGTCGGTGTGACGCCTGTCGGGCGCATGTGCCTCCTGCCCGGAATCCTTGTTTTCCTCTTGCCCCTCTTGCTGACTTCCTCCAAGACTCTTTATCTTTATCTTTTACAACACTTTTTTTGTCTCATTCTATGCCAGGGATCTCGACTACTTTTACTCAGTATAGAACTGAACATCCCAAGAATTACGGGTCAACTTTTTTGCTCAACATGAGACTCGGCTCTTTTTCCTATCCGGGAAAAATGCATTCTGAATGTGGATTGTATCTACCAAGTCTGACGTTGTTATTGCGACTCGATTTAACAATGCTTTTGTTGTATAATCATAACAATAAATTAATAAATATTACAATTACAATTGCAATAAAAATTAAAATTAAAAAATGACAAAATTAATTTAAATTCAAAAATTATTCTCAATTTATGGAAATAACTTTTCCTTTGCTTATGCAAAGCAGGTGAGATAAATTAAATGTAAATATATAATTAATGAGTTGGAATAGTAATAATAATATTAATAATAATAACAATAATAATAATAATAAATGAATAGCAGAGTGATGGATGAAAATAATTGAGTTAGAAGGCAAAGGGTATTATATTTTAAGATGTATAAATAGAAAAGAGAATTTAAGATATTTCGAAATGAATAAGTGAATGTAAGAGAGTAACTTATGGCGAAAACTTACTTACTTGAAAAATATATACGTATAATTTCTTTGGAAAGAGTTTTCTGTAGCGTATAGAAGCTGAGAGGAGCACCAGTCGTATTCTTGGGAAAACCTAGTCAACCTGATGCGACGACAGAGACCGTGTTTAGATCGTAGTTCAACGTCGTTAAACTTTTTCATCTTCTTTTCAAACTCTAAGCCGATGAAAGTTTTTCTTCCGCTCACCAGAATTCAACCGCCACTACATAAATGCATTTTTCTGTTGAAACTCTTTCGTTTTCTTCTGTTAAACTTTTCATATATATCTATTCTTCCACATATTGTTTTCTATATTTATTCACTGCCTCTAAAATTATTATTTCAATTAAACTTTATGCTTTTCTTAGACTTTATAATTTCACTTCGGAGCTTTTATAAGTTATCCTATCAATTTCATCCAATCGTTAGACTTCTTTTAATTGACTTTCAATTTTCGCACAATGAACTTCTAAGTGAGTATGTATTAAAGACCGTGTAGCTCTAATTACATCACCGGTCATTTAACATTGGGAAAATCTTAATTATATCGTTCTCTCCAACTAACTACTCACTGCACGGCGCTAAATTTTTCTTTTAAAGTAAAAGCAAAGGATATATTTTTCAGGTTATTATCCTCTGATTTTTTTTTTTTTTTTTTTACAAAAAAATTATCAAGTACTTCAGAAAAAGTAGTGAAATAAAAATAAAGTATATTTCATGGATTACTAGTGTTTTCTTGCAGATTAATATGGTATTAACTTGACAAGAATTTTGTAATTTTAATTAAAAGATCACAAATATTTCGTTTTATGGTTTTGTTTTATTGATTACTGACGGTTCCTTTACATTCACTTAATAGGTACATAAGTCGGTAAAGGTCAGGTATAAGATGCTCGGCGAGCTTGGTCATGGGTTTGTCAGTAAGCAAAGCGCTCGGCGAGCGTGTTCAATGGTAACTGGTAACTGAAGCGCTCGGCGAGCTTGTTCAAAGGTAACTGTCTTACTCGATTTTTCGTCCAACTATCGTCAGTCAGAGAGTGCAATTTTGGGAAGGGTATTTTGGTTTTTGGTTGGTGGAAAATAACTAGGGTTGGGGAATTGTTGCTAAACGAGAGGATCCTGGAAAGGGTATTATTTATTTAACGCAGGGTTGTTTAAACGAAGCGTGGGAAGGTTTGCTAAGTTGGAAAATAGTCTGGTAAACATCTGATAAACAGATGGGTTATAAAATTTTGACCGTTTGTGTCGAAGGTTAGTCTCAGTCATTAAAGGGATTATTTTACAATAGGAATTACTTGAGTTAGACTGTCATAAATTTCCGAATTTTAAGTTTTATAACGTCTTGGTGAAAGTCTGTCGAAATATTTTAGAAAACATGAGTAAACTTAAAAATACATCACAATTTTCTCTTAACTTATAAAAAACTAAAGTACATAACTGAACAACTAGAGAGAAATAAAATATTACTGTCAACCATATTTTGTTACTAAACTTTAATATTAAATATTTAAGATATGATCCGGTCGATTTATACCGAGTTATTTGTACACGAGTTATGCTGACATGAGGTGATTAAAGTCAATTTTTTTTTTTTGTAACAATTTTTTCATTAATTTTTATTTACTTTTTTTTTACTTAATATTTACTATAAAAAAATTGTACTATAAGTAGAATTTTTTCGTTTAATTTTTCTTACTTTAAACACAACTGATTGGCGGCTATTTATTATTGTTCTTTATTTCTTACTTGCACAGTAATTGGATCAAGACATTTTTTGCTGCATTGCTGTTCTGTTAAATCAATTTTAATTAATCTTTAATAAAAGAAAATAATTGCTTTACATTTCTCTACTCTCTTTTCATTATCGTAAAAACCCTTCAATTTTTTTTTTTTTCACTAAAACGTCAAAAAATTTTTATAAATCAATTCCTGAACATGATTTAAAAGAAAAATGATTTATTTACTCTTCAAATGGATTTTTATTACACACATACTAGAACTGTTTTATCTCTCATTCATTATCGGATTTCCAGGCGACAAGAATTTATTAAATCCTGAAAAAATATTGTCGCGGAATAACTTGTACTACAACCAGCATCACCATTATAATCATTGCATTTATTTATTCACCCAATGTAATTAATAGAGAATTATTTAAATTCCGCGGTTGCCCGAAAAAGTTTAGCGATTTAACAGTGATAACGTTATTTCCGCCTCAGGAATTTCATGCACGTATTTGTTCTGGAATTCAGTGAGTAGTCTCATGTAAGCAGAAAATTCTCTTTCTATTCGTAGAACCCTCATCGATTCACCGGTTGATGTAATACGTTTTTCACGTGATTCTACCAAAACCGATTTTTCCTCTACGTTCTCATACATCCAAGATTTCCCATTTTGGTTCAACCAAAAAATATATAATAAACAAAAACTCTTCAGAGAGAAAAAAAAACTAATCAAGAGCATAAAAAATTTCCGGCTATTTTTAAAAATGTTTTTTCTCTATTTATCTATTTACATACTAATACATAAATTTCTTTTCCAGGTGAAAAATATGAGTTTTTCTCCCACTCAGATAGTTTACAAATGAACGAGTACAAAGTTCACATGAAATTAACGATAAAAAGAGTAGAACTGGCGGACTACGGATCGTATAAATGCATTTCCAAAAATTCTCTCGGGGCTACGGATGGTACTATCAAATTTTACCGTACGTATACTTTTAATCTTAGAAATAAAAATAATAAAATATCAATTGCTTTAGAAAACTATGTTCCAAGTAAAATAAAGATTTATCTAAGTAACCAAATAACTCTCGATAATATGTGAGCGCTTGCAGAGCAAACAGATTCATTCGTACCGTTCAACCATAATGCATTTGTTAAACAAACCGATAATTTGATTTATAATTACGTTTGATCACGCGGAATCATCCGTGGAGTTTATTTTTAAATTTAAAAGTAAAAAGTCTTTACTGCTTTAAAACTACACCCAAGCGAGATACGATAAATTTTTCTACTCAAACTTTTATACCCTCTCTTTTAGTATCAAATAGACTAACTCAGTATCTCTTTATCCTTATCTTTTAACTCTTTGCTCTCTACTAAGAGAAACGATAGTAGTGTTAGTTGTGAGATGTATCAGTCCAATAACGATCATAACTTTCAATTGAACTGTATACTAAAAAATAAAAATAAAATAACTGAGAAAATAAGTTGATACTAATTTTTTTTTATTTTCAACGTCTCAAGTTTTCAGTCACGTTTTCAAGTTGTTCTTTAGATGATAAATTTATAAAATAAAATTAGTCGTGAATTTTTTTACTTTTAATTTAACTCGTTATTTACTGCACTATCATTTTTTAAGCGTATAAATCAATAAATCTACAGGGCAAAAATAACTGAATTGTGACGAGTTACGAAAAGTTTTATTTTTAGTTTGTATCAAAAATTTAAATGCAATATTTATAGTTGCGTCACAAGAATTTAATTGGCTAAGACTTCACTTTATGTTAAATCAAATTCAATAGTATTTTTAAAAATCAATGAGTAAATTATTTTTCAATACTACTCTCATTTATTTTATAAATGAAAACGTTATATTTAAGTAGCAATTTTATTTACATTTAATTTATCAGTTTTGGCTATTAAATTATCGACATTTCTATTTTTTGTAAGCAAAAAATATACTTATATATTTATTAAATGGATGTAAAAAAAATACTCTTACCCCTAATATTTATTCCTTGTGAAATGATATTTCTACTTGACTGTTAAAATTTATCCGGGTAAATTATATTAGCTATGTTTTTTCCGGTAGAATTTTCACCAATGGTACTTTTATCGATTACTGTCACATTTAACTTGAGCACTTCCGAACGCACTGATAATATCAATTACCGTTTTACGTTAGTAATATTTTCAATGCTGACTTAGTCGTTCTTACTACCCTTGGAAATAGTAAAAATTTATATTTAAAATCCTAATATTAAAAATAATCATTGATTAAGTGTATATATATATATATATATATATATATATATATATATATATATATATATATATATATACAACAAATTTATTTCCATATTGGTTATTTTTCTATCAAAAAAATCCTACTATTATAATTATTTGATCTAATAAGCTTCCATCGATCGATAAAAAAAAATTTTAGACCCAATAAATCTAAAGATAAAAAAAATCTGATAAAACCTAAAATAAAAAATTAAGCCCAACTGTGTTAACAAAAAACCTTAATTATTACAAACATTAGTATAACTATATAGTTCGTACGTAAACGGTAATAACGTTATCATGACGCAAAAAAAAAAAAAAAGCTGGCTAAAAGCCAATACCCAATTCTGGCGGTTAAATTTCTTAAAATACAAATTGCTGAACTGAAACGTATAAATCGTTATTATAATTTAACGGTGCAAGAGCCTTAACTTTGTAAAGTTAGATAAATCGGGCAGCTAATTTCATAAAGTTCGCCGCTGTGAGTAAGTATGTTGAGTTAATTTTGAGATAGCAACAGCTGGTTAGACCGACATTGGCTGATGCACAATGACACATTGTTCATATACTGTAAAGTGACTGGGGTAGTCGTAGCCTGTACTAGTAAACTCGTCTAGTCAAGTGTAGTCTAGTCTAGTCAACTTCACTCTAGTCTAGACTTTTATGTGTCGATGCGAATTTAAAATGCTTTACATTAATGTCAATATGCGCTGTAATTTTTTTATTATTGTTTATTTTTAGTATGTACTCTTTTCTGCTGTCAAGCTATATATACTTCATATTAATAATACAATATTAATTTTTCCAACATACGTAAGGGAAGTGGGTCAAAATATATATTGAAGATATTAAGAGAATGTCAGTGTGTAGCGAACCTTTTAATAACTGCACTTATGAAATTTTATATTTAAACTTAAGACAACGATTTTTATAAAATTAACTAAATTAGTTTGAGATGAACTTTCACGTACTTTAACCTGAAATATAATTACATATAGTTAATATTGTCTTACAAGACTTATAATATAATGGATATTATTATCATGGAGACATTAATGCATGATGCTTGTTTAAATAAAGGAGACATTTAAAAATGGATTTATCCAAAGAGATTTAGCTTAGAGAAAAATGGACAGTCGATAAGATATATGGAGCAAGAAACTGCACAGATTTGGTAGTTTTTTTCAGTCGTTCAAACGTTCATTCGTTCGTTAGTTTTTCGTTTTTATTTTGTGTTCGTTTGTCAAAGCGATTTCCAAAGAATTTCTTCCCGTTGTGTTTCTCCTACGGCAGTAAGTTGCCTAACCTAAGTAAAAAGTACTGCCGTGCGATTGTCAGAATGAACCCGCTGAAAAATGCATCCAATGCAAAATCAGATCGTGAGTTTCCTTTCCTTTCTGTCGACGATAAAGAGCGTGGTCTTAACTCGTGGTATTTTAACATTAGATATATACATATATATATATATATATATATATATATATATATATATATATATATATATATATATATATATATATATATATATATATATATATATTATATAAGCTAAGGCTGAAGAAAAGATAAATTATAGAGACGAATACGAATGGAAATGAAGGATTTGATAGACGAGTTTTGAAATTATTTAAATATTTAGGTCACTCGCATATCTTATTACTATCGCTGAATTTAAAATCAAGTGAATTTGTTACAGAAAACTTATAATTTATTATTTTTAATTAAAAATCATTAAATCAATTAATTAGTTACGAAAAATTAAATCCTCTAAAGACCGAATCGAAATAATCTTTTTAAAATTTATTTATTCGTAGAAGCTTGCAGTTGTATTTGTATTTGTATTAAATTATTCCATTGCTTTGATAAATTATCCCGTGTTCAATGCATCAGCAATTTGTTTTCGAATTGAGGATGTTGGGCGAACAGTTTCTGTGAATAGTTAACAGATCAGAGAGAAAGCAATGACACTACTAGTTGTATAGCTCACTATACTCCTTGCCGAGTTGGTATTAGGCGTACTTTGGATTCAGCATTAAACAGACAAGTGGCAAGTTTGGAGAGAGAATATCAAACTTTACAATACCCTCACACTCACTACTGTCTCTCTCTCTTTAACTCGCTGCTATTTTTCTTCTCTCTTATTGTCTGCACAACTATACTCTACTAAGTTAACCAAAGTTTGCCTAGCTTGACAATTTAATAAATTAAATTTGAGATAATAAAACAACATATTTCATTATTGACAATCTCTAAATTTGAGTTTTCTCATATCAATATAATATAAATTTATTGAATTATTTTTTTTTAATAAAAGTTTTAGTTTTGTTTCATATAACAAAATAATAATAATAATAATAATAATAATAATAATAATAATAATATTTAAGGTATCGAAACGCCAACAACTCAACCACCAACAACAACTACTCCAATACCTTCCACAGAAGTGAGAGGTAATAAAAAAATCATAAATAAAATACATGAATTTGTAAATATTATATAAAATAAATAAATTTTATTTACAGTGGAGAGTAAACTGAAACCACATCCGAAAATATCGCCAACAGTTGTATCAAACTTCAACGAAATAATTGATGCATCAAAAACATCCGAGAGCGAAAAACGTGGTAATCTGACTTCCTTTTATTTAAATGAAAGCTTTTAAATAAATATAACTAACGGGTTCATGAATACATAATTGATAACAGTTTTGGTAACCGGTGAAACTATAAGTTACTTACCCCGAGAGAAATATATATATATATGTATAAAAAATTTACAATTCGTCAAGGTAACTTTTAATAAGAGTGAATATAAATTTGGCAGAACATATTGAAACTACGAGTAACAATTTAAAAATTAAATTACACTTTCTACTCCTCCACGTAGCAACTATTCGTTTTGCGGAGGGAAGTAAAAGCTTATAGAAGCCACTGGGAATTCCATTGGAATAAAGGGGTTAGTCATGAGTTTGTCGGCCCGAAATCTAAATTCGTATCGTATACTGTTGCCATAAGCATCGCTTAACTTACTTCAACTAAGTGTGTACGTACGTGTGCGGGTAAACTTGTATGCGTGTTAAAACTTTTGTATTTTGATGCATTTCTCATAATCACATAAATGAACATACTAACCTTGTCATACAATATAATACATTAACTAATTCAATTATTCCGTGGAGTAACGTATAGGTTTGCAATTTTATTTATTAATTAACTAGTTTACTTCGGTCGTTATCAATTAGGCGAAAGTATTTTATGTTTTCATCTAACTAATATATTCTATGAATTTTGAATTTGATAAATAATACATGCCATCATTGAAAACCCGCTTCGTATCTAAGTCTTTACTTTATAATAATAATAACAACATTAATAAACATTACTTAATTAACAATTTTATAATCTATGGGCTCATATTAAAATTTTGACTAATTGACTGTTCTATTTAATTAGGTGCCCAATTACGCGAGAGACCTAAAACAAACGCCAAGAGTGGAAGGAAAAAAATTGATGACAGATTACAACAAACAGACGAAGCAGCGCGATCAATGTCTTCAAGAAGCGCTGGTATTTTATCAGTAACTCACTCTAATTTTGCTTTACTCACTATTATATTAACCGGATTTTTATAATTACTATTGTTACCAAAATTTGTACTTTTTTTTTTTCTTTAAATTATTTAAATTTTAGACAAAACTTTTCAATTACTAGCGATTAATTCATTACCATATAAATTAAATAATTTATCAAATAGTTGATCATTTAATATATTATATATAAAATGAATTAATTACTTAACTGATTAATTGGTTGATTTACCGACTGTTGAAGAAAGTAGCTTGTACATTCCGCACAATACAAATAAAAAAAAAATATCTTTGTACATAATATTGGTGTGAGTGATTGTTTATTAAAATATTATAAAAGTATCATTATGTTGTAAATAATATATAAAAATGATAATCAATATTTGTTACATCATAAGCTGTCGTTATCTGTAAATATTAAATCTTTCATCAATTGTTATCAGGGATAAGGATAATGAATGTTGTGTGATTTTACACAAATAATAATAATAATAATAATAATAATAATAATAATAATAAAATAAAAAGTATGTTGCTTTAGTTTTAAGTAAAAATTGAATGTACATAAAATTAAAAATGTATGGATGAAAATTATGTAAATATATATCGATATGTAAATTATATAGTGTCTCGACTCTCCCACGCAGAGTATTGAAATTGGAAGCACTTCGGGCCACTGACGTTAGAATATTGGCTGTGACCTAAATAACACTTCTGTAACAGCCAACCACTTTATCTGGATGAGTCGATTGCTAATATAACCATCCCTGAGAAGAAGAGCCACTAAATTCCTCTTATATGTAAACACCATACTGCTGATGTTAATTTTTCGAAAATTTTATAAATATCAGATCTTACCATCAGATCTCTTGCGAGAAAGAAAAATATAAATATATACATTGTAGCCATTTAGCGGCAAAAGTATGAATCACTATGAAATGTAAAAGTTGTAACCTTCCGTACACGGAAAGAACAAAATGACACTGGATATCATCCCAGATTATACTCATTATAATCTGGATTATAGTAGCTACTATCTGAAATTTTTTTTCACTCAGTATAATATGGGATGATATCTAGTGTCATCTTGTTCTTTCCGTGTAGTTGTCGTTTATTTATTTTGTATAAAGTAACTTTAAATAAATAAATATTGAAATGTATATTATATAGTTGAAAAATGAGTACCCGCGATTGAATTTATAAGTATGATTTTTTATGCAAAAAAAATTGTTTAATAATAGTTAAAAATGTAAATTATAGTTTTAATGCTGGTGAATTTACTTTTTCTCGAGTAATATAGGCAATTAATTCTAGAAGATTGTATATTTATTGTATGTTTTAAAATAATATATTTTGTAAAATTGTTTGATGTCCTGATAAGCTGATAAATATCGATTTTCAGTCATAGAGAACTAATTGAAGTTTTATAATTATAAGCAAAATACTTGAGTATCATTTTTGTTGAAATTGATGTAATTTGATAAGCTTTTAAAAGTTAAAGATGAATAGAAACACGAAAATTTGTTAAATAGGTCAATTCATTTTGTTTAATATTCAATATTATGATTCTATGTTATTACTGTTGAATTAAAAAAGTTTATTAATGAATTATTGATTTAACAATTTTTCACAGAAGTTATTTGAATATGATATATTTAATTTATAGAACAACGAAAATTTACAGTCGATTAAAAAAACTTGTTTCTTTTAATAATTGAAGATGAATAAAACACTGAATTTCTACTGGTAAAATTAATGTGAGCTATGGTTCAGGCCGAAAGATTAAATCACATAATTCTGCATAAATATTAATCGTAATCCTCGAGAAAATTGACGGTGATTATTTATAATTTTAATCGGGTAAATTTGTATTCTGCACATAAACAATTTAACTTAAAGCTTCTATTAAAAAATTATTATTAATCATAATTTTCTGTGGTAATTTTTTTTATTCAAACGAAGATTTAAATTTAAAGCTACTGTTAAATTTGGTATTTAAAATAATGTACGTTCCGAATTTAGAATATTCGGTACTAATAAAAGGTTGTACTACTTGTTATTTGATAAAAAAATTTTTTTATATTTTAATTATTCATATCATGCATTTATTAAAATTAAACTAAATTAATTTATCATTTGTTATCATTAAAACTTAAAAATATTAAAAATAATTATTGATCATAGTCTTACGCAAGGTTTGTTATCAGTCATCGGTAACGCACGACTCGATGATAATATTGTGAAATTTATAGTAAAAAATTAATCGATGTGAAAAATAAATTTGCTATTTTCTTATCGACGGCTACTCATTTGTCAGTTTTGTAAATAAAACGAGGAATAATATACAATACCGCAATTGGAGTATAAAATAAGACGAAGGTTGACTATAATAATTAGTAACATACAATAAATGAAAATGCTTTTAGATGTTAATAAATCACAAATTTTTTAACACGTGCTGATAAACTAAATATTTCACTATGACGTATGAAAATATATGATGAAGTAGAATGTAAAATATTTTTTTCAATGGATAATAAAATAATTTATTGTAAAATGTATTGTATAATAATATGATTAAGAAAAAAAATATATGTATTAAATTATATAAATTATTATTACATTCAATAATAATTTTTATTTTTATTTATTTAAATTATAAATTATAGTTTAAGTCTTTAAAAAAATAAAAATCATATCTAATATTTTTAAAATAAAATTTTACGCTTAAGAGCAGTTGATAGTTAATTTTTAAACGTTTTTTGTTCATGAATCCCATAATAAAATTGAGATGAAATGTATGTGGCATCAAACTATTCGTAACGTGATTGGTCGAATATATCATGAGCATGAAAATATATGCAAACGCTATAGTAAGGCGCGCGCTTGCGCGCGCAAATTTGAATTCTAGTCCTAATATTAAAATAGAGATGAAATGTATGTGAAACCAATTTATTCGTGATATGATTGGTTGAAAATAACTATTCTCATTCTGATTGGTTGAAAGGAAATATAATATACATAAATTCCACATAAATATATCATGACAATAAATATGAGGCGCGCGCTTGCGCGTGCAAATTCAAATTCTAGTCCACTTTTATAATTTAGATGATAAATATAAAAATATATCAAGTAAGCAAACTATTCGTAACGTGATTGGTTGAATATATCATAAGCATGAAAATATATGCAAACTCTAAATTCAGGCGAGCGCAAATTTGAATTCTAGTAAGATAAAATTTCGGAAAAAACGCTTTGCTCTTCGATAGATAATTAAAATATCTTTCGAAAAGCGAAGCGATTTTTTGGAAAATTTTCATTTATTTATGCATAGAAAGCCTTTTAAGATTCCATTTGTTGTCTTCTGAAACTCTTCCAAATTTTTTTCTTTGTTCAAGAATTTTTCTCTTTTTTTCTGTGTACAAGTATGACATAGATCTTCCGTTTGTCCAAAAGAGGGCGAGAGAGAAAAAAGTGTAAACCCTTCTTAATAAAATTTATTAAAAATTTTTTTTCTAGTTTTAAATAATAATTCTAGAAGAATTTTAAAATTTACAGTAAAACAAAATTTTCAATTAAAATTTAATCTTTCTCAAACCTTTACAGAAATTAAATTTTATTTTTAATTTAATAATTTATTGCAAATTTTACGGTAAAACTAAAACAAATTTTTCAAAATAAATTAGTAAGTACTTTATAAAATTAACGTTTTTAAATTAAAAATTCTTTTTTTATTGGAAAAAAATAGTAGAATTATGACTTGAGTATTTTAAAGAAAAGATATGCAATGCTCATGAAAAAATTTTATAATATTCTAATGTAAATAATAATAATAAATTAATTCTACAAGAAAATTCGCTCTAAAATAATCGCGCTTTACGATTACAATAATTCAAAGGAAAAAAAATTTAATTGACATCCTAACAGAGTTAATTATTTCAGCGTATGCAAAGTAAAGTAACGGTTACGGCGAATTGATATTATAATATCAAGTAAATTTGATTATTAATTCCGACTCCTCGATCTATATTATATTAAAATAATTAACATGGAAAAAATAATAAAAAATCAATACTGAATTCCATTAAGAGGGTTGAAGATAATAAGTTTTAAATTATTATCCTTACACTCGTTAGTTTATTATTCAAAATTCTATTTATTAATATAAGTAATTAAATTATTTTAATAATTACAAAACTAAATATTACATACCCTAAAAGGTGAGTTTTTATCGTTATTCATTATCCAATCAAGTAATATAATTAACGTAATTTTGTTAACTACTCCTGCAATTGCTTCAATACATTTCTTCTTAAATTTGCTTAAATTAAATTATTCATTTTCAATAGCGTATATGTATATTTGTGTTTTTTTATTATTCTTATAATTTTATTCTTTTTACAAGCAATCATAAAAATATTGTCGGATAAACTTTCCAAGAGGCCGATGTAATCAATTTTTTTTAAAATTTTTAATTATTTAAATATTTAACTAAATGTATTTCTTATATATTTTTCTTTTTTTTTTTTTTATTTACACTTGTAAATGTAATCGGTTGTACAAATATATTGTGTAATATTTATTTCTTACATCTCAGGCGCAATAACATGCAAATTAAATAGCACTGCGTTATATTTATTACATTTATCAAATAATATCAAACCCTTTGACGGACTTTTAAAATATTTAATTATTATCTTCATTTTATCTCAGCCCACTAAAAGGTTTGAATCAACTACTTTTATGTATTATATTATATAATTTACAATTATTACTCTCAAGATAACATACAAATACCCACTTTATGATCAGGATATTGTTTTAATAATTATAACTATTTTAAAAGCCATAGAAAAAAATATTTTTATGCGTCAAAGTGCGTATTAATACATTTAATGTTTTCTTATTTATCTAATCATTCAATTTATAATTAACAATAATTAAAATAAAATATTTAATTATTTACTCGAGTATTTTATTCCTTAAGTAATATCTATTAATAATAATTAACAGTAATAATTTCGTTAAATTTAAAATAATTTTTTTTTCTGAATTTTTTTCCACAAAGAAAATCTTTTTGTCTTAAATTTCGATTTTATGAATCTTTTATACAAATATATAATATTTACAACGGAAAAATCGAAATATAGTTGATTTGAACAAATTACAGCTGCTTCAATTTATAATTTACACTTGAAAAATATAATTATTTAAATAATAAATTACAAGTTCCAACTGAGAAAATATGATTGTATTTCTATTTTTAATTATTATTTATTCAAATGTTGAAATAATTAAAATAGATTTTTTATACTTTGATACAACTTAAGCAATAATTATCAAAGTTTATTTTTCTTTCTACCACAGCTGAAAAATTAAAAATAACACAATTAAATTACATGGCATCTGTTTTTCTTAGGGGACTTTTTTTTGCTCCGCCTTTCAATATATTTTTTACACATATAGAATACATAAATATATAAAGATTTTTTAGATTTAGATCAATTTTATTTTTCTCCAAAATTTCATCCTATAAAGTAAAGTTAAAAATTATTAATTTTGACCATTTGATTTTAATCAAAGAATCATATTAAAAGTTTCAAAATTTTTCGCTTTAAAACACCGCTAAGTTAAGTAAAAATAAAATAATTTGTATAATATTTAAGTATAGTCAATATCCCTTCGCATATTTACATATGAATTAATGAAGATTGAAAAGTTACTGAACTACATAGATGTGAGTCAGTATGAATTTAATATACAGTCGATTCGTGTTTATGACGTGAGAATTTAATAAAATAGTTTCAATTGAATTACCGATTGTTAAATTATACATCAAACAATTTTCAGTACTGCTGTCTACATAATCTCTCTGTTTATTCTTGATCTATGGTTTGTAACTCACGTTAGCAGAGTATTTGACTGAGGGTGAACCGAGACTTTGGTAGATGATACAGAATCAAATCAAAAGTTTTCGTTACAATAGTAATAATACAATAGCACGGAAATAACAGTCTGTCGGACGTGATTCTTAGATGATGGAGAGTTTAACAAGTCGAGTCTTTACTTTGATTGTATTATATTGTGAATTATATGTAATAGTAAAGTAAAGGGGGATGTAAAGTGTGTTGTAAGATCCCCGATTAAATACTGGCGGGGTGTCGAATAATCGGAATGAAGTGGAGTAGACTCACGCCATACCAGTATGTGGTCGGTATTGTATCAAAGTACAGTATTATATTATTACATGTTAGATTGCAAAGTAGTAACTGAACCAGAAGTTATTCTACTGATTCATAAAATGCCTCCGCATTGGTAATGGCGAGTGTATTATTTTTTACAATTTATTCTTTTATATCAAATGAATAAAAATAAAAAATCTTTTACGATTACGATCTGCCCTCGATGCATGGGCTTAATACTCTGGGACTTTATTTATTTTTTTATTTTCTTCTTTACAATAGCAGCAGGGAAGTACCTGATCATTTTCGCATGATTAAACTTGCGTTTCATCTATGGTAGATAAAATCTTTTGCTGTAAATCTATTTATGTTGGTCTTTGAGTTAAGTGAGTAATAAATCTCAACAATGACCGGTATTTTTTTTTTTTTATTCTTACGATTTTTTTCTAGTCAAAGATTTTTTGAGAATATCATTTATCTCTTAATTATTTAACGTCATGAGGCAATTTCAAAATATATCTGTAAATTAATTTTTGATTATGAATTATCGACCACGTTTAGATACTTAGATAGTCATTAATTCCATCATAAAATCATTATATTTAATCGTTAGTCATTAAGAGTTTAACGAATTAAAAATTTTATGGAAAAATAAACTCAAATATTTATTTTTAAATCGTTCTATATTAAATAATTTTATCATGCATTATTAATTACGAATAATATAACTCAAGACTATTTTTATAACATTTAATATAATTTTTTAGTTATTATTTTTGATTGTAATTTATTTCCAGAGATAAATTAGAGCAATTATAAATTTTATAATTGAAAATTACCAAATGTATCAATTTTTTGTAATTAAATTTATCATGTATATTAAATAACGCCAAAAAGTTGAATAAATCATTAAATTTAATGTTTTTATAAAAACAATAGTGTACACATTTTCTAATAAATTGTTAAATTTTTTTCTTTAGAAGATAAGTAAATCTTTTTGATATATCAATCTTCATTTTACTTAAAAATCTTATAGAGTTACTTTGCTTCTTTCTTCTTTCTCAAGGGAACTTTTGTAAATTGTGAAGTAAAACGTTCATCTTCAATAAAAACAGTAATTTAATTTTTAATAATTAATATAAAGTTAATGTAAGCTCGGAGATTTCAATTGAAACCTTTCATCCTTTAGTCATAAGATTCACCTCCAATTATCATAAGTTTATGCATGAAAAGCCTATGAAAAAAAAAATTATCAAAGAAAGCAACTAAGCACGATAAGTTTTCATAATAATATAAAAAAAAAAAAATTTCCTGTGGTTAAAAAAGATCAAAAGATCGTACCATAAATATATCAACTACCTTATGACATTAAACAAGCGTTACAATCCCTAAACGTCCACGCCGTTGCATCCACACTTAACAGTATTATCGTTAATTATAATTTATAATTATACAAATATTTTTATTGAAGCGTGGTATTCAAATGACACGAACGTCATTCAAAACTGTTTACATATACACTTATTTAAATTTAAATAATTACATTTATCATTTCGAATAATTTCTACTGTACATGTACATTAATAAAATTACACGCATTACTTCAATTTTCATTCTTATTATTATCATTTCAAATTAAAACTCAATCAAATAAATAATTCATCGATAAAACAAATGGAAAATTATCATTGAAGTACATTTGTATAATTCTTATAATTATTATTTTTTTAAATTTAAATACAAAGTATGAAATGTAAATATTAATATATGAATTTATATTAAAGGTGTAAGGCACCATTAACGTATTTACCATTTTTAAATTTATGTCGAAGCGATGCGTGTAAACATTTCCTTACAATTTAATTGCAATAATCTACATTTCACATAAACATTTGCATACATATATATTTTTTCAGGCGAAATTTATTTACATCGGTGGTATATTTATACATGTATGTATAATTCATTTATTTATATCAATAGTGGATGCATTTATCGACCATAGTACATATTAAAGCTCTTGTAAATCTATATTATTGTATATTAATAAATAAACTCACATCGGCACTATTGACTCATATTTTATTATTATTGTTATTATTAATATTATTATTATTAATATTTATGATTAAACACGTTGTTTCTGTATATTTATATATTATTTTTTGTTTGTTTATTAATTAATTTATTTATTTATTTATAAAACAGTTCGGTTTTAATAAGCACGCACGTATTTATACTTTTTTTTTTTAAATAATAATATAAATTCAAAATCGATACTGTAGAGTTCACCGTGTCCGGCGTTGTTTTTATATTTTGTCTTATTTGTTTATTCATTGATAAATAATTATCATCACTGATAATTATAATCGTCATTTATGCCAATAATTTTTTTTTCGGTGATTTATTTGAAGATTAATAAACTTTTAAGCCGGCTAAAAAGTTTAAGGTTGTCGTCAGTATCTTAAGAGTATTAAGCGTTAATTTTTAAATTACCGATTTAAACGGGTTGTCCATTATTTAAGTCGTCTTTCGCGCGTTCCTTGACGGCAAGAGGTAGGATGGGTGATCCTAATGACTTAGTAAGGAAGTCAGGCGAAGGTTTATCCTCTCAACTGGAATGAAGAGACTGCAGCTGTGGATGCTGATGAAAGCAAAGTACCAATGCAATGATGACGACTGCCAAGTATTGCACTTAGATCCCGATCTTGAATCTTCATAATCTTCATCCTCGTCTACGGCGTTATCCTTCCGCCCCCGTAGCTTCAAATCTGCAAGCAAAGTTTTTCCGGTATGTTTATTTTCATACATTACTAAATTCTACGCCTGCACTTTATTATTTTATAAATAAATACTATTTTAATTTGCTTTGTTAAATAGAGATATTATGCAAATGAATTTTCATGAAACAGTAATGCTGGATTTATTTTTTTTTGTATCTTAAAGTACGCTTCATGGATTTGCTACACGGAAAAAAGTAAACTGTAAAACTCACTCGGATTCTAGTTAATTTTTGTAGTTTTAAACTGTAAAGCGGACATCGAGGTGGCAAAAATATAAATATTACAGAACTTTATGTAGAAAGTGTAAAAGCCACAATGTATAATTCAATATCGAAGATAAGTGATAAGTAGCCGTCACTATAGTAAATAACGACTCTCTCATCTTAAAAAATTACAGTTTTAAACAGGAAAAATTGCCACAAGTTAATACTTATAGCATTTAAATAATAAATATTACATAGTGATTATTAAAATCACGACTTTATTGTTTGAAATGGTAATTTTTAGCAGGTGCTAATTACTTATTATAAATCGACTAGTATTTATTACAGTTTACTTTTTTCCGTGTATATAATTTGCATTTTCTTACCTCGTTCTTTTGGCCTATCTTGATCCCCATCCAGCAAATTATTACCCGAATTCTTTCTGAGCTTTCCTAAAAAATTTTAAACAGCAATGAATCAATCATTTTTTTTTCGAATAAATAAATATTATCGAAAAAAAAATTAAATTTACAGATTTAAATTGTGTAAAATGTATGTCATTTTTGCATCGAAATTTTTAATTCAAAATTTATATTAATTATTTTTTTTAATGAGTTATTATTTAAATATTTTATAAAAATAATGTAAATTGTAAATCGATAGTATAAGGCGGCTTAAGTCACCCCAACTCATTTGTACGGAGGTATGTAACTACAAAAAAAAATGATTATTTATTTATATAACAGATTATTTTATTAATTTACATAAATTCAAGTCCGAACTTGATTAAATAAAATATGAGTAATAGTTTCTTTTAAATAAATAAGATATAAAAAAATATAAATAAAAAATAATGAAATGGATTAAAATTGTAGATGTAAATGTGAATATAAATAATAAAAATGAAAAAAAAAACAGGATTAAACTGAAAAAAGTTTATTTAGCTTCGTACTTGAAGCCAGCACTCTTTGAGCACTTGCGTAGAGCGCATTTTTTGTTGCTGTACTGCGAGTAGCCTACTTAGTTTTTGTATTAAGAGTAATTCTGCTCTTTTTTATAACTTCCTCGGGTAGTATAGTAGTGTATAACTTGGCTCGTTTCGAGGACTTTTAATGCCGACTATCGCGTGATGCGGATGACAACGACTTTTTTGACTGCTTGAGTTGACCCACGAGCGGTAATCCCGGGATCATAAATCTCGCTTCGTCGAATCAACCGGTGATTTATCGTCATACTGGCATTTACATTAATTTCTTTCCTGTTAACGAATGTATAACCGCCTCGGCTCCATATCTATGTACGTGGGATACGAGCTAGAGCCTCTGCCTGTGTATGCACCCGTTAATCGAATGTCAGTACGTCGTAAATTCATTCACGGTCGCTATTCATGTTTTATTAAATCGATTGATATCCCCCGAGACTAGTTTACAACAAAATTTTCATTAAACAAAATATTTTTTTCCTTTTCTTCCTCCATATTGCTCGTCAATCTTGACAGGAACTAATATTTTATTCTACCAATCGATAACCATCCGAGGATTCAGAATCTAAATTGGATTAATTATTACTGTGTGATTGTTGTTGTCAATCACGGTAATAATGCTCGGGATTAACTGTCATTATTTAATGACCAATAATGGTTATTGCTTACATTAATATTATTACTGAAAATAGATTTGGTCTTTAGCTTTATTTTGATGATTGACAGTAATCCTTTCTGATACCAATTATCTATCGAATAATAGATACTATCTGTAATCTATATAATTACTTGGTAATCCTTGTATAATTTTTAGCAATTTTATTTTATCGTTATTTTTATCACTAATAATGAAAACGTTACACGTAATACGGCCTGATATTTTCATATTTGTCCAATTTTCATATCAAAACATATATTGAAAATTTTTTCATTAAAAATTCTAATAAAAACTCAGTACAGTGGAGTCTAAAGAGCCGCATTACTACCAAAAATGTCCAGAAAATAAAAAATTTTCCAAAACTTGTTTTCTCAAAATATATCTAAAATTGATTAAAATATAATCTTAATGAAAAAAAAAATACTCTTCAACAAAATAGTAATAAATTAAAAAATAAATTCTCATTAGTCTCCATCTACAGATATAAAATATCATTCACAAGTTGCCGGATAATATTTTTTTCCCACACATAACGAACCTAGTTTAACTGATAAAAACATTGATTAACCATAAAACAGAAAGAAAGCCGTTTCAGGAAAAGTTTTTCCTTCTAGTTGAGATTACCCATTAAAGTACGAAAAGAAACACGAGCTCTCCGAAACTTTAACATACAATCCCATTCATCTATTCATAGACACTCACACATACCTGCACACAATTCAAACCTTCAGACGGGTAAAAAAATATTATGTATCTAATGAAACCACAGCAGAGAGAATCTTATCACAACGGTTCAAGTTATTTAACTATCTCTGTACATCACTCTGTTTTCTGGTGCGTGAAATGCCAATTCTCACTGTGATGATAATAATTATCAGAGCAGAGCCGCGAGGGATGTAATAATCGAGTAAAATCATATAGCGTGTATAGTGTATATTATACATTACATATGGATCTATAATACACTAACATAATGGATAATGTATGGCTGGTGGAGATACCCAACCAGAGAGAGAGTAAGTAGTGATAACATTGCACCCGAACAATGGATCATCGTTTCCGGATTTGCATCGACACATGAACACACGGAGCGACTCCTATTCTATTTCCAGTGTAGTTCTGACACTGCAGCAGCACTACACCGCCAGCTGACTATGTTGTCGCATTTGATTCCCATAAGGTCAAAAGCGTGCAGTGTACAACCAAAATGTCGAGTGTGATACTCATTGTTTATATATGTGTATATTTATTCAAGTACAGACTAGCGTACTCAACGAATAGTAAATAGTCATCGGTTAGATGTATCGACACAACACAGAATACGTCCCGCATGAGGTGGTACATGATAATGCGATGACATCCACACGCCGTCGCAAATAATATTTTTACAGCGTACCGACGTGTGTCAAGTATAATAAAAATAAAAAAGCACGTGTGTATGAGTATCGATAAAAAGTACAAAACATAAAGTACCGAAAAAAAAAAAAAAGAGAGTACTGGGTTCGTGTTAGTTCATGAGCTCGGGGCTGGAATTGGTTTGAATTTGTCAGAGAGAATCCAACCGGAATTATTCTTGACATGTATTATTCTTGCCACGTGTTCCTAGGAATGTGTAAAGCGGTGCGGAAAGACGCAACGAGCCGATTAGGTGTAGGTATAGCTATATGTGTATAGGATTATATTATCGTTATTATTATTATTATTATTATTATTATTATTATTATTATTATTATTATTATTATTATTATTATTATTATTATTATTATTATTATTATTATTATTATATATGTACATAGGAGCAGTGAGAATGAGCAAAGAGCTAACTGATAGAAGATGGGTGGGAGAGCTGGATAAAAAAACCGGAAGAAGGGTGAGAATAAAAGACAAGCAACACAGGGGTTGCAAAAACAGTTTGCTATAAGGGGATGACGATGAGACTCAAAAAGAAAACGAGATAATAAAGTGAGGGTAAGGATTCCATTTTATATAATAAGCCGGTAGGAATAGGGCAATACCAAAAGGCGTCTCGGGCTCAAAGAGGCCAACCAGCTAAATTATATATCACCGGACAGCTTTGTATAATAGCTTGACTTTAGTTTTAAACTCCTTTAAATAAAACTTAGCTTTGTTTTAAAAAGTTGTTGCGTAGTGCCATGTATCTAGGTGTTACATTTGCTATCTTCTTTGCTTTAAGGGTTTAATAGTTGAAGAACTTGGACAGGACTTTTACTGTCAAAATAACGCGAATAAAGTTACGGGGTGCTGTGATATTTTGTTGTTTAGCGAGCTTTTACGGTGATAAAGAATATCTGGTTTAAACTTTTTTTTGCTCTTTTTGTTGGTGGTTGTTTTTTTTTTTTTTTTTTTTTCCTGTTAAGGTTAATGGGCTCTGTGTATTTGGATGTCTGCCAGTTAAAATTGAGGGAATAAATATTTAACACGAAATCACAGAAATTACCTGAGCACATTGTCTCCAGTGAAACGGAGATTTAATCTCACATATATCCTGGTGAGAGAATAAGAACCAGAGAAGGAGAAGGAAAATATCTCGTACAAGAGAAGAGCGCGATAGTTCTCGCGAAGATTAATCGTTGCCACCGGATGCCCTAGGAATTCCGTCCGACGTTAATAATTCCCGAGAATACCTATATATATATATATATATATATATATATATATATATATATATATATATATATATATATATATATATATATATATATTTAATTTATATGTATGTATATTATGTATACAGATATGTAAAAGGGAGATGGTGCATTCTCAACGATCCCACAAATTCAACTAGTCCGAAGTCCAAGCTGTTTGCACTGCAGTCATAGTGCTTTCAAATCATATTACACTTTAAAATATTAAATCATACTAACAATGTCATTTTAAAATAATGATAATAATAGTTATAATAACAATATAAAATACCTTGTTTTATATTGAATTTCTTTGTTAAATCATGACTGAATTCAATATTTCTTAATTGAATTTTCAGATAACTGTCTATTCATTTATGTACGCTATTTTATTTGTAATGCTTTGAGACTCGTGAATTTTACACAAAATGAAAAAAAAATGAAACATTTTTTTTTTTAATTCAAACTTTTGGAACATCCGAGTGCGAGATTTTTGATAGGATAAATTTAAATAATGCAAAGAACTAAAAATTCCAAGAAGATTGAAGTTTTAATGAACTTACTGTCAAGACAAAAGTCAATAGACGGTTGAATGCCTAAGAGTAAATCTCGATTGTAAAATCAGAGAATTTTCGTAATCATGGTAATTCAAATATAAAGGGGATGTTGTAGATATTTAGCGGTGCATCCGCTTAACATCCGGTGCTCGAGTGAGTGTTATTACAGATACAAACAATATCCACAAATCTAGTTCGTGTAATATTTGCCCTGAGATATACTTTAAAGCTTACTCTCCAATCCGATTACTTAAGGATTTGCTTATTCATAGAGCTGAATGAGTGGAAATGAATCGACTGTGGTTTTATTGAAATTCTTTGTTTTGTTTTTCAGATTTTTTATTCCCATAGCATAGCCTTGGTCTTTTTTTAAACATGAATATTGATTTTGTTACACCTCCCCCCAGACGGTATAAATTACTAGCGTAATTAAACTTTGTATAATTTAATTCTGTAACTTGCAGGGCATCTCATATTAAATTTATATTTGCATTACTAACTGTTTCAACAGTTGAAGTTGTTTCAATTAACTTTAAGTATCAGCTAATCGTATAAACTACATAAATGTAGTGTATACATAAATAAATTTTAAATCGTGTACACATAAATAAATTTTTTCAATCATTATTACTGATTTAAAATTATTGTCATTAATGTAAAAAGTTATTCTAATTGTTGATACAATAGACACTTTTATTGTCGGAGAGAAGAACGTCTGGGCATTAACGAGTGCAATCGTAAAACTTTTATTTATTAAGTTGAGTACTCGCGCTAATTAATCAACGACGCATTGCATAATACCGCGACTTGTCAGTACTGTTATGAGACCGCATTGTTTTCAGAAAAAAATAGAATGAAAATTTGTAAAGTATCTCTACAGTAAGTATGATATAAAACTTTTTGCTGGGGTGTAACAAACCCAACTCTCAAGTGGCCTCCTTCAACAATCGCTCTTCATGATTACTACACTTCATTTTGGGTCTATACATATTATATGAGTGCATTTTGAATGCGGGCTTATTATTCGCGTATGTAGATCTATTGTCAACTATTATCTCTCATGTCAGATTGGAGGTATATATAAAATATTGTTCGTTGTTTGTTGCATTGGATAAGTTTCTAGAATATTATTTTTAATTTTGATGTTATGCATACTTTAGATAGAATATAAAAATAATAAAATGGGAGAAGTGATTTGTTGTAACTCTTTTAGGATATTAAAAAATTGATCGTAACATAAAAATTTTTTAAAAATTCATATCAATTGAAATGAAATTTTAGAGCTTACCTCTGTATTGAGTGTCACCATATGTATCGTGCTCGTTATCCGATGTGATTTCTATTAAAATATTTTTATAATTAAATTTTGTACTTCAATAAAAATCATATTTCGTTCAGTTGTTATTATTATTATTATTAAAATTAAAAAAATTAATAATTAAAATAATAATAATTACCATAAAGTTTGATGGTACCATCGGTGTCTCCAATAGAATTTCGGGAAACACATTTGTATGTACCAATGTCGGCAGGGGAAACAGAGCGAATAGTCAGTTTCATTGTGATTTTGTACCCAGTTTCTTCTAGAACCGGCTCATATCTGCCATCTGAAAAATTCAAAGAATATCAGCCCGACTACGCCATCTACGGTAATACCATTTATTTTTATTTTATTTATTAATGTGCTCTCTCCTATGTGGAAAAGAAAAATGATAGGAGAAAAAAAGGAAAGAATTTGATAAAATTTTTGTTACGCTGAAATGATAAAATATGATATAATAAGAAAAAAAAATTATATATATATATATATATATATATATATATATATATATATATATATATATATATATATATATATATATTTTATGGCAGTAAAAATTTAACTCGTTTGTTGAAGAATAACGTCACAATAGTTGAAATCAAGTTTGATGATGGCTTTAACCTATTCAACTGTCTAGTTTATTTTAGTATTCGACACGATACCAACAGAACTAAGTTAACGTGATTTCTGTTTGGATCGACACCATTCAACCGTTTCCGTCTTCCCCATTATCCCAACAACGGGACTGACTATCTGTCGTCTTCTAATTCCGCAGAAAATTCGTCGAGCAGTTAATTTCACACAATAAAAAAATAATCTTTTTTCGTGTCAACCTATCCTTCATTTTATTATGTCAACAGTGCTTCGATTTCGATGCATTCGTCTTTAATTGATTAACATTTATTATTTAAACGCAGATTTCGCTCTACGTCTGCTATGGAATAGAAAATTACTTTGATGTATTTATTATTAAACAATGCCTATGAAAATTGGAATTAATTTTGTGTTAATTTTAATACATTTATTTCTATTATGAATTTCGAAAGATTAAGCTTAAATTTTGTTAGCGTTATTATTGCCATTATTATTGTTATTATTGCCATTACTATTGTTGTTATCTCTTTTATTATGTGCAGTACGGATATAAATACTAGTAGCTTAAACGGAAGTTCTCAGTGCAATTCGATTGAAATGTTGAGTCAGATTTCCGATAAATTTTTTATCAAATAAAAATCTTCTTCCGATTTTTATCGATTAGTTCCGATTCAATATCACGGTCAGTTCAATTATTATTCATTTGTTGATAAATAGCAGTTTTAATCATACCATCAATAATAAAACGAGGTCTCGTAAATTATTTTTCCAATACGATTACTTAACTTGGTAAAAGCATTTCTATAAATTTTTTAGCGTTCATTTATTCCAAAAAAAAAAATTCAGTAAAAAAGAGGCTTTGAATTTTTTAATGATATTTTAAATCAAATTTAAAAAAAAAATTTCTTCATTTAATGAATTGCGATTATAATTTAACATGTTGATTTAAACGTTAATTTTTTAAAATAAATTTAAAACGTTTATAGTCCTATTATTATTTATTTATTCATTCAATTATTTAAATTATTTTTTGATGATATCCAAAAATGTTAAAAAAATAGTCCAAATGACATTTAGTCATTCGAGTTCTTATTAATTTTATAGAGGAATAATTTGCATGTCAATGATGACAGTAGATCTGCAGAAGTCACGCGAATTTACTGATAACTTATTTAAATTGATACGAATTAAAACATTTGTTTTGGATACTCTGTTGAAAGATACTAATGAACCTTTGTTATTTAATTATAGTCATTATCGATCAATAGTTATCCGATTGACAGCTTCATTAAAGTTGCTAAAATGTATATTTCACATGTTCTACTTTCATTACCGACTCCAATGAACAATTTATTTGATGAATCTCAGTCAACGAGACAATTAATTTTTTTTTTTGGTTTTAATTTCAAGATAACTGATGAAAATTTATTTTTGCACCATACTTTATCACATTAAATTAATAATAATAATAATAAAGCAATAATTAAATCAACATAATTATGAAGAATTTTAATGGTAAAACAAATGAAATCGAATACTTACAGGGTGAATATTAAATATTTTTGTTTTTATTGCAAAAAAATGAAAAATATTACGAAAGGTATATTTTCCACGGAACATGAAAATAAAATGCTTTTTATATTTTATGATATAATGTAATATTGAATAAAAAGAAAGTAGTTATGATGAGGCAGTAAAAATATTGTGTTGCTAGTTGGGAAAGCGTTATAATAGATTTGCAGTTAACTGAATAGATAGTAAAAAAAAAAAAAGAAATGTAAACCTCCAGATATGGGATGTGATGTCTTAGGTGGCTGTTGTTGCCGCTATAGTGGGTGTATAGTACCAAATAAAATAGCCGATCGACTGGAATGAAGCGGCATAGAAAGGAACACGGGCGATTGAGTCCATATAGGAAATTCGTTTAAAAAAGGTAGTTGTAGGTACTAGAAGGTAGTTGGTTGTCAAAAAAAAAGTCAAAAAATAAACATTCGCGGGTGAATGAGGTCTAAATAACACAGTTGATGCAATTCAAACATATTCCCTATTGCTGTTTTTTCGGGGTTCTTTTTTTTTTTAATCAACCATCTGACTATGAGAAACAGCATTGGTTGACAGCAAAGAATAGAAAGTTGTGCTGTTTTATTGTAATAATTATCAATATGTAAAATAATATTGCCTTTACCGTATTTATTTGATGAAATTGAATTTTTTTTAGTTAAATTTAATATTATAAAAAATCTTTGATTTTGGGCTTTTTTAAAATTTTATATATATTTTTAGAAACAGCAAGTTTTGTTCCGTGATTTTTTTTATTTAATTATTGGTAATTGATTATTGGTAAATTACGATAAAAATAATCGAAAAATTATTAAGACAATGATTTTTTATTCATGATTCGTAATTTTCAACAGTCACATAGCGACTGCAGGCTACTGGTAATAAATAAATATGAGACAGAAATAAATTACTTTTAATTATTAAATAAACACATTATTGAAAATCAATGCGAAGCGAATAAAGAAAAATCAAAATTTGAAGGAAAAGAACAGATTATTTTATTAATTGATAATGATAATAAAGAGATGATATTGATATGGAACCTATTAAATTATTAATAAAATAAAGATAAAAAAGTGCTTTTTCGGCTATCGTACCACTAATCTATTTAATGAGTTATACAGTAAACATGAACGTGAAATGTAATCCGTTAGAAACAACAAGAGGGTCAAATGTTTACAGCTCCCTATTGTACATACTATTAATTACATTAATTCTCGGAGCACAAACGTCCGGATTGTTATTTATATTGCTTTAACAGCAGTCATCTACAAATAAAAGTTAAATTGATTGCTATAAATAAACTGATGATAGATAATACGTTTCGCTGATAGTTAACTTTACTCTTTTGATTTACGGGGTAGAAACATTTTTAAATAAATAATAAGCTGTTAAAATAATTTAAAATTAAATATATAAATTTTTTATGCAAGCCTGACCAGGTCCGATAAGAAAATCGTGCATTTTTATAAACTTCTTTTTCAAATATCGTAAATCTGATAATTTTTTCGATTGAAAAAAAAATTAATTACTATTGATTACCATTAAAAAAAAATTACAATTGAATTTACGACCCATTTTTCCTTCATTAAACTTAAAAAATGAAAAAAACAACAGAGAGTTGAAACAAATATTTAATAAAAAAATTACCTTGAGCAATTATTTCCGCTGTCTCTTTTGTCCAATAATTTATCGACTTTGGGTATGCCTCTGACAGACACTCAAGTGTCATCTTTTGACCCAGCCTCACGCCAACTAGTTGATTCTGTATCCATATCATCGGCGAAACTGGACGAATTTGTAATTTGTAAAAAAGAAAAAAAAACATCAATTAATATTCTGAAATTCTCACTGCTGACTAATTAATAATTTATATGTCCAATGTACATGCATTGAATCATTTATTTCTTTATTTAATTAAGGAGTTAATTGATTAATACATACAATGGACAATTAGCATGATCCTTTTACTGACGGAAGGCGGCACACCATTTGATGCGATGCACAAATATGATCCCATATGCCCGCGAGTAACCTTGATTATCCGCAAATATGATCCCTCGACACTTTTAACTGTTAATTAATTAATTAATTGATTAATTATATTATTATGATATATTGTATCGTAAATTTAAATCATCGGGTAATATTTACGTAATTATTTTGGGACATTAATTAACGGTTCTGTATATATAAACGGTACAATACTAATACACGCACTAAAATCGGTAAAATAATAAAGATATTATGAGTGTAGGTAAACATGTTTGTAGAACAAGTTAACGAGAAGAGAATAAATCAATAGTAAAACAGTCGGTATTGGTACAATGCCATCAGCAGAGATTAATCAAAGGATTGTATTTTTTAGCTTATTGTGGATTTTGTAGTGGACATTGGGCCGATGGTACCTCTATGGCTGTATGTTTTGTTGTATGTGTAAGCACGCGATACCACTACACCAACTCTGGTGTTAGTTTAAAGCAGTTAAGGGGCAAAACCGTGTATAAAGCGCTCTGATTCAGCATGAATTTTCACACAGCATTAAGTACAGTTTACTTATCCGTAAGTTGAGGATGTCGGCATTTACCACAATTAAATCCGCTCGAGTATTTGTCTTCCAAATTGCATGTACCATGGTACCGCCAAAGTGAACAAAAGATCTGCCCGCCATTTAATGAAATTTATTTATACTTTTTCTCAAAGATCATTAAAAGTAAAATATGTAGCTGTGAATCACAAAGTACTTTGACGTTCATGTCCTCATTTCATAAACCCGGACCGGAGATTCCGCACAACTTAACTAAGATCTTTGGATGTTAAATCTTAAACCTTGAATCTTAGATCCAGCGAAAATACTTTGAGGATTATTTAGTGGGTTCATGTTACGTCAACGAAATGCACCGAATTAATTGTCTGTGATTTAGCCAGTTGATGAGGATCTATACGTTTAATTAAGTGTTTGGTGAGAAAATCGACCCCAATTTTAAGTAGATTTTTGAAATAGTTATATTTATTATTACTCACATGACTGGTTGAATCATTTATTCATGTTTATTTTACTCGGGTCGGACGAGTACTTAGTTATTTTTTATTAACGTTACATATTATTCATTTGACAGTTTTTATCGTTAATTAAATAGATAAAGGAAATAAAAATAATAAAACATTACAGTTGAGATCGTATCCTGTAAATTATTAATTTATAGCAGGTCACTTTTCACAAGCTTCAAATACAAATTTATTTTATCTAAAAAATTGTCATTAAAAAAAAAAAGTATAATTAATAAAAGTAATATTTGAAAAAAGGACTTTACGAATTCATTTAAAATGTCATTTAAATCATCATAGATAGACTATTTTCTTAAGCTGCCCATTTTGCCCAAGCCTGCTCTATATAACTGATAAGCTGGCTATCGCTTGGGTTTCACTATGTCAGAGCTGTTACACGCGAACCTTACAGACCATAAAACTAATGTCCTGACTTAATTCAATTGTTAAATTACTCACTTTTTTCCATTCACTTTACTATCTTTTCAAATTTTATTTTATTGGAAAATTAAAATCCTCTCTATAATGTAAATTCAACTTTTATACCTAAATCGTAGTTTGCCTATATATTATAATGAAGAACACAAATATTTGCTGCTGCAATAAAAATGCGGTATCGTCGAAAAAAAATATTTAAACTAATAATTGAATAAACTTTGTTTTTGTTTTGAAAGTTTTTTTTTTATTAGTTTCATAATTGTTTTTTTTTTTTTTTTTTTTTTAACTTGCGTTGTAACTACACGCGAATTTGTTGATTTCACGCATTCATTATTGGGAATATATATGTATCAGGTACAGAAATAGGAAGAGTATGAGAGCTTGTCGATTTATTCATGTTATCGCCTCGGGGGAAAACCGTATATGCGTCTAACGCTTGTTTGCCAATTTCAATGCAAATACACAGTAGAAGTACTTCTGGTTTGTAACAAATGGATCACAGAACTGTTTTACGATGTTGCTTCTCAGTAGTGTCATACTACTTTTTTATTATTTTATTACACAGTAAAAAATTTAAGAAAGTAGATGTAGTAAAATACCAAGCAAACTTCTGTTTTATTTATTTATACTACTTTTATTGCAGCACTTTCTCAGTTAGTTTTTCACCTTGAGCTTTGAGGTTACATTCCCTTTGAGGTGAGTAGAAAGTTTTTGAAATGTTATTTAAAAATAATAAATTAATAAGGTAAAATCACTTGCGGTTAACGTTTTCTCAATGCTAATTTTTTTTTTTTTTCATTCGGAACTTTGAAAATTAGTTTCAATCAAATTTCATAGCAAATTGGATCACTTCACGACAAGTCAAATCAATTAATATAAAGTTTATCAATATTACATTTTGAGATAGAAAAATAATACGGAAATAAACTGTATATTTAATGAACCTTGCAGAGTTTTTGAACGAACGAAGAAAATGGTAAATAATTAAATAACTTTTCATTAAACTTGTTCTACTTTCTTGATATCCGACCATTGATTTTTTAAATAAAAATGTTCTATATTCATTTAATATTAAAAACAATTCTTTTTTTTTTTTTTAATCTGGTAATGTAATTGAATAGTGATTAGTATAAACTAGAATTCATACAGATTATCTATACAATTTACCTTTCTGATCATTTCCAAGGAACGTCTGGCCATCTTCACGACGCCAGGTGATATTAGGAGACGGTGACCCGTTTGCTGAGCAGCGTAGTGTTACATTGCTACCCTCTCTAACAATCATGTCCGTGCTTGTCTCATGATCGATTATGTCCGGTGGTACTGGAACAAGATAAAACAAGTTTATCAATTTATCAACATTATGCTAACTAGATACATGGTAAATAGACCCCTTATTACTTAGTTGATGATGTTCATCTCCGATGATTTGTCAATTTGCTGACAACAATTGATCTTACATGCTCAATAGCATCAATATATTGAAATTTAGAATAATCACCACATGATTACGTTTGAAGATCAAATCTGAGCAGTATTTTCCTTTCTATCGGTGTACTCATATTAAAGTGTAAGTACAAATATGAGTACAATTGTAGAAGCAGGAAAAATATTTTGCTGTAAATATTTTCTCCATTTCTACTTTAGTAAAAATAGAGACATTTGAAATTAAAAAAAGAAAGGACTAAGTTGACAATTTTTGAAACTATTTATAATTATGCAATTATATATGCATGAGAATATAATGAAGAGGTGTTACTTAGAGAACTATCTATGCCAATTTACGAATATGTTCATGATCATCATTCATTTCTGAAAGTAAGATAACTAATTTACATAAATGAATCCATTTATAAGTTACATCAAAATAAATCATTTAAATATAAATAGTAAAAAAGAAAGAGGGGTTAAGGATAACGATAAACGAAAAAGCTGGGGCACTATTTAATAGACTCGATATTTATAGCATGTTATTCAAGTAACCCCTGCATCCTAAATGTCGTATGAGTGAATGGATATATTGTGCGCCGAGGATATAACGGAAGAAATGCGATAAAGAAAAAATAAAAGGGAAGACGAGAAGTGAAAGGTCACACCTCGGCATAAATCAGGCTAGTCTCTCTCACAGGGAACCGTTACCAGCCCAGAGTGTACCGCGTATCCGTAATAAAGCAGAATGATAACGCGAAACATTGTATCCGGCGGAAGTGGAAGTGGAAGCTAAGTAAAGTATAAAGTCGTGGAGGACAGGAACACGCGGGCTTGCACTATTCGTAGTCATCGTGACCATTAAGCTGCCTCGTGTCTCTCAATCATCCCCTAAAACCGCCAGCTCAATCTACCCCGTACTTCCGAGCGCCTCTGGCATGTATTGGGGTGAGACCGTAAAGAGGGGGAAGGGGGGGGGGGGTAAACACGTTTCTCGCACAGGATAATGTCTTACTAAAGGCAACTACTACCACTGCTGCCGCTTAAGCAAGTACTGGGACAACGTGAATAGGTATCCTATTCGCGCTCTAGGGTATGAGCGTCTGATGATATACAGTATGGTCGCAGGCGGTGAGACCGATTTTATTTCGATCCCCCTTTGACCGGAACTCGATTTGCGGTTGAGTGCTCGTATAGTTGATGCTGAATTGGCCGGTCAAAGCCGATCTCCTGCATTCCTATTCGAGTACAGTATATATGTATATTTTTGTCTGTCTTGCTTTTACGATTGCTCAGTTCAAAATTCTCGTGTCCTTTTCTCTCGCTCTTTACGCTCTACTCTACGCTACAGTGTCACAATATTCTCTACAATATTCCCATATATATTCGTGGCCACCTGCCCGCGCTCGTCCCCGTTTGAACCTAGAGTTAGTCAGCTTCCGTGCTTGTTATATCACTATACTATGCTACCATCCTCGAATCAATCCGGGGTCAGTTTCCGTCAGGATTCAGTCATGCTGACCCCCACTTTGAGTGATCAAACTCACAACACGAGAAAATATCGACTGGTATGGACTTTTTGCTTCGAGCTAAATTTTATATAGAAAATAAATATACTCAGGAGGAATTTTTAATAAATACGCTCTTGTAATTTCGAGCTTATAAATTTTAATACTGATAAGTATTTCGTTTATTGGAAATAAAATATAAAATAGGTTACATTTTCGTGTCTTAGTAACTCGGTGATCTTCAATTGGGTTAAATTTTTTCTTGCCAGTATCTTAAGACATCTATTTTTAATAAAAATCGATTAAGGTAGTAATAATTAATCTTAATGCACGATCTTTTACTGTACATATGTTTTTTTTTGCACAGGAATATTCAGTAATGAATATTATATGAGTCATGGGTCATTAAGTCTTTCAAATTTTTAATTTCAGTACTAAAATCCAAAAATATAATACTTATGATCGTAATAAATAACTTCTGGCTAAACTGAAATTTATAATCCATCAGTAAAATTTATATCTTACATCAGGGAGCAATCGAAGTCGATCAGATAAGCTTTGGCTTCTGTTAAATAATGCGTTCATCTAGTCTATGCAATGCTCTTTTATATTTTTTTTTTCTCTACCTTGATATATATTTCTCCAACAGTGCAGGTTTCTGGTTGACAATAGATGAAATACTAACAATTAAACTAAAACAATCTTAAGACAAAGGAAGAATTTCCAGTACTTTTAACATAAAAAGAAGCACAAACAGTGTCTTTCATTTTAATTAAATCATATACAATCATTAAAAATCAATTATCATAATAATTAAATATTGTATATAATATATATCGCCGCTTACGTAAACCTCATAAAAGTTACTTTGAAGAAGAAACCGTGTAAAAATATCTACGGGCCAAAAAAAATTAGCATTGTGACTTTGAGAATTTCAAAGGTAAATTGTTCTATTGAGTTCTAGGGTTCACTTCGATAAAAAATAATTTTCATAATTAGTAATAATAATAACTTATAAAAAATTCTCTTTGGTTAAATTTCTTCACAAACATTTAGAAGACCATGATATTTATTGTCAATTAAAAAACATTGTTTATTTTTAATCAATAAAAATTAATAAATGACATCGGAAAAAAATGATATTATTATTTTGAGCTTTAATATAATTTTACGTGTACCGTAAGCTTCACTACGTCAAAAGCAATACAGTATTGCGTTATTAATGCTGATACAAAGCCGCTTTATTCTGTGATTAAAAATTCGTTTGTCCTTGTGTGTCACAGTCTTTTTTTTTTTATCCCAATTTTTTTTTTGCTTTTCAGAATAATGAAAATGAGAGCGAGAAGTGTACATAAAAAAAGGTATATTAATCACGATCGACTGCGCGAGGCAGATTAGAAAAAAAAACTGAAAAAAAAAAGTACACAACACGTACATACTGTGATAGACAATAGATAAAATAAAAATATTTATTGATACAAATAGAATAAATACTAAAGTAAAACGAATGGTCTATCGATCAAGAGAAGTCAAATTTCATACAACTCCTATAGACCCAAGGGTTTTATAACTATACATGTAACTTATGGATGTAAATATCTATAGAACATATTTGCACGTATACAGGAAAATGAAGAAGAGGATTTTACGAATTTATTCGTAGTCTATCGCTCACGTGATTTAGTTTTTCATTTTTCTTCCAATTTGCAGGGTTGATAGGTTACCAGTATAGTAGCCCGAACAATATAGGTGAAAGTATATTTATACCACTACTGTAGGGCACTTTTATCCCGTCTGTGTTACACATGAAACACAATATGTATTATTATTGTTGTTATAATTATTATTTTTTTTTTATACCCATTTGGGTATTTATTGTTATATTTCTATACCAACATCATCATCACTACAACTAATGAGATTTTTACTTCACAACAACATAACAGCAAATCCGGTGGCACACGAGGAAAAGTAAAATCCCACTATATATCAAATGGACACTGAAGTCTCGCCCTCGTGGCTTGAAAACGCAGTAACTCGTTTTCACTTGGGAAATTCTAGAAAACCATTATATCGACTAAGCCGTGCATTATTCCGTACACCACCAAGCCGTCAATAAAAAAAATATATACAATAAAAGAGAGTACATCGAATATTACTGCTAAAGTATTTATAATAAAAATAACAAATTAATGCTTTCATGAAATACAAAAAATAATGGTATTCATTCAGTTTTATATCTAGGTAGATATTTATAATTATTAATAATCAATTAATTTAAAAGTTACAGACAAATAATTTAAGTCCATTTCATCTGTTTAACCGATGGATCTAAATATTTAATGAAGGTCCAATTTTATGTAATTAATGTCGATTAAAGTTGTTAAAAATTATTTAACTCAGAAGATATTAGTTTCATTACAATAATAATTCATTTTCAGCGACTGATAGAGATGATTTTATCATTATCCAAATTTATTACGATAATAAGGAAAAACGGATCATTTTTATTTGTGGTATATTATATTATAATAACTAAATGAGAATTTTTAGGACAAAAAGATCCAAATAATAATTTATAGTTATTATTATAAAAAAAATTTTTTTTACTACAGATAATCTCGATACAAAAAATATTGATACCGAAAAATGATAAAAGGAAAATGAAAGCATAAAAGTAGATACTAATATTTTATGTTTCAATGCATATGTTTCATTTTTCCTTTATTTTTTATTTTCAATGGATTCTTCATCAATGAGTAAGTACTAGAGTTATCTTGATAATTTGAAACCACAGTCGACAACCCATGGTAGATAGTATGTAGTGTACGTGATATAGATTCTTCTGACGTCTATTCATCACTAATTCAAACACATGAGTGCTTGAAAATAAAAAAAAAATTGTATATACATATATATATTTTTTTATAGCATTCCTGAGGCAGAGGAAGGTAAATTAAACAGTTCAAAGAACCCACGAATCAAGGGATTACAAAGTTTTCAGTTTTATATTTGTTGTTTTATAAAACTTTTTTTAAGTAGCTGGAAACAACAAATTGGATTTACCTGTGAAGTAGTCTCGGTGCTTTGATTCGAAAACATTCAAGTAGTGGAAGATAATAAAGTCCGCTTGAAGCGTTATATAGAAAGAAAAGTTTAGTTTTAAAAAATAGAATATGGAATGTTGGAATAATTAAAATAGAGAGAAGAGGGCTTATTAAAAATCATTTCTCTAAAATATAAACTATATCGATCGTTTGTATCGTCGCATACTTACTGGTGTATGTATTGAGTCAACTATTTATTCATCGTAAAACGTCTGAACTACATCTGGTTGTACTACTGAATATACACTAAAAATTCGTAGGAAGGTATTTAAATCGCTATATCTTTAAATAATTCTAACAATTGAATGAATCAAGTGAGAATAATTATTCTGTCCATTAAATAATTTATTAAAATCACTTATTTACTTTGTTTTCGATCAATCGAAGATATTGTATTTACACGAGAATTTAAGTAGAGATTCAATTGTATACTGTATGTTGCTATATAAACAGTAACAAATATTTAGATCCAAAGTTGTCGATATAAATATATGCATACAGACATTTTTTGGTTGTTGTTGTTGTTGTGTTGTATCATTACTGCTTTCATTCACCATTAACGTCGGTACATAAATATAATACGTGGATTCGCTAACGAGGCTGGCCGGATACAGCAGTTATCGGGGCGTATTCACCGCTATTAGTGTGTTAGTACCTACAGTGTTAGCAATATTGTCGAAACTGTCAGTAGTATATCATGTTCACAAACCTGATGTTCTACTACTGTACTGTTTATTCTAGTGCTACTACTCCAATTGATGAGAGCTCAACGTATATTTATTTATTCTATTTGTAAATTCAATCTATGTGCTTTACACATTAAACCGGATTAAAATGTTGTAGTTTAGAAAATTATCCGATTTTACGATTGCTATCACAGTGTGAAATTTTGTTTAGTTACCAAACAGTCAAACAAGTTACGATGCTATCGTTTATGACAGAGGTCGTATATCAACGCTACTTTTGTGATATTGATTTTTTTCGATTCTTATTATAAAGTACCCAAGCAAAAAAAAATTTTTATAATGTTTAATTATAAATCGATATTTATTTCAAAGCATGAATTTAAGAAAAAATTTATAATGAAACTTTATTTCTTTTTGTCTGGGTTAATTTTGAAGTTGAACTATAGTACAGCCTAAAATTAGATTATTATATAAAAGAATAATAGTGATATCTATCAATCTTATCATCACATGGTCCAACAATGCTTATTGTATCAGAATTACTAATTATCAATATTATCTATTATTGAAATAATACCAATGCATGTACAGTCATACATTCAATAGAATAGATTCAATAATTATAATATGTTCCAACTAATACGATGTTGGGCATAACATACACAATATATCCATGAAAATTGCCTGTCGCAGTGATTACCGCGTAATACCAATAACAAATTGGTAACATGGCGAAATACTTGATTGATATTAATCCAGTAAGCAGTGTTTTTAATTCGTTGAGTATACTTCACTGATGTGAATCTATAAACATAACAATGTATGAAATCATATATTATATAATTAGAGCTGATAAGATATAATATATATATATATATATATATATATATATATATATATATATATATATATATATATATATATATATATATATATATATATATTATATAATTATACATATTTACATTACATAAATTCAAGCGAAATCGTTTTTTCTCGGGTTGAAATTCGTTTGAAAAAATTTGGGGTAATCAATGACGCGCGCCAAGTACGATAAAAAATTTTTTTCTTAATTTTTAAATTTTCAACAAATTTTTTTCAATTTTTTCAACATTATGACGGTTTCTTGGTATTTTTTTGTATTTAACTTTTTTTTGTATAGAATGAAAATTATTGTAACGAGTCTTATTTTTTTTTGCAAAGTGCAGATGTTATTGAGATGAGTTTTATGAACGTGGACTTGGCGCAATTTTTTACAGTGAAACTCTTTTTGTTCGGATTGATATAACATAAAATGTGTAGGTTAAAAATTTACTACAGAGATGGCCAATGAAATTTAGAAATAAGTAATATCACGGAATATTAAATTAAAAAGTTATACGGTAAACATTGAGACAAAACTAAATCAAAATGAATTAATAAAATATCTCTGCTGATTTAATAAAAGCGACTTTGTTATTTTTCACTGTCCAAGTTTATGATATAACTTTGAAATAAAATAAAATCAAAAGTTTTTCATTTCTTCTAAAAATAACATATTTCCATACTCTAAAATGTCTTTTTTATCGTTGGTGTATTCAAAAGTTATTTAATTATCTTTGAAATAAGACCTCTTGTATACCGACAAAGTAATAATATCGGTTCCCAAGATAATTTTAATTATATTAAAGACAAATTGTAACTTAATAAAATTAGTATTGAATTTAAATTATAATCTTGTCATCAATATTCTTCAGAAAGTCCTTGGAGACTAGTTAGGTGTACAGTGAGATACCGAAAACTTTCACTTACTCGTCAATCTCAAGTCCAACAAGGGAAACCACCATCAGGCCGTCCTTACTTGAGCTCATCTGTAAAAGTTTCGAGCCGACAAGACGTTAAGGATGCCAGCAGAGGCTCTCGGATGTTTCGTCAAACCAAGTATACAATAAGAAATTTTCAATGCATGTACAGGTATATAATATATGTATAGGTAACAAGTAAAGTCCTCTAAAGTCTTATAAACTTCCATTCCATTAGACTTTATTTTTATTTTTCTCAATTTATATTATAGTCTTTTTTTTTTTTTTTTTAACTCAAAACACTAGAAACTCAAGACCTTTTTACGATAATTTACCCGAAAAGATTCCAGACTACTTGTCGTCTATTGATGAGTTATAACGTCTAAGGTTTTAGTCCCCAAGACCATCATTCAATATCCGATAATTCTCAAAAAGATTATTTCTACCTCTGGCGTTTTATTTAGTATTTTTTCCAAAGCCGATTAAAAATAATCCTCGAATAAAATTAAAAAAAAAAAAAAAAAAAAAAAAAGTAACTGCTCACTGGGCTTTTAACTTAAAGATTACTGCTTCAAACAATAAGATTTTATTTTTATTTTATATTATTATTTTTATTTATTTTGTTCTTTATATTTTTATGTGTCAATAGTCTCTACCCTTGAGAACGTGATATCAAAATCAAATAAAAGATCAACAAAGTGATAGCTATATAAAGAATAAATAACAATGAAAAAAGTCATCTCAAAATAATAAAAATTTCACTGACAAGAAAGGCATCAATGTAATCTACGATTCTTAGAGTTTGTATTTCTACTTCACTTTTTCGATTTGTACTACACTGTACAATACTATACTACACTATACGACAAATGTTTACTTTTTTGTTGTGTATATACATCGAACATCTAAAATAGTGTTCACATATCACAAGCCAACGAGCAATCTCGTCAATGGAAACCAATTCTTTTGTAAGAGTATAACTTGTACACATATGTGTATTTGCACTATTCTGATTTGTCCAGGCTTGTGAATCCACTATTCTTGTGTCGGAATTGAAATCACCGGCACTTGTCTTTTTCACTTGGCCCGAGTACGACTCGAGGTTTTATCCGACGTTAAATTTGTCTCTGCAGTATTATACGAGCAACCTCTTTTACTTTTACTCACCCTGACACAATAACAACAGCACAATGCATATGTATCATTATACTATTGCATTTGCTGCACTTTAGAAACCTTGAAGGGTAATCTCACTATTCATTACAACATCACCAGTCTTTTCCTAAAAATAAAAGAGTCAGTTGACTAGTCTACTGCAGGATAAAAAAAATAGAAACACGAAAAGACTAACCACCCTTTATTTTTCTAACTAAGTACTTGTTCGTCTTCTTTCATCTGTTATGTAATATTATGTATATGTATTTGTATAACTATAAGGTTCTCAGAGCCATTATTTTTCTCTATGATATTAGAAAATGTACGCAATCTGGAGCGCCGCAAAGCACACCCGTTGGAATATAAAGAGAAAGCCTCACCATCTTATACCCAATTCGCCGCACCTGCACCACGTCAAGTAATCGCAGGCACGGCTAAAAAACCGCTTGTCCCTATTTTTACTTTATTTTTAACTTTGAAAAATTCATGACTTTCGTACATATTTTATACATAAACGTAATAATAAAAAAAAAAGTTCTAGTATGAGCAAATATCCAGTGACTAACAAGTTTAATAAATAGGATCACTTTTTATTATTTTTTCAAGTCCTGAATAAAGTTTGATTTCTCATTACTACTCGTTATCTCATCAACTTTTAAACATTTAATGGCTATGCAGAAACTCGAAATATAGAGTCAATTTATATTATTATAATTTCAAATTGCCACTAGCGAGTTTCATATTTAGTATCTTGACAAGCAAAATAATCCGATGGAGGTAAAACTAAGTGTGCTTCTTAAAAGTTATATATGCGTATTGGTAGAATTTTAATTTGTTATTTATAAAAATACGTTCGTGCTTTTGTAAATCCAAGAGTTTAATATCAGAGGAGTTCATTTGAAATTAATTATTTCAATTGATATAACATCAGAGAAGGTAGTTTAATATCTACAGTCGGGGTTACTACGTTCAGAACTCAGTGAACTTGATTGGATGGCACGAATATAGTTTGGCTACCATTTTCGTACTATTTGTATTCTATCTTTGTCGTACAGTTTATCTGTATCTGTAGATGCATTATACAGTGGATGAAAGGTATATGCATAGGTTTTAATCCCTTCCTTTCGTATACTTGCATTAGAATCCCACGACCACAGAGAAAACGATCGATTACACACCAAAGTCTAGTTAACTCAAAGTCTACTGAGCCCATTTTGCCGTTTATGTACAACCATCAAAGTTTCAACATATGTGCTTTAAGATTATTAATACGGTAAAATGAGTTTTCGTGCTCGAATAATTATTTTGTTTCTTCAATAATTATCCTCAAGCTAAAATTTGCAGGTTATTATCATTCAACTACTTTTACATTTGATTTTGTGTCAAGAAAATTGCTTAAACAAAATTTTTTAATTAACTGGAACTATTTTAAAAATTAATGAAAAATACATTTATCAACATATAATATGAATCAAAGTTTCTTGATGTTATTAATTTCTTTATGAATAATAGAAACAATTTAACATGAGTGTATAGCATAATGACAGAAAGCCCTTTCATGTGAGAGATAAAAAAAATTTACACTGATGTGAAATATTAAATTTAAAAGTTACTGAGCACGTGATGCCATTGAAAATTTTTTATAAAAAAATAGGAACGAATTTTTTAAAGAAAAAGAGACGTCGATATAAATTTATTTGTAAAAATAAAACGAGTGATTTGTATTGTTAAATTTAAAATGAAACCATATATATAAAATTGTTATTATTTTTTTGTGTATTTTTTATGAGCATACACCCGAAATGTGTGTTGGTAAAATCTTAAGTGAAATAAGATCGGTATTCCGGGGACGTTGAAACTGGCTATATTCCATTCGTGGCAATTTAATCTCGTGAATTCTCAGCCGGTACTTGTATACGCCGACTTGCCTCAAATGTTGTAGTTGTGTATAAAAGATATTTCTCTCTTTATTTTTCTTTCTTGCATTTCCTATTTTTTATCTTTTATATCTCTCTTTTTCTTCTACACGTACACGTATATGTATAAAAATAGTATTTCATTGGGCCGCTGTGTACAGAAACCAGTAAGAGAGCTAGACCACTTACGATAGTCGGTATTTGGAGGTCTCCTCCCACGTGAAATCACCCCTAGAGTTTTTCCTGTACGTTGATTCACTGTACCAAAAAATGTGTAGCCAGGAGACGTAAAATAAAAAGAGTTCGACTACGCTTGAGAGCGTGCTTTGATCGTAAAATGAATTTAATGGGATTGAAACTGCGCCTCTTTTTTCGTACATTTATGGCTAATAATGTTAGACTTTTTTTACTCTTTTAATTCCAATCAGTACGTGCAAAGAAAAATGGGTTAAAATACACTTTTATTACCTTTTTCCAATTAGTACGTGTGAACAGAATTATTAGCAAATTTTTTTTATTATTAGTTTATCAAGATAGTTGTCGACACATATTTTTTACTTTTCATCTGCATTAATAATTTTTTATTTCGAGTCAAAATATTATAATTTTGTTAAATAAATGTATGTATGCATTTTAAGCATTCAACTCACACATTTTAAATAAAAACAAAAAAAATTTCAACCAATAAGAAACAGAATAAGTCTAACAATGCAACCGACTACTCGCTAACTTAATGTGTAACGCTAAAGCTTTTTCTAAAGGAATAAAAGAACCTGTAAATCAAGTTACATTCATTGCTGCTTGAATGTGAAAATTTTTTTGTTAAAAATGGATAATTTCAAAACTTTTTGATTATTTTTATGAAAATTCACCAACAAGTGCGGTTAATTAATGTTTAAATTTACTTAATATTACAAAAACAATGATATGAATGAAAAACTATGCAATAATTAAAATAAAATAAATAAATAAAACAATGACTTACCCACAACATCGAGATAGCCAGTCTGACTTTTCATAGGATCTGTATTTATTTGGCACATGTACCAACCACGATCAGTCTCTCGTACCTCTCGAATGTGCAGGAACCAGGTTCGATGGTCACTGTGGGTAACCCCGATCCTGTGGTTTTTGGTAATAACATGATTCGCGATTGTGAGAATCGTCTGAGTGTCAACTCGTAGCCATGCGACCTGAAACATTATTCCATTGTTTATTTATTCATTTTTTGTTTTTAAAGGGATTTACTTTATTATCGTGCATCAGTACACACAGCTATTCTTTCCGGCTTTACAAAGCTGCAGTAAAACACACCAAAATAACGAGAAACAAAGCTCCCGGTTATTGTTTGGCTATGAACAACGAAAAAGTTCACGTTCATAAACAGAAAGTTACAGACATTTTTCCCCAGAATAAAATGTATCATGTATAATACTTTGGTGGTTGATATCTCTACCTGAAAAATAATAACCTCGCGAAAAAGTATGAAGATACAACGACGGGTTTCATATTATTTTGTTTTTCCTTTTTAAATATATTATAGCTTTAAATTATGCGCCATGTTACTGAACTATTAATTGTATGAATAAAGAATAACGCTAATTTAAAATTTCGATCGATGTTGAATATTTATAAAATCAATTATTGAAAAATTGACATTTCATCAGACATTTTATAAAATATTGAATAAATTAATATTTGAAGCAATACTTTTGATTCCAGCTAAAAAATATTTTTAACTCTCCACTTGCTCCGAGTCTACAACAGGTAAAATTATTTCCTAGAGTGTAAAGAAATTATCTTAAAAGGTCACATTAAACTAAATTAAAAAGTTACCGAAAAATTATCTTCAATGAGTCATCGGGGTGATAAAATTTCTGGATTATCGATTCTCATTTTATAGTCAATTTCTTGTTTTAGTAAAATACAAACACACGTGTGTATACAAAAATTTATTAACATTGCTTTGGAATTTTTTAGTGAGTAGTTTATTGAAAAACCTTCTATGAACTTTAAGAAACTTGAAATTCATGTAAAAAATCAAAGATAAAATGTGAACATATGTATATTGATATTTTTTGAAAAATAAAATAATTATTTGGTAGATTGGAATGGATATGAAAGACAAAAAAAGAATATAAATAAATGTATACATTTATTTCCAATAGTCAGCGGTAGCAGTGGGTCACTACCAATAAAATTTCCGATTGTACCGATATAAGTTTTATTGATTTTTTTGCGAAACCAATTTTTTTTTTATCAGATTGCAATGGATTCAAAAAATATCATCCGACAACAGTAGCTCGTAATAAAATATTTTTTATTGGATTGAAAGAACCAATAAGTTATAAAATAACATGGGGTCTGATTGTTGTAGTGAAAAATATTTTATTTCGGAAATAACTAATTCAATTTCGATTACAAGCCTATTATTTTGTAATGAATATCATATCAATGGTTTAAAATTATTATTCTTTTCAAGTTATTCCTGGAAATATAATGCGGCTAATTGGTATTAATTATTAGCTATCTGTTATTAAATGAACAGTAATATGAGAAATATGGAATATAAATTAAGTTGAAAGTTAAAAGAAATAGCAAAATTACCGTGCTGTAAATTGCGATGCTCCATTGCAAAGATATATAAATTAAACTAGACTAATGAACTTTATGAAAACAGCGAGTATATTTTGTAGAACGCACGTGTGCACATCACGTGTATATGGCAGTTGTAGAGAATAAAAAATGTGCATAGAAGGAGAGTTCAAATTACCGAGTTAGTTGTTGATGGGAACAGAAGAAAAGATAGATATAGCAAATGTGAGTGAAGAGCACAAGTCGGCTCTCGCGGTTAACAAAATTGAAACAAAAGTTATAGTATAGTAACCAGTACAGCTGAAAGCAATTGTTCGACACTTCAGATCCTAACAGACGTAAAGTACTCATCGCACTAACAATTTACGCTTTATCTAATCATACACATATTCGAATCATTTCCTTCGCAATAATACCTTCAAAAACTTAAATTCAATTCTATTGAGTTGTCATATAACGGTTTAAAGTATTACAGACATTATCTCTTATTGTTTCATATCATTTCTATTGGATAATTACATTTCTTTATTACAAAGCGTTATTCTGTTGCTTATTAATTTTTATTCATATTTAATTTAATACATTGTTTGCTTATTTTAAGTAAGCTCGATATATGTAATGTAATTTACTGATTAATATTTCTCTACAAAAGTTAAGGTTAAATGAAATGGATTATGTGTCAGTAATAGGTGTCATAACAGGTTATTTTCAAAATATGAGAATTAATTTGGAACATATTTTATCATGTATCATGTATAAGTAGATGTCGCATGAAAGAGTGATTCTTTTAAGTTATGACCTAATAACTATATTATCTTGGTATCGACAGTTATACGAAATCAGCCGGAAATTGTTTTTAATATTTTTAGAAAATGATAGTAACGTCTTGAAATGTTCACCTCTTGATAATAACCGATAATAATCTCGTCTTTTAAATCTGCTGTATTATGCTTAAATTTTACAGCCAAAATTTCACCCACATTAATCAATAAATTATTGATGATACTGTCTTTCTCACTAAATAAAATTAATATGCACTATTTACTATCATCAAAATATTTGAGCTACAAATTCCTCGGTAATAGGTTGTGCAGAATTATTATCCAGATGTAGAATGAATAATATTCTAAATATTTTATTAATTAGAATAGTATGGAGACATGTATTCTAAATTTGATGGTTGAGTATAATCAAAATCTGCAATCAATGCGAGTAACTACAGAACGAAATTGGATGTTTGTCATCCATAAATCCCTCTGAACTCTTAATAATTTGCAACACACATTATCAGCGAAATCCGACGATCCACACATGATATACTTGAAAATAATTTCAAAATTAAAAAAAAATTAATCACCTGAGATTACCTGCAATATTTGAATCCTCGTTATTAGTTGTGAAAATATGAATCGAGTATTGATAAGTTTTGAAATATCCGCAAATTAAAATATTAGTAATAGTATCTCTTTTTGAATCATCTACCGAACTCGCTTTTGATAAATATTAATCATGGATACATATAAAAATTATTTTTAATTATATTATTTTGTAGTCTGTAATTACAAAAATGAATCTTTAAGTTGTATTACAATAATCGTATTAGATAATTATCGGTAACGAGAGTTACACTGACAAAGCCAATAAAATTTAGCAACGATATCCACCTTCACCGTGAACTTCGAGTTTATGAATCCACACCAAAGCAATTTGAATGCAAAGATATCATTCGAATAGTCAAACTATACTATATACTAGATACTAACATGTTCAAATATAGAAACAGAAAAGCCGTACGAGCACTATCTCGACTACAATGCAACTATTATCTTGGTAGAATGCTAACAAACTCGCGCTCATGTCATTAAGGTCACAATACCAGGTATACAGAACCCCTTCAGACACATCCGGATCATCAATGAGACAAATACAAAACATAACCACCGCTCCGTAATGATATCCTGCCCACATATAATTACTTTCCTCTATTTATGCAGCATTCAGTTTTCATTGTTAAGAGCTTCATGGTCAGTTTTGTTGGCTTGGAAATATTATGTCGAGTATCACTCTGACGTTCCTTAAAACTCCTACATTCCGAGTAATACTAACCCCCTGTTTAGTTACTTTTCTGCTCACCTCTTACTCTACCCACAAGAGTTTCTGAATACTGAATAAAATTAATACTTAGTTTTTTGTACTTGATGCTAGCTGTTTTTGAATATAAAAAGCTCTTTACTCGATAAGATGAATTCTTCAACTATTGTAACTAAATGAAAAGTGTGTTTAGATTTCGCGTGAATGTTTATATCGATATCGGAGATGGTGTATTCATTTTTCCACAAGTTATCATTATTATTCTTTTATATTGTGCGGGGAGAGAAAGAAAAAATTGTAATGCCGTTCTTTGTACGTTTTGAACGTGTATTATATGATGAACATATAAAGAGAGGAGTAATATTGCTGAGGTAAAGCTCTACAATATACAATATAGCGCAGCAATATATCGGTGTAATACGTATGCAAGATTCTCAATACCACTGCGCTATACTTTGCAAATGCTATATATTCTTTTGCAGCGATTCAACCATTTTCTTTGAAGTGACTCTGAAAAGTGCCAGTCAGTTGTCATGAGAACATATATCATATAAATATATTGATGTGTGAAATACATTGGATCCGTAACTTTTTTTTTATTTATATGATAAAAATGTTTATTTTCTTATTTTTATCCTCAAAAAACATTATTTAGGTTTTATTTGTACGGTATGAAAAATTCATAGGGAAAATATAACGCGGTGGGTCCACTTGAATTTCGCGAGACGTTGTTAGAGTATTCTCGCATGTTTCACGTAACACTGAGTGGGAATTTAAACTGCGGCAAGCGTGCAGCGACCCTCTAACCGCATACCGTTGCACCGACTCGGCGAATATAATATACACTTGTGACACGCCTGAGCAGTAAGAGAATTTTTTTTTTTCGTTGTTTTTTTTTTTTTTACGCCAGCTTATTTTTTCCTAATTTTTGTATTCAATTTTTCGCTGAACATTTCTTTTATTTTATTATTATTTATAAATACTATAAACAAATTTAGGTGTATATGTTTGCATGTATAATTAATTCTGAGATCAGTGGCTCGCGTTGGCTACTAAATTGTAGCCGGTGGTTAATTAAATTCAACTGGTAACATAGTCGCTGAAAAATGTATATTTATAACGGTGGTAACTAGATAAAATTTATTTATGTGAGGGTTAATAGATATAACACGATTTTTGCTTAATTCAGGCATTAACTGAATATATATTAAATAACAATATGATTTTATTTGAAGTAACTTATCGTTGAGTGATTAATGATTAAACTTTTGGACGACAAATTTATTACGATAACGTAATACCTACTAGTACTACTCGTACTTTGAAGAAAAATAAAAAAAATTCAACTTTTATAACGATAATCGATAGAATAACAGATTTTTTTTTGCATTTTAATTCGAGAAGCTTTAAAACAAACAGAGGAAATTATTCAAGGAGACTTTTATTTCAAAAATGTTTCTTTTTTTTTTTTTTTTTGTCATAGAGCATGGTTTTGAGATTGAATCTGAAATGTAGATACGACGAATGTTCTGACCTAGTAACGGAAATCGTCAAAGACTTTAGAGTATTGAAAAAAATATAATAAAAAGAATTAAAAAAAGTCCTCAATTTCTCATTTAACTTATCTTCAATTTAAATTCATTAGTATATTAAATCCTTGGTGAAAAATATCAAACGGCTTGGATGAGTTGATAAGTTAAATGGTTTAATTAAAATTTTTCAGGTGTAGTGGAGAAAATACATGTTAATATTAAAAATAAATAAATTAAGCACTTGAGTATTTGACTTACTTTTTTAATTTCTCCACTTATTGATGCACAGGTAAATTGATATTTTCGTAAATAAATTTAGTCAGTTAAATATTATTATTTTTTTTAATAGATTGTACTATATCTTACTGCAATAATACAAGTATTTTGTAATTTAGGACAAATTTATTCTGTAAATGTGATCGGAGTATTTGAATTGTCAGTGTTTTGATTTCATTTTATTCAAATGCCATTTTTTATCATTATTTTTATCGGCTATACTGTGAAGCTATCAAGTAAAGTCAAATGTTAAGCCTCAAATACTCATTGAATGAAGATCAATCACAACTGTTAAGTACAAGAGGGTTTAGATTTCGAGGTAGCATTAAGAGCTTAAGGCAACTACGTCTCGATTGAGCAATTGGGAATTGAAGGGTAAGTGTGTAGTGAAGCTGTAAATTCTGGTGTAGTGAACTCAATGAATAGACTGTGTATAGTGTGGTAACCTTTTCGACTAGCTAAATGTCAAAGGTTCTCAACCAATAGGATGTGAATAGCAAATTTCGGTATCATCACATCATAAAGTTTGCAGTAGTAATATATTTTTTTAATCAAAATGAGTAAAATAATAAATAGGTTTTGATTTATTGGACTAGTCAAAGTTTCATGACCAATCACTCACTCACTCACTTACTATGTTTATATACCGGTACTTTTTACTTAAACTGCACTCTACAAGTGGCCATTGATCATTTACTGTCATGGTAGAGCTGAGCTAAATAAAAGATTTGACTATATTCTATTGTGCATTCAGTAGAATAAAAAACTAATATATAGTTCGAAACTTATTTGAGAATGTTTCAATGAAAAGAATAAAAAACGCGATTAAAATAAATTGCTCGGATGGTACTCTACACTCTTAACTTTGAGAAGAATTGGCTTTGGGGTAAAAAGGAAGGGGAAGTTGTAGTGAAACAATGCCGCTCGATATAACAATTAAATTGAATTGAGCAATTTGCGTGGAAATATACAATACTTGTATTGAGAACATCTTCGAATTCACTTGTTTTATTTACTCTATTTCATTTAGTCGGTTATTTATGGAAATTTATTTCGGAAAATAAAACTTCAGTTACCCACTTTCCGATGTATACTATAAATTTTTCTTTCACGAAAGAACTTGAAGAATTATTTTTTTTTTTTACAAAAGAAAATCCCTAAGAAATTAATATAATTGCTATGAGACAATCAAAAATGTTATAAATTATTTTATAATAGCTTTTAACGTCAGTGACGATTTCTTGGATTAAATGAATATTCACCTCGTATAATTTTTTCATAAATATTTGATGGAATAGAATTAATATTACAGTAATGACCGAATTATACTCCATACGTAAGTTATTAATAAATTTGGAAATAAATGATATGATAATATTTAGAGTGCAGAAATAAAATTATATTGGTTATCCATGAAGGCGAAATGTAATAATTTCATATTTGGATTAATAAATATATAAGCAGACTAGTAATTATGTATGAACTACTGAAATAAAACATCTTTATTATTAATTTTGACTAATTTAATGACGTCAATCGGTGAGAAATTAAAGATAAATAACATTTAAAAATAAAATTTACAGTTGATTAATATTTCTTTTGCCTTTGACCGAAAAATAAAAATGACAGTTATAAGTTATTGATGCTGATATTAATTGATAGCATGAAAAAGCTTAACTAAAATTTATAAAAGAGAATTCATTTAGAGTTGAATAAATTTAAAATCCCTGTTATTGTCTGAATACAGATTTTGATGTGTGCATATGTGTGAATGATATACATATGCTTGATCGGATAGCCGAACTGGAAATGCCCTGAGTGTGTGAACGATAAATATACTGTGGATCAAATGCTGACCTCACAAAAAAACATGTATTCTCCAAACAGTAGTATGAGAATTATTTGATATGTTTTTTTTTTGGTGTGTATATTTGCATCATACTATTTTTTAATCATTTAACTGGTTGGCTTACATGAATCAAATTATTGACAAACGTTGTATACCAAATGATCACCCGTTGTCGACTTTAATTTACATTAAAGTACATAAGTACATAATTTACATTGTAATGTCTAAATATTATTCGATAAAAAAATTAAAAAATATCAATAACTGACCTTATAGCCTCCAAGATTTTGCACAACACATGCTAATATTGCTTCCCTCCCCACGGAAGCCGTAACATTCACAATAGCTTCTTTAAAATCTGGATCTGCAAAAAGAAAAACAAATCAAAATTAAACTTTTCCTCAAAATTTATTACAACAATATAACTTTTTGTAACGAAGTAAGCGGTTTTAAAAGTTTTATTATTCTTATAAGCATTTCACGATAGATATTAAATTTTTTCAACACTTCGATACATTTATAGTGGAACGTAAAAGAATAAAATAAATACTGACAGTGTCAAAAGGATATTTATCGGACTAATAACTTGCGCTTGGTAGCAATATATATGCGGGGTGTGAGTTGAATCAGGTTGAACATGTGGGAAAAAAAGATTAAGAAAAGCACGCGAGCAGCCAACTGTGAAAGAAGGGCGAACAAAAAAGGTGAGAGAATACTTATAACCAGGCAAGATTTCAAGAGTCGGTTTCATAATAGAGACATAAGGGAACTATAACTCCATAATATCTACCCACTGACACGTTTCTAGGATCCCACGGGAAATCCTACGTATCAAGTCTCGGTCGAATGATTGTACACGAGCAGTTGATGAATCAGTCGCGTTTAATCGCTTGCCCTCGATAAAATACTGTCAAAATATCAAATAACTCTGACATATCAGTTTTTAATGACCAATCTCTGCACCCGTTACCGCTAATCCAGTTACATTTCACATCATTTTTCTTAATATACACTCCATAGTATTTTTTTTTACTACTCTTTAATTTATCCCTGAATACTACGCCAACATTATACGCAGTAACTCGATTGCGATCCGATTACTTATAATATTATTAAATGAAATTACTTGAAGTTATAATTACGTATTTCAATATTACAATACTGATTGGTTAATTAATTGAGGATGGTTTATAATTAAAATATTTAGTAACCCATTGACGTATTATCAATTCCCATTTTATGTAATTGTATGTTGAATTAGTTTTATGTTTTCAATACAAAATGCTAATTAACAATACGCAATTATTCACTAATTTGACTCGATACTTTTTGAAGAGACAAATAAATTTTAGGAAAAAATGTTAAATTAAATTTTAACCGCATACTTGCCCGAGTCAAGGTGGTAATATTAAAGGATTTCATTTATTCTTTATAGTAATTACTAATTAGATACTTTTGAGACTACGGGTTCTTGATAAATTAGATCAAAGTGTTTGAAATTTATCGAAATCTAAGAGAAGTGACTTTCAATTGCAATTAGAGATATTGAATGATAGTTATATACTGATGGATTACAGCTCCACATAGTTATCTGAATGACCCTTGGTATTCCAAGATGCTATTCTACACTAGATTGGAGATTAATGAAAATTAATTATAATTAGAAACAATAAAGTCTATTTTCGTTATAATATGTTTCTTATTAAAAACAATACTGCTTAAATTAATTGCAGGAAAAGCAAAAAACGTTGAAATATTTTTTGCAAAGGTTCTAAAAAAAATTTGATGGAATCGAATGACCGTGTTAAAAAAATCGAAGATAAGTATAAGAATAAATAAAATTATATCAATATCTTTTATTTTTAACTGTAAAAAAGATTTTAAATAAAGAATAAATCAAGTGATTTATTTTGATAAATTGCATAAACATAATAAAAACCGTATTTTAAATTGAACAAAGAAATAATGATTCCCGGAATCTTCTGGTTACCCTCCACTAATTCCTAACCCTGTGCACAAATGACTCTCATGCAAGTCGGCAAAGCGTTCATAAAGTTTTCTCTCTCTCTTACACAAATTTAAATATATATTTATATGTAAGTGTGTGTGCTGGCGCAAAAGAGATCGCGTGCATGGGATAGATTATAGCAACGCAGACTAGGGGTGCAAAGTCACAACCACGTCGGCACGATGTCTTTTTACCGAATCCGTGAAATAATGACAAGCTAATAAACCGTTCGAACATTAATATTATAGATAATTATTTTTTCAAAGTATGTATTTTTTTTTTTTTTTTATTTATGTGCCTATATTAACAGCCCTGCATCTTAGTGCATGGATTTAAATTAACAGATAAAAAAACTGAGGGTAAAGATGACGGCGATAATAAAAATATAATTAAGAAAGAGAAAATAATAAAGTAATAAGGCAAGGTAAAGTAAGGTAGCGTAAAGAAAGATGATGAGTATGAAATAAGAAATAATTTATCATTTCCGTCGACTTTTCATTAAAAGATAGCACAATAATCCACGGAAAACTTGACATTTCGTTTCAGCTTTTACTTTACCTCCACTTTATTCTCTGTACTTTTGCTCACAATTGATTTAAATTTCATCTTATATTTAATCCAGAAATTGTTGACAACAACATTTAAAATGAGTAGGAAATAATAATAAACAATTATACTTTCATATAATCCTATATTAATTTATATTAGATTTACGCTCAAGTAAACATTATTATTATTTAGATGTTAGTATGCTATTAACTATTTTCATTCGCATTCAACTTACAAGAAAAATTTTTTTTTGTAAACATTAGATTTTTTTTGTGCTAAAAATAAATATGTACTCATGTGTTCCGTCAAATATATCGCCAAAAATCGATCAACATATATGTACAAAGACGTGACATTGATTGTAGGTACAAAGGAAAGATAAACATATACCATTATCGTGATATAAATTTCGTCTGAGTTGTAAGCGATACTGATACGGAGGGGTGAAGACATGAAAGTAAATGTTATTAAATTGATGAGTTCGCATCAAATTACTAAAAAGTATATAAATCGTTATTATTATTTTTCGTTTGAGATGAATATAACTGATGACAAGAACTTTTCGGATGAAATATTTTATTAAGTAAATTTGAAATTCAAAGATATGACTTTTGAAATTTTTATATAAATATCTATTGGCTTGACATTTCGATGAAATTCATTGAAAATAATTAAATTATGCTCGAAATATGAATTCAGTTAAAATCAAAAAAAGTATTTTTATTTTAAAACTTATTCTCTCAAAAGTTGAATTTCAATATAACTTTTTTAATCTTTCTCTGATTGAAAATTAATTGGTCTTTTTTTTTTTGATCCTGTGAAATAAAATGTATAACAAGATAAAAAAAAAATTTTTTTAATCAATATAACATTTTTTTTTATTTTCTTTCATTTCTTTTTTGATCCATAATGGAAAAATAAATTCAACCAAATAATCTAACATATTTAATTAAATATCAAGCATGTGAGTTGTTTGAAAAAATGATTAAACTATTTAAATTTAAACTGCAATTAACATTAAAAATAAAAGTTTCTATTAAATAATAAAAAGTAATTAAAATGTTTCAAAGTTTGAAAGTCGTTATGTTGTAATGAATGTAGTATCAGAAATACTGGATAGGATATTGATGTTATTAATATCTAAAAAGGATATCACAGGTTAGGTAATTTAAGTGTTGTGTTTATTAGGAAAGAATACAGAGGTCTGTCTACAATGAATAGTTCTTCAGGACTATCTTCTCAAGTCCTTTTTCTTAATTACTCTACCTACTACTTGGGCCTCTCTTCCCACTCAGTCATACTTTTACAATACGCAAAACTAACTTAAATTTAAAGTTCCCACCCATTTCCAAAATACTTTTAAAATTCACTCTCACAATTTTACTTACAACAATCTTACCTATCTGTCAAAACATCTGCAAACAGAATGTTCGACGTACTTACTTAAATCTTATAATTTACGATACCCTAAACCCTTGGTTACAAAAGTGAAATCTCTACAGTGATCATAAAACTAAAAAAAATAAGTTACAGTCTATTTTTACAACTTTATATGAATCTGAAAGGAATATATTGAATTTAAATATGTCCAAGTACCAGATTTTTACAGAATATTAAAGTTAAGATATAAGCCATTTTTACCGAGAGTTTTTTACAACAGTTCTTCCAACAAACGTAAAGTAAAAAAATGAAACCATTAAAATGTGAAATAGAAAAATAAAAACTATTAATAAGTAAAAGCATAAAAAGTAGTAGAGAAAAAAAAACGTAATAAAATTCTGTAACGTTTGAATTTGTGATTCATTTTATGATTTGACTTTATACATATATTTTTTATTTAGCATAGATGTGCGTAACCGTGACGTAGCTCTACCGTTGAACTGTATATAACGTATCCGTCCCGGATACATTATTTATTTTACATGAAAATATGCGTTACTCTGACGAATTTATAAGCAAATTGATTGTTGCGCATAATGGGACACCCGAACGCATGGCTAGCTTGGGAAGAGTAAAAATTGAAGCTACGGCTTTATGAAAAACAAAACAATTTATTTTTTCGTATCAAATACAACTATTTAAAATTATTCTTTTCAATTTGATCGATATGGTACAGATACTTTTGAAAAGTTTATATATTGATGTAACTATATCTATATTATTATTATTATTGTTATTATTATGATCCCTTGAATTATTTTTGTTAAGTGAAGAATCGGGCTAATGTTATTCATATTGAATACATTCCAAGCGCATTTTCAGTATTATTATTCAATAGTTAAAAATAAAATTAGGGTCGAGTGAATTTAAAGCGCGTTAAGGGGGATGGAAATAAAATATTTTTTTTACGATCGTTGAAAGGCTTTACGAGCAGTGAGTGATACTTGAATAATGCTACGACTTCATTGGGAACATTTTAGTAACTAAATTTATATATGGATAGATAGATTTCAATATATTTTGGTTATTTCATATAATACTCTAAATTCAATAGTTCATTTATGTCAGTCAGCGGAAATGCTTTTATCGTGTAAATGTTGAATTATATTTATCATGACTGTCAATTTGTCTGTACCATTTTTTTTTTTTTTTCCCCAACAAATCTTACCAAACAATATTTCAGGAAGCATTTATTTACTAAGTGGAATGAATGTAACAATTTTTTTTGTTTAATTAAAAAACAGATAGTGATAGAATAAAAAAAAATAATTTTCTTAATTGTATATATTTAAATTATTTTTTATTTTAGTATCAAATAAAGGTATTATTCATGAAAGAAAATTGTCCATTAATTAAACTCCTTTCAATTAAATGACATCTTTTTCCTAAATATTTAATCAATTCGATTAAATGTTTTAGAAGCGTGTCTATTTATATTTCGCTCGGAAGGATTCGCCAGTATCAAATGAATCATTTAACATCCATCCAAATCTCAATTATCGGAAATTTTTAAACTCATAATTTGGGTAATCAATTATACTAATTGCTAGAAAGTCACGAAGAGTTAAAGAAAAATTTTACAAGCTAGTAACTTTTGCTCGGTTAAATTTTCCATTTTAAGAATTGAAGTTATATTACAATCCGAGCTTACGAGAGTTTAATCAACTCGAAAATGAGAACTGTATATATAATACGCGGATGTACAAATATTATATGTACATATTAAATTCACGATGAATCGTTACTACTTGTCGACAAGTTAATGGAGTAGTGCAAAATCAGAATACATAGTAAGATACTGCTCATTTAAGTTGCATGCAGTAATTATTGTTTATGAAGCAAATAACTCGAATTAGTTGAGTGACGGGTGTACCTATATATGATGCGCTATCTTACTTTCATCTACCTCGTGTTCATAAATTATTTGCTAATGTTCTGCAAAAGGAATTCAAACTATTCCATCGAGTAAATATATAATTGTATAAGAAGTAACAATTTTTTGACAGATTATTCAAACTTATACTACTTATTGGGATCAAATTCAGCTCCCATGCTTGTCTGGAAACTTTTCATCCGTTCAATATTTTAGTCTCATCTCCGTGAATTGTAGCTTTTTTCTTCCAAAATACACACTCAATTATCATTGATATTTAATACTTTAAGCTACTTTCATTATACTTCAGTCATTGAGAATAAAGTAACGAAAAGTTGATGAATAATAAATTCAATAAAAGGAATTTGAAAAATTAATGTGATAGTCAATGTTGAATAAATTTATGTCCAAAAAAATAACAAAACAAAAGACCTGAGATTTTATTATGAACGATTGTTACTATTCTTTTCATCATATGGTTCAATGAAATAGTAAAAATTTTGCGAGACATATAAACATATAATAGCAGTCTAAAACACGTGTTCTGAGAGGTACTGAAAAAAAGTAATAAAAATTTTGATAGCATTACCGAGAAGTCTAGTACGGTATAGTGATTCGAGCACGTAAAGTAATAAAACATGCAGACTTTTCAGCGGCGCCACTCGTCAACTGTTATTATTGTTGTTATTATTACTGCTTTCATTATTATAGATATAATGTTGTAATGTTTACCCACATTAAAAATATATCGTGCATATTGTTATCTATAAGCATTGTAATAATAACGAGTTCGATGTAAAGCTTCTAATGTACGGCAATTTAGAACAAACAGAATTTTTTTGGAAGATTTCATTATTGACAATTGATTTTTTTAATTTAATAAAAAATTTTTCTATCAAAGTACATTGTGCGGTAACATTTTTAAATAATTCTACAACTGATAAAATTATTATATTCTTATTCTTCATTTTATAAAAGTGAGTAAATTATCATAAAATAAATAACAAATGTAAATAATGAATCTTAAATTTATTATGCTTTGTATCTTTGAGAATATCACATCAATTTTTAGTGTTTACATTATTTTTTAGTCACGTATTTGAACCCTCTTCAACAAATTCATTGAAGTCAATACATAAAAAATATTTAACTAATAAAAACTCGATAAAATATTGTTAGACTGGATATGGTTCAACATTTAACATGAAACATAAAATAAATAAAATATTGAGAAAATCGATTGAATTGTTATTTGACAGAATATGAATGTTTCCACGTTCATCTGGTTAATCTTATTGATTCAATATAATAGTGAAATAGAACGAAAGGATTTATTAAGAATTGACGATTAAGTAGTTTGTCCGTATTGATATTTTAAGTTTTTTAATTATTCAAAACATGCCAAATCAATATTAACTTTACCAATATAAAAATCACGAACTTTTAAAATAATTGATTTATTAAATTTTGATGTATATAATATGAGTAAAAAATTTTTAATTAAGCTTATGACAAGAAACTCGAGTGCTTAATAAATAAATTCAACCTACTTGTTGAAAATAGAAATAACGTGTTAGTTTTTTCTAAATAAATAAATCAGTTTACGATTGAATATCATCAGACTATCGATCGACTAAAAATTAAGATTTAAAGTCTCGAGTACATAGTGAGGAAACCGCGAAGCCGAGAAACGTAAAAAATAGTAGTGTGGTGAAATATTTCTCTGGCTTCTTCATCGTATATCACCCTGCGTAAAATCGATTGTCGACCTTATATGACAAATTTTTTTTTCTTTTTATTCGACAAATATATACAGAAGTGGCACAATAAAAATTGATGAATTAAAAAAAGTGATTGAATATTTTTTTTCTATTTTATTGCTGTCAAATTTATTGAAGGGTGAAAAAATGATTGGAGATTCGTAAAAAACAACTAAAGTTTAACAAGAATAAAGCGATGTAAAAGTTTAAATAAATTATTTTTTTTTATTGATTTGTTAAATCGCTTAAGAAACAAGACGGTAATCAGTTTGACCTAGTTTATGATAACTGATCATCGGCGAGCTACTGCAAACTACTGGGCACCGCAGAATTGTAGAAGGACAATTCCCTTTAGTTGGTAAATTGAAAAATGTGGTGAAGAAATTGTTTGCAAGTATATGAGTTCGCTCACTTACTGAACATAATTTAAAAAATACACTATTCTTTGTAATACAATCCTTCCTTGCTAATCTCATAATTTGAGTAACCAGAATCTTGTTTAATTGTACTTCAATGTTCTTTGAAATAATCATTGTTAATAAATTGACAAAAAATTTAAGAAGTAATAAAAAGTTCTTATAAAATTTTTACTTCCTCTTCTAAATTACCAACGTAGACAAGTAATAAATAAAAAAAAAACTCTAAGCAAGTGATAATAAAAAAAAATGACACTTTAATGATTATTCGTAAGTTTTTATAAAAAACTAACAGAGTAGAGTTAATAAAAAAAATTCTCCAAGTTATAAATTATGATGAAAAAAGTTAATTTTAAAAAAATTAGTCTAATGTGAATTTTTTATGACTCGAGTCGTTAAAGAGAAAATGTACTTCTTTCATAATTATTTTTTTCATACGCTATCAACATTCCATCACACAGATGAGACGCCAATAAAAGTCAGCGACTTGTAATTAAAACCTAATAAATTATATTGAAATTAACATTCCTATTTCACGCAGCAGCATTCCTTAATATAAAAAATCGACGATTAAAAATACTATCTTTCTTAGTTCTGGCGTATTTATCAAGTTTATTATCATTTTTTAACACAATTAATTCCCACATTATTCATCGCTGTATTCTACTGACTGGATAATTTCTTCTATTGTAAGAAGATTAAGAGTAAAACAAATAAGAAGATTGAGAAAATGAATTTTTTTTTAGTGTACTTCGCGATAGAATAATAATGAAAAAAAAAGATTAAATGAAATACAAGAAAACATAATACAAATGAAAATAAAAAAATACTAAGACTGCTTAAGTAACTGACTGTTTTTGAACACAAAAGTGAATGAGGAAAGCTAAGAAGGTTGTAATATATATGTTATCACGGTTCTACGATAATTGAGGGCTCTCTACAGTACTGAGTAGAGTACATACTGCACTCTCGAGTAATCAACCTCATCCGCCACCACCAGAATACATGCATACTAACTTACGAGAGCTTCAATACTTTAACTTTCTGATACTTTGATACAATAATTACGCATCTGGGTTTCATAGTACATACTCGGATTTATAGTAACTAAAAAACCGCTTCACTGTCTACATACATTTTTGAGTTACTTTGGAAAATAATAGTAACATTGAATGATTTTTATCAAGATTAAAAATATGTAAGTCTACAAATTTTTTACTTGTTATTGTCAAAAAGTCATAGCTAAAAATCAAATTATGTATGTTATATTCTAGATTTCTCAAGTGGCTTAAATTATGACTAATTTAATGTGCTTGGTAATAAATCAATGGGAGGTATGAAGAATAATTTATAAAGATATAATTATCGTCTCAAAATTAAATTACATAATAAACCGAAATCAAATTACAGAAATACGTATTATTCAATTACATAATCGTAGCGACGGTATATAATAGAATTATTAAATAGATCTATGATTTTAGATTTATAAATCTCACTGCTTTTCCTTCACCCAAGTACAATTAATACAACTTTTGCAGACAAATATATGCATGAAGTCATCTAAAAAGATATTTTTTAAATTAGACTTTCAGCATTAATTAATATTTAAAAGACTCCTTTTTTATTTAAACTTTTCATAAATATTTTAGAGAATAGTCTGTAAATAGTCTGATAATAAAGAAAAAGATCGATTTTAATATATCAATATTACATTTAAAATCATCTGAAATTATAATAATTTGGCATTTATTTTTTAAAATAATAGGAAATCCTTTAATTAATCACAATTAACTTTCGTTTACACATTTTTATTTACGTTAAATGTTTAAGGTATTGATGCATTCAGCCGGAAATTCAATTTCTCAAGAATTCAATTTCAAGTCAGATATAATTTATAATAACTTTTCGAACTTTAGTAAGTAATTGGCGGTAATTATTCTTAGTAGCTTTTGCGAATAAGGCGGCATAGGTTATCAAGTTCAGCGAGATAGTTGCTATGTAATTTAATGTTTTAACATTACTTTAATATCTATATATATATATATATATATATATATATATATATATATATATATATATATATATATATATATATATATATATATATATATATATATATATATATATATATATCATAAGGAAATATTATCCTCGAATTATCGAAAGTTGTCTTTTAGTCTAGCAGCTGTGTGCCGCTTTGTAAAACGGTAATTTTCCCTCCTCTCTTTTACTTATACTACTTCTGCTTCTGCAAGTACTGGTATAACTATACAACAAGAACGACTACTGCTATTTTCATTTTCTCTTTCTCTATAAACCAGGTTTCCTTGTTAAAATGTAGAAGCATCGAGCTAGGTATAAGAGTACAACGCGTCGTCTGTACAAAATCTAATAACTTAGAACGCTCCTTAATTGGATAGTTAGTGTCCGGTAGGTATCCTCTTCTTTCCTACACCGGTGGCTATTTTCTTGCAAAAATACAGCATCGTCAAATGAAACTGGATACTAGATTGCGTAAAGTGCAACGAAAAAAAATTTATTCTCTCAGCTATATGCACATAAATAAATACAGATGCTTAATTTTTAATTTATCTGATAATTAAAGTGATTAAAAAAAAACTATTAACTTTTTCAGGTCTTAGGGCAGTGAAAAAAATTATTTTAAAAAGTACTTAAGAAAAAATTAAATTTTTTTAGTAATTTAAAAAATTCATTGTTTTGTAAAATGACCGATAAACCTCAACAATGATAACCAAAATTTTGTAGTAATTGATCAATATTAAACATTATTATCTTTGAGTGGACTAAATAATGTTAATGATAGATATTATTACTTCAATGATATGAAGTCAATTCATTGAGTTTTATCATAATTATGGGATGCTTTGATCATTTAACACTAGACAATTTTCATTCAGGTTTGCGGTGGTCGAATACCAAGGATATTAATTATTCTATATTAATATTGATACTAACCTCCTGTTGGTATGATTAACAATCAAAGAGAAATTTTATTAAATATACTGTAATAAACCATTAGTCTATCAAACCAGTGCTGTCATATGCTAGTAGACAAGAGGATTTCAATTTCATTAGTCTTGTGATAGCAAATTAAAAGTATTTAACTAACTGTGATTAATCATAATTAATGTTTTTTTTTTTTTTTTTTTTTTTCAAACTTACTCTGAAAAGTATGAGTCAATGTAGTGAAAAAGTTAATTTATTTGGTAAAAAAAAAAATCAATAAAATTTGGCACATTTTTGGACAACGTTAATTACTTTATAATAAAATGATAAATTAACATTTATTTAAGTAATTTATAATGATTTAAAAAAAAATCACTAAACTTTAAAAGTGAATTGAATAAATATTTTAGTGGCTTTGAAGCTTTCCATTACTTTCATTCAGAATAAAATGACAATTATCTGTATCTTCAGTAATAATTCATGATACATCTAATGTCTTTTATTTTAACGTTAAATATGAATTTCGAAGAATCAATAATATTGCTCACGCAAGTTATAATTCGATTTATAAAAAAATAATTCTATTTGAATAAGAATAAAAGAAGCAACTAATGTATCGATTTATACTCCTGCTATTTGTTGTGATTCTAAATTATACGAGTGTTAGTTAGATCAGTGTATAGAAGTGGAAAAAAATAAAACAAACGTGGAAATAAATTGGTGTCACTGAGATTGACGTACAAGTCACTAGTAAAGAATGAGCGGATTGTATGTCTGCCAATGGAGTAATTGAATAAAAATTTATTTTCAATGAAATACGACGACTTCAAAATACCTTCTTGTTTTGTATAACCGGGAATATTGAAAATCAACGTAAATAAACGAATAAATAATTCATAAGAATTCAATCACCGCTGAGAAAAGTTAAAAATTCTACACGTATTTATCGTACTAAAGTAGTGTACCGAGAAAATTATCAATTGACATCAAATGCGGTTATTCACCACAGCCACACTTTCGAGGATACACAAAATGTATATTAATAAAAATACACATCGTAAAAATAATTATTATTGATCACAAATGTATTCATTGTTATTTTTTTTTATTTGAACTACTTAAGAGTATTATATACCGAAGAAACAAGAATATAAATGAAATTACAAATATAATAGGTAATAATGTATTTATGAATACTAATATATGTAACATAAATAAGACAAAGAAATGTTTAGGTACTGTACAAGCGGTAATTTTAATTCTGGATCGCGTGTAACAAAGTATGCCATCATACTGTGACAACATAACAACAATCAAATTGGTAATCCAATCGATATTCGTTAAAAATCACACTTGTACAAATCACATTATTGATGATCTGCCAATCCGGTTTTCGAATTCATTTGTCCCTTATTGTTCAGTTTTACAAACGCACCGAGATTGACAAATATTTTATCCTCTACGTACGCCAATTTCGTGATGATACAATTCAGTTAATGGGGGAAAAAAAAAAAAAAAAAAAAAAAAGTCATGAAAATACAAAACAAGTTTGTTTACCAGAAATGTTATTCTGGTATGAGTATAATAAAGTGTAAATAAATAAATTTTGTTTAAACAGATGCAACACAACAGATCTACAATTTTTGATGGGATATTTGTGGAATTAAATTGAAATTATTAGTTTTTATTTTAGTTACACCATAGTTGGAATCGTTAAAAATATATTTATTATTTATCCCGTAAAAGTTGCTCTTCATTTTTATTTAAAGCAATTAAAAAATCCAGTATACTGACTTTAGTGGTTTTTACATAGAGGATTATCCACGAAAACCGGTCTCGTAGTTCATCTGCATTTAGAGCATGTGCTTTTATGTCCATGCGGCGTCGTTCTGACCACATGAACATAGTATGTAATAGAAGTACCGAGAAATTCCCGTGTACGCTTTCAACCACCACTCGAGAGACCACGGTTCTCTGGAATACACACACACACACACACACACACACGAATACATGCCTGCATTTACCTACTAACATAAGTATGTAGGTATATATATATATATATATATATATATATATATATATATATATATATATATATATACTTTATATATGAAAAGTACATATCTATCATAGTATATTCGGAACAAGCGGTCGCGTTAACGCGTGTCAGTGGTCACCACCAAACACACAAAAGTCAATGATGGCTTTCACTCTTTTGAATCTACAATTCTTTGCAATCTCTCAGTAAAAATGGTTTAAAAAAAGATTTTCCGTATAACTAAAAAGAAATTTAAATGTGAAAATTTGGTCATGTGAATTTTTATTGTAATCAAATTTTTTTATAGCAAATACAACAAATTCTACAAAGTTATTACTAACCTTAAAAATTAAATAAAAAATTAAAAGAAAGCAGCTTAAATGAAGGAAAAAATAGAGATTTCAATAACAAATAAAAATAAATTTTGATTATGAAAATAAAATTAAAAAAAGAAATGTTTTGTCAGTGAATACTCTGGTATTTTTTAACTTCACCAGCTATCGCGTGTGAATTGCGAGCTTTCGACTTTAATAACTTTAATGATCCCCTCGTCCCGATTACAGTCGATTCGAGTAGCACACGTCACAATTAAACTTAACAACCATCGCGGGCATACGCAGCCACCAGCGGTAGCACTAGCTGTAGTAGTGGTTCTACTACGGGTAGCAGTAGTAATAGTAGTAGTACTAGTGTTAGTGGTTGTAGCAGAGTGTACCGTACCATTAATATTCACAGAACGAATAAAACGAGACGAGAATGAGAGAAAATGAGTATATATGAAAAGGGAGGGTACGGCCATACAATTTGCCTCCAACTATACGCGATATTATGACCGTCGTCGTACAAACTACTCTACAAGTGAGTAGTATAACTTGAGTATAGAGTAGCCACACTAGTGTCGATTAACTCAAAAAGGTTAAAAGCTTTGAGAGTCAGTGTACACTGCACAACCTTCAGGGCTGCGATGATTATCAACTTTACGCTCCTCTCCTCGCCCATTTCACTTGCTTGTGCGTATTGTATTTCTATTTTACGTTTGAAATGGTTACTAAATGCAGAAGCAACAACAAAAAGCTACGATAATAATAACAATAATAATAATAATAGTAATCATAGTAGTAATAGGAAGACTGTCTCGAGTGACACAGTCAGTCTTCATTGGATGGCAAAAGTGAACATTTCTTATCGCACTTCATTGGACCGAATGAGAAAGTAAAAGACAATGCATTATCTCTTGTTTACTTTTTACATTACATTATTTCTTTCTTTTATTTTATAATACCAGTCCGCGGTAGGAATAAGTACTTCAGAAATACGATGCATTTGTGGAAACGTTATAAGGTTACTTTTTCGCATTATTCCGAGTTTACAATCCCTCGAAGGCTTCGGGAAAATGATCTGATAAGTTAGAGACATAAAAAACCAGGAGGACGTCGAATGCCGAAGAGTTTGATATTATCAGGAAATAAAAAGTATATTTCTATAAAAAAAATTTAACTGTAATTGTGTATTGAACTTGTTCTCTTTTATTGTTATTATTATTATTATTATTATTATTATTATTATTATTATTATTATTATTATTATTATTATTATTATTATTTGTATTTTTACTATTTCTATTATTATTGCAGATAATTATTTTGTGTTATGAAAAAGTTTTTTATCATTAAATTTTATTACTTGTCAAATAACGTTTGTTGTATGCAACTAAAGCCTTTCTTCATCCAGTGACATTTCCGTTTCTTTGGCAACATGAAAGCACTGCCCCGCTAACGAACTCGTCTGTCGTCCACTTACTCATACACAGCGGCCAAAATAATAATATTAACAATGATGGCGATGACAATAATAATAATAATAGTGATATTCCAGATGACCTACGTCTTCATTATTTTTATTGATTGACACTGATTGTTAGGTTATTGGTAGAAAAAATTAAAATCCGACAAAAAAAAACCATGACGGCAATAAATAATTTAAAAAAAGTGTAAGTAATGTCCGGTTGGCGGACGAAAGAATAGAAAATGAAATAAATTTATTGAAAATCTTTGTCTCTGGCTTATCTTTAAAATTATGATCTTAATATTAAAAAATTTGAGAATTTTTTTTTTTATTTAAACTTAAGAGGTCACTTCAAAATTGCTTCTCGACATAATTTTTCTCCAGTTCAATTAATTTTATTCCATGAAAAATTCAACTAAAAAATTGTGAAAAAAATGAAAGTAATTCCGATAACTAAAAAAATTGAATTATTTTTACAAAAATCAATGTGTTATTACTATTAAACTTTGACAAGAGAACGAAGTGGTCAACCTGTTATCTACTCCCCCTTAATTCTGACTCTCCCTCGACATAAGTAGCGGTTATAAGCTATAGAGGGTTTAATATGTAACAATTGATGTGGAATTACAAAAATTTGTATCCTTGTAAAAGAGACTCTTAAAGCTATCTCAGCTGCCTCTTCATGGAACAATAGGGAGTAGTACAAAGAGAGTCCTTTCTGAATAAGAATAATAGAATTTAGAGTCGCCCGATGCCGCCGTCGCTACTCTGCCGAGTGTATATACGTACAATATTATGTATAATAGTTGAGTACTAGTAGAGTGTAGTGTAGTGCATATTTTCAAAAGTAGCTTGTACTGGAATATGAATATGAACGTCAGGGAATACGTATACAAAATGTTCCCTCATGTCTCTTGTCATATACATTACGAATGTATACACATGATGTTTCCTCTTTCTACTCTATATACTCTTTCATTTATTTTATAACGTTATTAAGTATAACAACGAAATAATGTCGTATTCTAATTAACAAAGGTTATAACTCATCAGAGAAGCCACGATGAAAATGTAATTAGTGTTTTTATTTTATTTTTTTTTTTTTTTAGAACTCAAAATTTTTTTAACTTATAAAATATATGAAGGGATGAATAATTGAAAACAATTTTAATTAATCGAGTGGCTCAATTTATATTCAGATCATTTTATTTATTTTATGACCAAATACGGAGGATATTTTTTAACTGTCACTTTTAACAATTTATTAATTCTCATCAATTTTAGATATTTATTTATTTTGACGTTAAATAATTCGGTTGAAATTGATTTATGGTTTGAAATTCGAATGAATATTGAATTTTATTTTTCGTTTATTATAAAAAATAAATGTGAGTTATTTTTACTTATTTTTATTTATTTATTTATTTATGAATAACACTATTAATATAGATTAATACCGGATTTTATAGAATTAATTTTTTTATATTTTTTATCATAAACTTGCCCCGTAATTAAAAAAAAAAAAAAAAACGAATTAAACTTTAACATGTAAATCTTTTAACGAACTCTCGGGATTTTTTTACAGATATTGAGATCAATATTTCATAGTAAATTTGTAAAACTCATTTGTCGCGATTGAAACAATGATATAGTATTCGAAAATACTTAAATTTTTTTAATTGAAACTTTTTCTTTTAATTTCCCTTCAACTATCGCAATAATTTTTATACATATAGATTGTTAAAGAAGAATTGTTAAAAACGTATAATATCTTGAATCTTTATAAATTCAAACTTTATATAAGATTGAAGTTTGAAATAAGTATCTTATAAATTGTGCGAGTAAAGTAAAAGAAGATTGGTTGAGTGGTATCATAAAAATATTATTTATTCCTTTGTGAATTTTATCTCAACTTCGGAAAAATTTATCAGCATAAATTTTATATTTTAAGAATTATTTAAGAAAATAAAAATATAAAAAAAAATTATATTTAACAAAATTTGTCTGAAATTAAATAAATTATATCGGTCGTTAACGTGAAAATGGATACAGAATAATTGAGAGAAATATATCGTAATTAAAATTACAATATCGATTAATCGACTAGATAAATTTGGGCGTTTAATGAACAATTGTACAGAATAATAAATAAATGAATACCTCGATACAAATGACATGATAAAACGAATTTCTGAATGAATTCGCGAGAATTAAAAGCTCCACTGATGCCTTATGTATTTGTATTATAATTATTATTGCTGTAGTATTATTTTGCGTGTAGAGTATTCATGTAAAACGTGATATTGTTAACATTGAAGCTCTCTCAACACTGTTTTATTTTTGTGTACTGATCTTTTTATCTTTTCCACATTAACTCGATACAATTTTGTTTTTTCTCCTCAGTCTTTTTCGCTTTATTTTTTTTAATACCGTAATTTAACTAAGAAGATAACCATCGCAAAATAACAATTATAAAGTTCCGTTACAGAAAAAAATATTGCTGCTGAAAAAAAAAAAAAAATGTACAACTAAGATATAAATGTAAATCTAAATGAAAACAAAATCGAGAAAAAAAAATACAGCTAGAGTAATGTTTAGCTTAGGTTGAATGGCCTGACACACGACGGTAGCACCTTTATGATCTCGATGTATTGCAATATGATATTATGCACCACTCGTAGTACTATGACAGGGTATTATCCCCACGCAGTCTAACAACATTTCCATATTGCAGCTAACGTAATATTACGTCGAATCGACCGCGTAATTATGAATTTGCGATTAAACGTCTCAGTCGCTGTGCCTGGGGATGTCAACTCTTATATATCTTAATTTAATTATTACTATTACTAGTTTTTCTTGATCAAAAGTTGATTCTGAGTTAAAATCTTTACCCTAATGACTTTAAAATGTGATTAATTAATTATTTGATTAAGTACTTAAAAGATGTTTAAGTGTCCTTAATTGTTAGTAATACGAAAATTCTATAACAGATAAGCTGGGTTATCGTTGAAAAATTTACTAGCTGTTGTTAATATTATTAAATAATTTCTAAACTACAAAATTGGAAATCAAACTTCAGTAATACGGAGACAAATTAATTAGTATGGATTGATATAAAAAAATAATAATCAAAATTAATGTACTTGTGTGTATAGAAGACATTAAACTATGAAGTAATAATATTCTTAAACAATACTTAAGAAAAAAAAATCAGTCTACTAAAACACCACCTAAGCTTTATATCCTTGAAAAATTATTGAACTGTATAATATGATGATCTGCTCAAGTCAAAAATTTGAATTTACATTGAATTTATACGAACTATTTGACCTAAAATTCAAGTGCTACGGATTTACAAACTTTTATTAAGCATAAGTTTGATGTAAGTTCATTATTTTCACTGGGGTTGAATTTTTTTTTTTTTTATTTGTAGTGTTGTAAAATGATTATAACCAAAAAAACATTCCTAAATGTCAAATCGAGATATCGAAAAGGTCATTACATTTTGAATTTAATGCATTGACTCACACAAACTTCTGTACACAATATATGTGTATAGATGAAAATATTAGAGTGGTTGTATACACATGATCCTGACGCGAAGTATTTCCAGGTCCGCCTGAGACTCGACCGATGTTTTATGAACGGTAACGTGAACGTGGAGAAATTACATTTCGTGGAAAAATTTACTGACAAAGCCTTCGTAGGGCACGTTGTTTACGAGATCTCACTGGGACCGTCAAGCTCACGTAAAAAGAAATAAAAATAGCTGCACTGTTCGTGCGCTTCAACAGTGATATGAAATAAAGTAAAGGACGAAAATAAACGAGAGGACGTAACAGGAACGGCTCGGAAAAAGGACAGAGAGGAAATAACGGTATCAGTGAGTGTAAGTAGCCATGGGTACGCTTACATACCCACTAAGAAATAAAATAGCTGGTTTTGTACAGCAGAGACTATTAAATATGAAAATGTGTAAAATTATTATGAGAGGTTTTATGAGAGTCAAGCTAATGTTGGTATTTGAGAAAGGATAATTTTGTGGATGTCGAGAAATTCACCGACGATAAGAGGGGTGCTGATGGATATCTGACATGCCACGGGTATATTGCAAAGAAAAAAAAAAATAAGATCTCGTTGGTGATAAAACCGCGTGAATTCGAAATACCTACGCTGTGTTTGTCGTATGAATTACGCTGGCCGTCGGTGGTCGTTTGCTTTTTTTAGTTACCAATTGTGGAAACTATACTAGGCATTTATTACATAAACAGCGAGGTTTGTTCGTTTGTATATATTATTGTTATATATGTGGGGATATTTTGTGCACAATCTAATGCGGTTCGCAATTGCTCAGTAAATATGCTACGGGGTTTTTTTTTTCGCAGAAAATATTTTTTATTGTTTGAAAATTTCTAGCTGCTTTGTAATCATTGTTTATATACACAAATAAGAATACGTCAAAGGTTTTTATTTGTTTTTTTATGTAAGTTTACGATAAATATACACATTGACTTCGAAATAATTCTCGATATGTCCGATAAGATTAGAAATAAATCAATGATTTGTTGAAAATATAGCTTGTCTTTTTTTACCAAGAAAATAATGTAGTTATGCAATAAATTATTATCACGAAGAGCTGGGTAAACATTACTCAAGCGTATTTAAGGGATGATCCGATTATACTTTATTTTGTTAACAAGTCAACAAGGAGAAATTTCCTACATAAGATTTCTAGTTGAAAATTAGTTTTCACAATGACAAATTATCGATAAAAATTGTAGAAATTATTTTTTTTCAGAAAAAAAAACTATTACTATTTTAATTAAAAAATAATTCAGAGATATTCATTTCACTGAAAATAATATTTTAAGTATATGCTATTTCTAGTATTCATTGCTTAAAACTTTCTCATAATTAAAAAAATAACGAGCACTAAAACTCTGAGTCTATGAAGAAAGAAATGAATTGTTTTATTGATAAACATCTCATTAGATGGGTATTAAAATTAATGAATAAATTTTGCTAATTCCCTTTTGAAAGTACAAACAATGCAATACATTTACTTTACAATTTGAAATAACACAAACGGGCTGAAATATTCATCTCATCCGAGAAAACTATCTCCAAAAATAAAAGCGTAAAAACCGAGAGAACAAATTTAACCCATCGAGCATACGAGTATATTAATAGTATATTACATACCTAGGCCAGTAAAATAAGAAAAGTCTCAGATCACATGTAATTGTTGGCCGAGGTGAAGCCGAGGTTGACAAACAGGTGGTCTGAGGCTTTACTTTTTACTGGCCAAGGTGTGTATACTATTTTTCTGCTCGACATAGCCGGAATGTGGCAACTTCGTTTAGCGCAGCGGCCAGATAGTTGCCACTTTCCGGCCGGAGGGCAGAAAATTATTTTCAGCGGTGTAACATTTGATAAGCATCTACGGATGTTTTTCAATAGAAAAATATGCCCGATATTAAGGGTGTAAAAAAGTCCCTGGGGTGTGATTTTTAGTGGGAACGAAAATAATAAAACTGAGCGAGAAAAATAAGTAAAATAAAATAATAAAAAAAGTAATGGTAATGAATAACCCGAGAAACGGGCGGTATGATAAGAAACAAAGTCCGGATTTGGGGCTGGGATCCGAGCAACTGATTTACATAATGCTAACCTTCTCGTTATGCACCTATTTAACTTTAACATAGCCCCTTCATCAATTTTCCCATTCGAGGGATTTACTCGTAGAAGACCACCGTTGAACTGAGTTTAACAGAGAACATAACAAGCCTCACTTCTAACTCTCCTCATTAGCTCCTGTTTCATGTTATAACTAACGGATTAGATATAATTTTCAGTATTTTATTTATTTTTCCAGTTTTTGACGTTTCTAATTGTTTTTTAATGCCAATATTCAATAAAATTTGAACTTGAAATTTAGATAAATCGGTTTTCTAATTGATTAATTGATCTTTAATAATCTCGTAAATAAAAGAATAATGCTGCTCAATGAAATCGAACATCGTGTTATTATTTAATATGGAGAATTTTATTTAGGCGGTGCTGCATGCTTTCCATGCTTTCATTAATTTTTGTTGGTTGTGAATGAAATTCGTCTAGACATAAATATCTAAATATTTCAGAAATAGTAACGAGCAAAAAAGTGATATTAACGAGTACAATTAACACACTTAAATTAAACTTTCAATTAAATTATGCAATAGCTTGTTTTAATTTCAGAAATATCTATCGTTAAAATTTTGTTAAAATTATATTATTAAATTTTAACACTGTTCAAAAAATAAATTGACATAAAATAAAAGTTCGATCATAATTTTGGTAATTATTTTAATTATCAAACTTTCAAACGTAATTTAATATAATTTCAAAGTCGTACAACATACTTTACAGTTATATTTTTAATTAATTATTTATATTACCCTATTTTAAAAAGTAAATAAATTTGATTATTAATTTATTTAAAAATTTAAATGATAAACTAACCATTATAATTCATAATAATCCAAATTAAGTTAAATGAGCTTGTCCAACTCCGAGAAAGATTAAACAGAGATTTGTTGAGAATAATCCAAATTAATAACTTTAATAATAATGATTATAAAGCTCTACTTTTTTTCTCAACATAACAGCTAGACTTGTTATATATTCTGACATTATAAATAAACAAACAACAGTAATCGAATTCAACTATAATTATTTAGCTTTTTAAAGTCTCGCCTCTCTCATAGTCATAATATATAACATATAACACTGTAATACACATTAGTACTGGTGTAACAATCCAGATAAATGTATACTCAGAAGAATGGAAAGGAAAAGGAGAATGACTAGTGTCTCTTGAGGAATAAAAGTGCACTAGAGGCCAACAAAGATATCCCTTAAAGGTTTTAGTTTAAGGGCGTCTAGTCGTGAATCCATCGCCGGTGGATACGAGTCAAAAAAAAAATCGCTGACCAATCTGGCACTTCACCCATCTACGTGACACATTTATCCTCCGGCAATCGTCACACCCATTCATATATAGTTCAACTGCTTTTATATAACTACTACTGGGGCTACACTACTATACCCTAACTTTGCTTTTACTTCTATACCTCTCCTTATTCTCTTTCTTATACTTATGCTTTTACTTCTATTTGTACTAATGCTACTATCACATATGATTCTGGATTTGAGTGTTGGTGGGTCAATGCGGAAAGAGTATACTTATATGAAGAGAGGTGTACGAATACTCACACGCTCATTTTATCCTTGTGTTGTCAGGCAAAGCAAAAATTAACCACGTACATATAGAATATAAACTGAAAGAGAGGAGCTTCCGTAGCTGCATGCTTTGAAGCTCCTGTGAGACCAATTAATTCAGGGATATCTCGTAAATGCTAGTTATCCTCTTTCACCGTTTCCGCCTTGAGTTGTCTGGAGTCTAAAATTTTTATACAGGGAACTTTTCTATCGGATTTGTGACTTTTTAGGACCAGATACTAAATTTTTTTTTATCTGTATTAAATAAATTAACCTTTAGTTTATCAAAAGACGATTTTACTCCTAAAAAATTTAATTTAAGTATTATCATGTATTCGTGTTTGTTTAAATTAATTTTCTTTTACTTTTTTCTTTCATATAACTGTTAAACTTGAAATTACATTAAGTGACGCTAGTTCTTAAATGAACTCGGGAATTTTTAATTAACCCAGCGTGAAAATTAACAGCAACATGGTATTAATGTAAATTTTACACACATTTTTAGTATGATTAAATTTGTCACAGTTAAATTTTGAACAATTTTATATAGTTGTAAGTATTAGTGAAGTTAAAAAAATCTCACATAATAAATCCTTTTTTATTTTACAATATTTTTCAACGGAAGATTTTTGTACTTAGTATAAATCTTGTCATGCTTCAAAAAGAGGAAGATTTTTAATATTGAATGGACTTACTAAGGAATAAAAATAAGTGAATGTATAGATCAGTATAAAGAAGCAAGTACTCGTATGAATTAAAAAAAATTCCAAGTCAAAAAGTAGACATGAAAAAAAAAATGTATCGAGTAAAATAAAAATTTTTTTTATTTGTGATTTTTATTAAAATATTTGCATGAACATCGTAAACTTTTTATTAAATATTACCCTAGGCACGAAACATTTCAATTGGGTGTATTTTTCATCGTAAACATCTTCATACAATTGTAATAACCTGCTGACTTGACTAAAATTTCCCACTTGGAAGATAAACGTTACCCGAGGGTCTACTTTTTTACAAAAAGAGCTAAAAAATAGTTATAATTTAGATTGTTAGTAATATTAAAATTTATTCAGCAGATAAGTAGACACGAATAATTGTTGCTGATTTAAAATAAAAAATTGAACTTTATTTGTAAGTAAAATAAAATAAATTGCTATTAAATTATAATTGTTTAACATGAAATTAGAGTGGAGGTTTTATTAGAACACTTTTAGTCAAGGGATGTTAGTTTGAGACGCGTTAAAGTAGTGTATATAGGTAATGCTTTGTACACAGCAGAGTATGCGGTTAAATGAGTCACTAATTAGTGAGTAAGTGAGAGCAATGTTTCGGTGGGATAGAGAAAACAAGAGAGAATGGAAATGCGAATGGGAAGAGAAAAGACGGGTTCGGGTGGCTATGGCAACACAACCGCATCTATCTCGGCCACTTACCCGGACGAATAGACACACTACTCGCGCCAACGCTACCTCTGTGTACCACAGTTAACATCACTGTCGCTTGCCCGATCTTGTACACCAGAGTATCGCACAAGATTCTCCGGCATTTATATATGTATAATTTAACAGACATTGTAGAAATGTCTGGAAAAAATTGGATACTTTAAAAATTAAATTATTTTTTTTACCGTTTCAAGTCTGGTTTTCTAAATGATTTGACATTTCTGAGAAAAATTATATTGTGTTCAAGAAAAGTAAGATAAAAATTTTTTCTTCTCTTGGTGTACAAAGATTTCGATTCATACATAGTTTTTCTCTGACAGTATTGTTTCATCAAAAATTTAGTTGGGAAATTTTTAAAATCATGAAAGCTTTATCAATAGTTAATGAATTTTTGCTGAAAATAAAAAGTATGAAAAGTTCTATTTAAGTTGAATACACTTAAATATTAATTACTAATCATCTATTCATAGGGGCGAAATGTACAAAATGTGATATGTAAAGTTTGTGATTATCACGAATATGAATAAGAAATGTTTTAGGTAGACAAATTAATTTTCCAACGGAAATGTTACTCTATTTTTCTTTATTTTTAACCATCAGAGAAACTCCAGAGACAAATAATTAATTTATGTTAATAGAAAAAAAATTATTAATAAAATAATATAATTGTGAATATTAGTTAGTCTTGAAATCTCAAAACTCTTTCTTACTGTTATTTTATTTTTACTTGTACCTTTTTTGCCTTATACTCTTGTCAGGCACCCTCATTTATACTTTGCCAACTTCACGGTTTTATTCACTTGGCAGAAATAAAAAAAGAAAAGAAAGGAAAAAAAAATTAAAGACCCAGCGAGGGTGAGATATCGAGCTCCGATAAAAAGGGATACTCGAACTTTAAAATTCCATAAACCACAGAGACGTGGATGACGGTGATGGTGGATTCGACGAGCGTGTTAACGAGTTTTCACAAATAAAAAAAGAATAAGAATAAAATAAATTATAAATAATAATAACAATAAAATTAAAAAAAATATAATAAAATAAAAGGGTGTATTATGTTTTTTTATTTGCTGTTCCGTTGCGAGGAAAATAGAATTTAAATTCGCGAAGCTCGTGAATTTCACGGTTGCGCGGAAACAACGGTCCAGTACAGCAAAATTTAATTGATGAAACAGATGGTTATCGCGAGGAGGATGCTCCGAAGGCGGGACCAAAAGCTTATGACTATATTGCAACATCGTATAAATTTTTAATTAATACTTTTAAAATTGTTTTCAATTGTTAAAAAAATAAAACTTTTATTATTTATCTCATTGTGTGATAGCATGATTTTTTCACTTTTTTTCAGTTTCCAATTAAAGTGACGGAAAAATTTACCAACTATTCATTTTTTTTTGTTTTTTTAATTAATAAACGAAAAATATATTTCAATCAACTGTTCTACATACAACGCTATTATTATTGTATTAAAACAATTTTCATACGAATAAGTTTTGTAAACATACTGATTTAAAAGTAATTTGTCAAATGAAAAAAAGTAATTACAACTTTGTGCGTATAATTTAATTATTTTTTTTTTTTGTTAAAATTAAGATAGAATCTAAATTAAAAAAAATAATTGCAAAAAAAGGGAACATAAAAAAAACATCGAATTAATAAATTGTTTTTTAAGTACTATTTAATCGACAGTACGTTGGAAAAGAAATTATTTATTTACAACAATAAATTTATAAAGTATTATTTATTTGAACAGAGGGATTTGGTTGATGATGTAGACAGAAATATTAAAATTAAATTACTGGAATGACCACCGAGTAACTAATTCAGAGACTTAATTAAATATTTATTACAATAACCATAATAATAATGGTAATATTTGATGATAATAACAATAAAATATATTACTATTTAATAGATTCTGTTTAATAATTATCAAACAGCGTTTCAGTTAGGGATGTACAAAGCACGATTGTAATTACGGCTTGTGCAAGAAAGCAAACTATACCAATAACAGCGATTGCACAAGGCGGCAGACTGCTCGGCGGCCGACGATGATAAATTATTAACCCTACTGACTATTCGAACGAATCACAAGGGGTGTATATACATATACACCGTTGTACATAAATATAAATCCACCTGTCTTTAGCGAGTTTTCCAAGAAATTCTTCGTAGAGCCCGCTTCATTGTTATTTTTATACTTAAATTTTATTCAAAATCTATTAAGACAGATAATGAAAAAATTACATGAACATCTATCTTTAAATACAATCAACTGGATGAAGTAATACTTAATTAGATAACAAGCTGTACCGGCACAGATTCATTCTAGAAATCTAAATTAAATTAATAATCTGTAAATTAAAATGTCAAATTGCTTATTCTTAGCAGTGAAATGAAATCATCGATCTTATAATATATAATAGCTTTTATTTAATTTTTTAAGTCTTCAAAGACAAATATTTAACATTTTTTCTATAAAAATTTTATTTTAAAATCAAACGAAAAAAATCTATTCCATTTATTTTATTTCTCTACTGTTAAAAATTCATTTTTAAAAGGCCAATTCTCTCTTCCCTTGTTCGCACCCTACAATTTTCCCCAAAATAATAATTAATGGTGATTTAATTATTATGATTTGTATATAGCAGTCGTAAAAACAATTATAATCCTAAGGAGAATCGAAATGAAGCTAGTTAAGGAGTAAATATATTTTCTGAAAACCACCAACGGTTGGCAGGTGGTGCCAGTTTCATATTACGTATCGTTCCTCTTGCCAACTCACGTACGTGAACACTAATACACATTTGTGTCTCATAAGAACACATGACTGCACACGTTTAGTTTAACTCTACAAATACGTACACACCTTTATATCCGTATATATACGTATATATCGACTATGCCTAACCAGTTGGCACGGCATGCGTTATGTTAAGAAGCGCAGTTAATTACGAAGATAATTTCAAGTCATGTGTTTGCGTGCTGCACATAACGAGCTTCCGACTTTGGGGGCTTATAACCATGCAAACCAATCGTTTTTAACAGCTGGCCCTATATACTAGTAATGTATATTTTATCATCAAGATTGAAAAATGATGTATTTTATTAGCTTTCTCAATAATTCCGTCAATAATTACCATCCCGTGAAAAGCAACCCTGTTAAAACATTTTTAATGATGTTAAATTAAATTTTCATTTCAACCAACACCTCGAATCTAGAACACAAAAGCTATTTCCCTATTAACTGTAATCGTAATTAATTATTTAGTTTGACATGTGAATAGAAGTTTCAAAATCTAATGACGATCGATTGATAAATAAATTAAAATTTCTAGAGCTTTTAAGCGATGCACTATTTGACTCATGTTAGCAAAATAGTTTACAACCACTCCTCTTTATCCCATCAAGTTCTTGAGGGCCAAGTAATATTCTCTTTCTTTTCACTTAACGTTAAACTTTTGAGTTTTCGAGAAATTACAAGCGAGCCAAGTGAAACATGGTCTCGGCTTTACGTACAACCAACTCATTTTTCATACCACCTACTGCATCTCTAGCCTGTCATATTCCATCGCCGTCCCTCAAACTTATTCCCTCTTCCCTCATCTTCGTATTTTTCTTATTCTGCTACTGCTTCATTTTATTTTTCAAAAAATTTCTCTACCATCTATAATATCCAGATATAAAACTCCATCTGCCGTGATCGCAATAATTTAAAAATCATCTTTTTTTTTTTACATATTTTTTACCATTATGTTCAAACCAAGTACGTCTGTTTATAAACATAATTATTGTATTATCAATGTTATCAAAGATACATCTCAAAAATATCAAACTTAACATATAAGACAATCATAAAATTGTATTTTATTTTAATACAACCTATTTGATATTAAAATATAAAATATTCACGAACTAAAGTGAAAGACAACGGCGACTTCAGCTTTCGACCCGAGCGATTAATAAATGACCTCAATCTCAACGTGAATTATTACCACATATTTTAAATTGTTAATAAGGGGTATTATATATAATTAACAATTATAATGGACACATCAATTAAGATTTACTTAATTGTGAGAAGACGGTTAACCACACACGTATACAGCGACAGAACCTATTGATTCCACTCACTATTGCTGATAGGTCTCTCTCTTACTCTAGAATGTGTATGGACCTTTATCGATATTGATTACACATGCAGATAGCATAGCAGACTAACAGGCAATAATTATCCCATTCCACAGGGATCACGACCTCCACAAACAATTGAATCAATGAGCAACTGTCTCATCTGTTAAGCCTTGCACGGAATTCTAAAGTTCATTAACGGTTACTACCTAGTAATATTCAAATTTAGATCAATCCGAATTCGATATCCCCGAGAATATTACACTATTTTTAATCACTCAATCAGCTCATCGTAAAACTTTTTATTCAGCAAAGCAACTCGTCATCTGATAACTCTACGAATATTTATGTTTTCAATAACGTTCTAACAAAATTTTTTAATAATGCAGTGGTGAAAAAAAAAAAAAAAAAAAAAAAACTAATAAAATAACTGATAAGGATAACAAATAATATGTTCAAAGATGATAAAAAAATATATCAAAGAAAATAAAAAGTAAGAATGAAAAAACATAGTCGATTTATTCAGTATAAAATTTGAGCTAGAGGCGGTCACGATTTTGTTGCCGCTTTATCATATTTTCTAGCGTACGACGTACAATCGATATCGGAGGAGAGAAAATGATCGCGTACCCGGAAATTGAATATATGTATAGCCTTATCCTCAACACCCTAACCGCAAAATCGAGCCCACTAATCGACTGCTTGCTCCTCTATCATTTTAAAGGAAGATAAACTGTAATGTGTCACATACACAGTCAGTGAATAAATCTCATGTACACACACTCTAATTTATACGTCTTTATTTCAATTTATTTTGTTATTTTTTACTACCATTTTCTCTCAGGATAGTTATAAATCTTTATATCGAGATAGTTGACACCAAAAATCAATGAAAAATATGTCAAACAATAAAAAAGTCCAAGAGAGTAGTGAATACATTGAAGAACTGGATTATAGAATCAGGCAAAAAGGTATGATGGAAATAAGAAAAAAATGAAAATTAAATTTTTCTACAATTCTACTAAATCTATAAAAAATAAACAAATAAATTTGGTTCAATTGACCTTCTTCGTCTCTATTCATAAGCTAATTTTTCACTGAGGATTTAAATAATAAGACAGGTAAATAAAACGAATAATTTTAACGTAAGTCCAATTTAAGACTTTTCACAATTGAAATAATTTCCGTTTTCTCTCACTGTATCGTTTTAATTTGAAATTATTCAACGAATAAACAAACGAAAACGGTTCGTAATTTCTACAAGCTCGCCGCTGACTAAACTCTGACTATTTATTCGCATACTCTGAAGGAGAGTAAGTAAAACCTTTCGACTGTAGAGTACCTGAAGGGTTTTATATAGAATGTATGTATGGATATAAAATTATATAGCTATATTAAAGATGTACGCGATGGATAAAAGATATAAGTGAGAGCGACAGAAGAGGAATAGAAAAGAGAAAGAATGAATAAAACGAGTAAAACTGATTGACATGATACGGGTGCAATCCATTCCCATGCCTCCGCGTTATCAACTCTCACTTACTATCCGTTAAATTTAATTAATTTTACAGTGTAGATTTACTGCATCTTGTCGGACATTTTATCACTATCCTATCCTACGACTATCGACTTTATAATCTGGGTGGTTACTGCTGAAATTTTATACCCGGCCGCCTTTACATTTTTTTTTTTATTACTTTGAGGTTATATGTTTTTTAAGATTAAACTTTTCTCAGAAGTCATTTTTTTCTGATTTATTTTTCGTCACTATTTATTTAGATTTTATTATTAAGGAGTTGAGTTAAAATGGCTGCCACGAATAAAATTATAAAGTAAAGAGTATAACGATATTTCCATTGACAGAAAAATTGTACGCCAGACTGAGATTTAAGTGGAGGAATTTAAATTTGTGTAAAACAGATTTTAAAACCGCTGCGTTACAGCTGCTTTCTTATTATAGTCGTTTTTAATCCGAGTGTTATAACTTTGGTCTATTTTTAGCCGCTTACCATAAATTTTCATTTTATTTTTTAATGCACAATTCAATTCACCTCAAACTATTCAGGAATAGTATTTTTAATTCATTCGAGGAATTACTTTATTCTGATAAGAGTTTAGGTTGAGGAAAAAATTGAAATTTATTCTTAAAATACACACTCTTAAAATATACTAGATCATCAATATGTATTGTAACTGACGGAAAATAAACTTATAAATTAACTACTGAAGAAAAAAGGTTTTAAAGCAGTTATTTTTACTCGATATAGATTGTATGAAAAAATTTAACAAATCTATTTGAACTCCCAGCTGATACTGTAAGGTTAGAGGTCTTAGGATTGATATTTTTCTACACTCAATTTATTATAAGAATACAAAGAATTAAAGGATTAAGAAATATTATCATTTTCTCGATTCTTCCTTTTAGTGAATTTTTAAAAAAATTTAATAATTTAAGACATGAATACTTATTTCAATAATACTATAAAAAATATTTTATTGAAAAAAAATAATCAAAATAATTATTTATTAATGGAAACAAAATAAACAAAAAAATTTTTATAAAAACTCATAGAAATGAAAAACAATAGAGTGAAACAATGCTGCTGGAAAATAAAATTTTAATTTTTATGAATTTATATTATATTGTTACGGATAGTAATTAATAATTATCAACTGTATCATGACATGAATTTTACTTTTTTTAAAATATATATTTTATGGTATAAAAAATAAAAATGAGCTTAGGTAATAATTAAATAAAATACTAATTAAAAATGAGAAAGATGAGGAGTAGTACAATGCTATTTTTCATACAAATGAATAACAAAACGGATAATCCGACAATTAGGTATCATATATGATGTAAAAAAGTTTGAAAACTGAAAGGAACATTGTCTTTTTAAATTTACGGTATGTGGATAATAACTCAAGCACCTAATTAAATATCCACTTGTAAGATTATCCCCGCTGGAGAAGAACATTATAAATTCACAATCGTAAAAATAGTAGCGCATGAGTTTATGCCGGTTTTAATCAGCGCGTAACTATATGCAATATGAATATATGCACAATATTGTGTAATTATTCAAACAGAATAAACTCCTACATTACTGATACTTTAATTATTTATGCATAAGCTTCTCTATGCTACACACACATATTTTGTCATTATTGTCTACGATTTTACCGAATACATAACGGTAGATGTTTAATCAAGTTCCTACACCAGGACATGTAACGTCTTGACAGAAATATGCTTACTGCGCTCTCAGTTTAAATTATATCTTTGATTTTCATTTTAATAATACAAAGCAGATGTCATGAAAACCGAAGTAATTTTTTTTATCATGAATTTTCTTAATTCTAATGTTTTTTAATAAATTATATGATACATTTGTCAAAATCATTTTATCGAGATTACGTTAAATTATTAAAAAATTTTTTATTCATCACAAGAAGCTGGAAAACAAAAAAAGATTCTGAACAGTACAGTGGTGATAAATTCTATAGTTGTATTGATGTTTTAAATGTCTTATTGGCTACATTAATTATCACGTGAAATGGATAGAGTATCAGAAATACTAGATAGGATATCAATGTTGTTAATATCTAAAAAGGAAATCACAAGTCAAATTTCACGTAGATTTGTGTTGCTTCAAAAAGAAATAAAAAAAAAATCCTTGCAAAAAAATTTCACTTCTCAAAATGTTACAGTTACGTCAGATGATGTACAATACAAATATATTTAGTTAAGTCAATAAGTCAAGCGGTTAATCTACGATAAATGTTTTTAAATAGATCGTTAATTCATTTTGTTTTAGTTACAATTGAAATTGACAGAATATTTATAGAAAAGTTACCAATCTATATAAGAATTTATTTTTAAATGTGATCGATAAGAAGATTACCATGTTCTTTGAATTTAACTAGTTAATAATAGTCACATTAATGATCATTGAAAATCTGATACCGAAATAATTGCAGGTTAGTAATGAATATCGATAAAAGGTTTCTTCATTAAATATATGGTTTAATTTCAAAATTCTATTTTTTACATAAAAAAAAAAAAAAATTATAACAAATTTATTAATTGTAAATAAATTTATAGCGTAAAAGTATTTATAAAGTAGTTACGCGAGTATTGGCACCGGTTTTCGAGTATATCATAAGATAAAGATTATTGTCGTTTATTTAAGATCGATAAAATATCCATTTATAAAAGTAAAGTAACAAAAAAAAAAAAAAATCCCAAGAGACTTAAATGGGAGTGAACTAGATCGCGAAAAAGGAAACAGTTGGGGACACTTTATCTCTAGAATCCGAACAAGAGAACCAAACATTGATTTAATTTCCAATAAATTATTCTGAATAATTGTTTTAAATTTAATGATAAAATAAGATTAATCGTTTAGAATCGAGCGTGCTGAATCTTTATACTGTAGGGAAACAGTTATTTAAAAATCGAACTTCAGTTTAACTGAAAATATATACACTTATATTGATTGAAAAAGGAAGGATGTGATACGTATTTGATGAAAATAACTAATATCTGACACGATGATAATTTTTCTAATTAGATTTTATTATCGTTCATCAAAATACGATGCGATTTTATTAATTTTTCATCAAGAGAAATTGTGACGTTTAAAATTGGTAACATGTTCAATATTTGAACAAAAGATGAACGATGCTGGTTGATAATATGTAACTCAATCTTTTTACATTAAATGAATTTCTATGTAATAATAATTAAACATTCACTCAGATGTGGCGAACAGATGAACTGAAAATATGAATATAATTCAATAGAAGTATCGTCATACTGTAAAGTAAAAATATTTTAAAATTTCATAAAAAAATTCACTTTCACGTATTTTTAATATTTTATCCTCAACAACATATTTTGAAAATTTTTTTATCTACCCTCGTTCAAGTAGTCTTTTGTATGATATAAATAAAAATTCTGATAAAATATCACCACCACTAAAAAATTTACCATGTATGAATCAGCTATTTTTTAAATTTGAAAATCTTTCACAAACTTTCATCATGTCTTTTTTTTTAAAGCGTATATTAATTCCCATGTTGTTTATATACATAGAGTGTGTTGAGGTTATTTGTCAATTTTGCGGCGGCTGCGTTATTATTACGTGAAAAAATATAATAAAATGTAAACCTAACCGCTGGTCGGCGAACAAAGTTATTAGTTATACGAGGAATACTCTACTATCGATTAAATCGACAGTAGAAACCGCACCGAGTACGTGATTTTAGTTGATATATTCGTGTTATAAAGGTATATATATATATATATATATATATATATATATATATATATATATATATATATATATATATATATATATATATAAATATATTATATTCATTCGAGATATCTACATATATATATATATATATATATATATATATATATATATATATATATATATATATATATATATATATATATATATATTAGATACGGTATTTATCATATCAGATACCTGTAGCAATTATCAAGTTATTTACAGCACAAATTATAGGAATAACTATTAATAGTTAATTATGCATTCAATTTGTGAATTTTAATTATTTCAGTTTTTTTTTTTTTTTTTTTTTCGTTCCATTAATTTAGTCAGTGATTCATTTTAACAATAAACTCCGCTGATTAAGCAATTAAATAATTATAAAATAAAGTTTTGATCGGTAAGCAATTTAAATGAAAATAATGAGGATTAATTGAATCGTAAATTCATCAACTGACGTCAAGACCCCGGCAATATGAGACAACAGATATTGGAAATGGTGAAATTGCCGAGTTAACCACACCAATATCAACTCGTGTTCGCGTGACCATTTAATCACTAACACTCTAATAATAATAATAATAATAATAATAACATAATCCTTTTTTGATCACTGTAACTATTGTCCGTTTTGGGTGTCTGTATCTATCCATATACTATTATTAATCAAACAATTGCAATTGGTTTGATTTTTAGTTTAAAATTTATTAATTAAAAATTTTTTTTTATAAATTCATAAATTTGAAATGTAAATGAATATTAAACAGGGCTATAAATTATATATACTTGAAATGAAATAGTGTAATTTAATTTAAAATGAGCTTATTGACTTTTAGAAGTTTCATTGCGAGAAATTCAATGTAAGTGTTACTTAAAATTTGTCAAGTGTGACAGTATAATTTTAAACTCAAGCTTCGCACACTCGTATCTAACGAAATGATGTAGTCTCTTTGTTACTGTATTTTCACCGTTTTAGTGAAACACTTCCTTCAAGACGTACAGAAATTTAATTTAATGTCAGTTGAAACAGATAAATGAGTATTGGTATTATACATGTATTTATGTATGGCTGTATAAGAGTTCTAAAAGTAGTATACCTGTTCCGCTGAATTTCGGAATTTAAAGAAAAACTCATCTCAATTAAAACGGCTATACTTAAACTATATTTAAGATTAGATTTCTTGCACTTCAAGTATCAAGATAGTACCTTCAAGTGATATGAGCGACGCAATGATGGAAGAAAATATTCTGATTTATTTAATCTTAACCCGAACTATTCTTGAATGTTTATTTGTAGTCGTTAATGGTCTGACATTCGGTGATTAACGAATGTTTGATTTAAGATGAGCTATTTAAAAAAATTTACATCTCCCAAGAACATTTTTATAAAAGATAAATGATATAAAAAAAAAATAAATAAGGATTTTTCAAAGATGGTTAAAAAAATATCAATTGTTTTTTTTTTTTTCAGTCCGATTATGAGTTGTTAATCGTCGTAATGTTTTATAGCATCAATAATTTAAATTAAAGCTTAAAAAATTTTTGATAATTAAAATTTTAATTTCAATAAGTTTTAAAAAAAATATTTTTAAATTCAATTTTATTATAAAAAAAAAACACGTTGTAATAATTAAACAATGGATGGTAATATCTTTCTATGCATTGAATGAAAATATTTATTTGATATAAATTAGTTTATCTTTTAATAAATAAAAAAATAAATAAATTGTATTTTATTAATTGGAAAAAGTTATTAATTGTAGTGTTCATATAATAAATGTATAAAGTATAACAATAAATTTCTAGCTAGCGTAAATAAATATCAATCGTTATACCTGAACGTACTCAATAAATTTCTCGGAATTGTGTAAGGTACGTATATAAGTTAAGTCAGTATGTCAGAGTGAAGTATTAAAGTAAAGATATCTGTACGGTTAAACTAACATAACTAACGAATGCAATACAGCTAAACTAATCATTAATTCTGAACTGAAAACGTCATATCACATTCGTAACGATAAATTTAATCGGAAAACTATTTACAATTATGCTAATAACAAAATTCGTGGAAATTTATTTCAAATGGAACAGAGGTTGCCGCATAATTGGTGTATTAATATTTCAATTGAGATTCATAATCTGCCCTTCCTATTAAACCAATATTATTTTTCCGCTTTAAAAAAAAAACATTTTCCGAGCCCAAGCCTGTCAACGAATTTAAATTATACGGAATTATAAACAGCTGTCGTCATTAAAATAGTTTATTTATTCACATAAAGTTCAGTTATTTACACATGTATGTTTAACTCAGTTATTTCAATAAAAATTCGAGAATAAATACGGTAAAAATTTTTTTTTTTTTTTTTTTTTCAATTTTTCAAAATCCAAGCAATTTAGACACCAAAAACGAATGCTTATAGACGATGGTAGCAAAATTAGGCATTTTGAACATATTATTGTTTTTTTCTGCAAGTCTGTTCGATCTACTGATATCAATTGAAACTTTTAAAAATAAAAACATTGTTATTTTGAAAACTAATTAATTTTATTGCTCTTCAATAAAACTTGAATCAATATAATTAACTCCTATCATCCTCTTACTACCCGTAGAAACACTGACCGCATTTGGAGATAAATGTACTCGACATCGCGTGAACTTACATTGGGTTTTTTACAATCAAACCTTCGAGGTAACACGAAATGCCTAAAAAATAGAGCAAAAAATTCGTCTAATCTTCTACGATGCTAGAGAATATAATTAATTAAAAATAATAAAAAATTGTTGCAGATTCTTCTTTGATATAAAAAAAAAAAAAAAAAAAAATAACATCGTGAGTCATGATAAAAATCAATAAAAATGAAATTTATTTCCATATATTCAGTCATGCCCTAGTCTTCCTTTGATATAAAAAAAAATATAGCTACATGAAGTTAATTTTCATATCCCGTAAAATTATTTAACAGTTTCAATAATGAATAATTTTTTCTATTTTTCTCTGAACGTACATAATTACATCAATAATAAAATAACCAATAACTGATATGCAATGATTAATATTTGAACATGAAAACCGAATTAATAATTAATAGTAATATTAGTTATTTTCAGTGTGTAAATTACCTAATTATGAAATATTTTTATTTCGATGATGTTAACAAGTTAAATAATTAAGTAACTAACTGAACAGGATGTTTATATTAGAGAAAGATGATTAAACAAGCGCGCTGGTAAATATGTAAATGAATATTAGTCAAGATGCAGTATCTCGAAGCGATAATAAAATCAATTAATGTACAGAAATTTAAATGAAAAGTCTCTCAGGATTGTAGGAGATTTGTGTTTATACACAAGAACCACCAGAAGATATACATTTATAAATTTATATTCATCGTCCTGGCACGATGTATACACGAACTCGCGACCAACCGTTGGATTCTGTTTCTATTTCTATTCTCATCGTTCGTCAGCCTCTCTTCTCCATGTAGTAATCCAGTATGCAAAGCCTATTGAATAACCTACCAGTGTACAACTTGATGAGCGGAATAGACCACAATAAAATTATATTTCTGGTTGTTTTGTTATTTGCCGAGGGCATAAACTCGCGATGTTTCGTCGCTTCGAATCCTCGAGGCCACCGAAGCAAAAGTTGTTAATATTTGTAAACTAATAATCAGCTTTCTTGTCCGTTCCGTCATCGCATATAGTATATATACTCCATATTCTGGGAAAACAGACTCGATATCGCGCGACTGAAGAGTTAAGTTCAGTATACTATCGCCGATGGCGGATACACAAACTTTTCGATCCGTAAACCGAGGTAGCGTCCGAGTAATAACTCCTTCCAACCTAATGCGAGCTGTTTATTTATTTTACCACCGTCATCAGCTTTCACACTCATGCGCCAATAATTTTATATTAAATTATAAAATCGGTCAGCGGTTAGTCAGGTAGTTTCGACAAAATAGCTAAATATCCGATTAAATATTCAACATATTGTGCGATATTATAAAATTTATTAGTAACTTTATTATTTACCGATTATTGAAAGTTATTTCTCCATCCGATATTATTTATAATTTATGATTATAACAAATGGAAAAGTGGCTCAATGATTAGCACCACCTCAATTTAAGCCTGTGAATAATCGATGGAACCTTATATACATGAAAGGAAGTAGGAGCATGAGTTTCGAAATTAACCCCTGTATCCGGAGTTAGTGAACCTAGCGTATCTGACGAGCGAAATCACCGAGTGAGTATACATACTCACTCATACTCTCAATGCAACTAACCCCTTCCAATCCTGAGTCTCCCTATACTAGCTCCTCTCGCTTTGTATAACTACGTGTAATGAAGCTTTCAGTATAGAGAGCAGTGTACACGAGCGTCCGCAACTTCCGAAGCAAATTTTGGCCCGTTTACTGAACAACACTCGTGTTACCTAGTTAAATCTATGAAATTTTTACTTTTCGCGTCTATGTTAGTTATACTTCTATTTATTTTATTCTATGGTTTTTACTCTTTAAACTTTTGAGCGCTCTTGTAATTAGTAATTAATTCGAGGGCAATACTAATAACAAGTTTATTCGCTCGCCGCCTATTCCATGCATTTGTGTATGTCTATGTATATCTACAAATAATGGATACATAAAAGGAGAAATAAAAAATATACGAGCGGAAAAAGTCATTCGACGAATAGGTACAAAAAAATTTTTTTTTAATTTCTTTTTTTTTTCTTCTTTTTTTTTGACAAGTACGCCAGAAAGTATACGGCAAATCAATCGAGATTGGATGATATCGAATTGCGATCGACTGTCGGGAAATTGGTAGAGCATACAGAGAGAAAGAGTAAGATGAGTGCTTGCGCTTTGGTGCATATGTCGGTGAGTGAGAAGGAAAAAAAACGGGATCAAAGTGAAGAGAATTGAGAAATATATATAATAGGAAAGAGTCATTTGTACCATGAGGCGCGAGGTCGCGATTGCGTGCGCGCTCGTACAACCCTGTCGTTCGCACGCTTATATACCTACTCAGCACAGCCTTTAAACTACCGGAGCTTAGTAGATAACTTTTATCCAGCAGACTAACGGGCCAATCTGTGATTGAATCCTCGTCGTTTCCGACGGACTGTTGTCCTGAACAACCAATTGTTTGGGCAATTGCAGCTAAAGCTCTGCTGAGAATGAAAGTGGGAAGGAAAATAGTTGATCAAAAAAAAGACCGAAAATATAACTAACTAAAAAATAAAGTAAATAAAGTCACACAATCTTCATTGTTCCGAAGCGAGTTCGATTGACGATATTTTTATTCAGCCGGAGGGTTTGCTTTTTTGTGCTCGGAAAATTAAGCTCTGCCTTTTTATACTCAATAGAGTTCAAAGCTTTTAAAAATATAAAACGGTGTTTTTTATGATAAATAAATCAAAGGAATATTTTTATTAATTGAATTTTCAAAAAATATTTGAGACATTTAGTATTGCTTTAAAATCCGGGAATTATATATCATTTTTGAAAGTATTATTACGATGGTGAAAAACAAAATAGTTATCAATATCGGATTTGTGGAAAACTTTCTGTGGAGGATTATTTACAGTCGATGCATTTTATCTTATTTGTACAATACTTTTATCTAGTTTTTAATAAAGACAAGAAAAAGTTGAGTGGCTTATTGGCCGTATGAACTGAACAAAATAACTTAAAGGGCTTTAACAAGCCAACTTACAAACACTTGACTGCTTACACAAGACGGCGTTCAATCAACAAACCTAAACATCAGCTCGGTCAGAAAAGTTTGAGAATTATTATTATAAAAACAAACTTCTGCAAGCTCGGAGTATTAATTTATAAAGTAAGATGTAATAAAATGAAAAAGTAAATTATTAATTTCATTTGTCGGAAATGCCCTGAATAAATTATCTCGTCAGAAAACTTTTTAAATTAATTTTCATAAAAATTAACATTATTATTATTATGATGATTACTTTTTATTTTTTTTTTTGTAAAAGTTGAAAATTTTATCGTATTAATAAATGTAAAATTGACAATGTCAGCTCATCCAGGCGTATAGTTTGAGAGTATAAACGGGAAGTGCATATGTTACATCGTATACAGTTTCTGCAGAGTGTGCAAGCTGACGTTGAAAGTTCATCTCAACCGTGGCGGGTCGAAATAAATTCGTGGGCACGCGAGTTGCTGGGGATTTCCTCTTCAGCTACTGTGTTACACGGTTTACTCATACCCCTTTGCGTCATCAAGTAATTCGACCCTGGAGACTAAGAAATCGGTTTGTCTGTCGTCTATATACTTTCTACCAACATGTTTCAGAGTTCATCCATCTGTATACGGATACGTGTATATGTATTATATCTATAAAATACATTATTTTATAGGTACATGGATATACGGGGCATATTAAAACAGTTACCGGAGATCGGAAGCGTATATTATATAATTGCACAACGTTGAACATAAATCAGTTCCACCGGAATCAATATTTACCGGCAGCATCCAGCTGGCATTTATGAAAATTAAAACAGTTTGTCACTGTAAAATCAGTGCCGAGCTTGCAGTACATTTATGTGTACTTAGCTCATTACTTCCTGAACATACGTTCCAATCACCCTGTCAGATATTTAGCGTGTATTCCTTAGACACCGTGGTTTAACATTATTAATCAATCACGAATTATGATTGATTAATCCGATGTATAATATGTACATCTCAAGTTGTGATAAATTTATCATAAATCAGTGTTCCAAATAATAGTCATTTTCAACTAAATAACTTGAGTACTGCATCAACCTGCTTTTTTTTTTTTTTTTAGAAATATTTTAATATTAAAAATATTTTGATAAGTTTACATGAAAATGGAAGGTATCCAAGTTAAAAAAATAGAAACTAATTAAAAATTCAAATGATTTAATACGCTGGGAGAAAAAATATTATTGAATAACTTTTCTTGACTGAAGAACATACAAACACCGCATTAGAGATTAATAAATTTAACTAGCTTATTTAAAAAAATCAACAAATTTTTTAGCTTTAGAGGAAATAGTTTTTTTTTCTCTCAGTATTCATTATGAATAATGAACATTAATTTTACTCATAAGAACTCATTGAAAATAAACATTTTCTTGAATGAAAGCGATAAAAACTTCCATTATTTTATAAGTCTTTCTATAATAAATTTTTTTTTTGTTATGTGTAAAAAATGGGTTTCATTAAATTCAAGAAAAGAAATTATTTTATGAATACTTTTTTATGCTAAAAAGTTAAATGAAAGATAGTTTAATTTTAATTACTTGGTAAAAATTTTAAAAAAATAAATCTTCATTTTGACTTAACGTCACACATATCTCCTAAATGGGTATTCAAAATGTTACATTAATAAACAAATCTTCATAGAATTTAATAAAAACATGTACAAATGTCATTCACTGAAATACATAAAAAAAAAAAATAAAAGTTATAAAAAATTGATCCCCAGTGTGCCAACTACCAGGTGAAGCCGGAATAATAATTAAAATAGTGTCAGTAACTCAGCTATTTAAATTTAAACTCTCGCTACGTAACGTTTCGACATGATATAAATCAAAAGTGCTTGGAGGTTGACATACTCTGGAGTATGTAACAGGAATTCCGAAATGCTGTTACACCAAAACAGAGCACGATCTCTCAGCGTCGTAGTCGTGAATGTGTCTACCGGTTGGAAGAGTAAGACTGCGAGACGCTGAAGAGTCGAACAGGTGAGCAGTTAGAGAATGCCGAAACGAAATATCCACCTCGCGAAACACACGTCACGAAACTGTACAAAGCTTGACTTTAACCAGCTGGTGATTAACATGCCAGACAATGTAGCCCCAGTCAGTCTCGGGGTCTTTTATTTAATTGAATAATTAAGGGAAGCGGTTTTGAGCTCGCGGGCTAGTGCGCGACACCATGCACACCAAATCAGTCCTAAGCCACCGCTATCACTTCATTTAGCTACCATGACATAGATATTTTTATTTAAATTTACTCCAGTCAGTCTCCATTTATTTTTAGCCTTTTTATTAATTACTTCACTCCAGTTACCTTGCACGCTTACTCAAAAATTAAGAGTTGGTAAATTTTTTTTATTTTTGTTTTATACTTAACTTGTAAATTACATGAACACGATAAAAAAAAAGTGAAAATAGGAGATGAATAAAAAATTGCCGGTAGAAATGTCAGCAACTGGCAGTGACAAAACCATATATGAGTTTAAAGTGTATAATACCAGTGGGCGTGGATATCAGAGTGAAGTTGAGTTGAGAGTAATAGTGAGAGAATTTAAACCGTGTGCTATTCACCCTTGGTAGATTTTCGGGCACATATTATGCGATCAAGTGGAATAAGAACAGGCGAACTTGGCAATGACGCATGAATACACGACAGTTGAAGTAACATCGTCTTCGATGCTTTTGCTCGACTGAAATTCAGATACTCGAGAAGAAGAAGAAGAAGAAGAGGAGACTCACGTACTCATTTCTCATCCTTATGACGAATGGTAAATGGAAACAGTGTACCATTCCTCTGACTCGTAAAGATACACCGAGCCTTGTGTGCCTCGTAATATCCGGTCTTTGCTAGTTTGCTGTGATATAACAAAGAGTATGTATATATCTGTATATTATATAGTATAGTATAGAGCGTAAGTACACTATACGGTAACACAGTGGTACTTGAGTGGGTAAAGGACTAAAGAGCACCTAGAAAGTAAGAAGAGACATCGCTTCAGGCTGATGGCACTTTTACAAACTTTCCTTCACATCTCACCAGTCTCCGATTCTCTCAGTTCATATCTTGTTGTGTAATTACATTTCTTGTACTTGAAGACGTCCAATCAATGACAAACTTGTGTGAAAAATAAAAAGTTTAAAAACGAAATGGTATAAAAAAAAAAAATTACATCAGATCGATATTTTTCCTCACCGCGTAACCTCATTTTCATCAATCATTCTCGATCCAAGTATTTTAACAACGTCAAACTTTTACTAACTCAATATTTATAGCAACAAATACACGCCACAACTGCTCTGCACAATAATATTACCCATCAAGTTTTATTTTTGAAAAATGTTTTTTCTTTTTAACAGAATTATTTGATTGAACGATTTGAAGATAAAAAAAAAATAGTAATACTTTATTTGGACAGTATGAATAGTTAGAGGAGCTAAATAAAAAAAATTTCTGTTGTAGAAATACCTGATGATGAGTGAGAGGGTCCCATTGACGTATAAGTTAGTTATGAATGAATCGTTAGTACCACGTTTAACACTCGAGAACCTTAATCTCTCATTGAGATGCTCTGTCAACATGAGTGTGTTGGTGAAAGGGGTGTGACAATACACACGATCGTGTAAACTAGAGAACCGGTGGGTGGCTTTCATCCCCTTCATCGTGTTAATAACACAATACTACTCTGCACGCATTACTGGCGGCAGCAGTTAGTAGTAGCAGTAGTTGCACAGCAGAAGCACGACAAGCTAAAGTGGCTGCCCGGTTGATTTATTCACTTACCTGTGACAATGAGATGTTATCTGGAGCGAGTATAGCCCTCGTGGCACACCACAAACACTGCTATACCCATACCATCACTGAATACATTCCTGCTCTGACACTCTTATGCCTCTACATTATACGCAGACTTATATCCCACTTGTACACCTCTACTTCTGGGCACTAGGTGATGTCAACACCCACCGAGGAAACGATTCCACCACTAGTACTATCAAAACAAGAACAAGAATCTGTTTACACTACCACACATCTTCCGCTTTGGCTTTAAAACCGTGTCGGCACCCCTTTACTTATCAAAGCGGACGAACAAGAGGGCACAATATAATCTATTATAACAAGACAGTTTTAGATTTGCAGTGGGCTTGTTTATAGGGCCTGAGGACGAAACTAGCTTCATACCAACTTTTGTTCTTACAAACACGCTTACATTCCTCCACACCGGCATGACACCACAAGCGACTAAGGAATGCATTACAAGGAATAACTCTACTGTCTTCACCAATAAAAGTGCTTTAAACGGTACCCATCAGATAGGAGGGGATTGCTTTAGAACCCTTGAATTTATTACTTACTAGGATTACAACAAAGGCTGTATCAGTTAATTTTATGCTAGCAAGAGATAGAATTTTGCCCTTTAGATCCACCCGAAATATTAAATGTATTATTCAAAAATCATTTGATTATCATTATTAAGAATATCATTGTTGCCCCCCTTAAGATCAAACATCAAAGAACTAAGGCATCCCGTTGATATATATTCAGCGAATGAATTTGAGCTATCTATACAAAAACATACCATTAAACTTGTGTTGTCTCTGCCATGTGTCACACAATTTAAAAGAAAATATTTCCACTTCGATATTTTACAAGCTTTTAAATTTATTAATATATCTATATATATATATAAATTTTTTTTTCACAGGAATAGCATATACTGTTGAGATTTTAGTAGCTCTAGTATTGCTTTTGGTAGTAGAGGGTACTGCTCAACGGCTGTTAGGGGAGCTTATCAGAGTGCACAAGAGGTTATTTCTCTCGTTCAGGTACGGACGCGTGAGATACAAATTCGAAAAGCTTTTTACCAAAACCCAGAAACGTGAAGTTGAGAAAACGACGCTGCTGCAAGAGACGGAATGAAAGGAGAAATCGAGAGAGAAGGGATAAAAAGAAAAGAGAGTTTGTCGGATTCAAGCTCGGTGAAAAAGAAGGCCTGTTGGACGCAGATGCAGTTGGCTTTTCATATACCAAGTGCAAGTGAGGATTCTTTTGGTTATATACAATTCGCTTGCTGTGCTATATATATTATATATACATATATATACCTGTAGTTTACCCAGGCTCTCTCTATTCTCTATTTTCTAGCTTCACCTCTACTCTGGTACTTGCATTCTACACTATACTACACTATACACAAAACTCACTATCCTGATTCCAGCGTTAAGAAAATAAGGAAGCTAAAAAAGCACAGATAACTTTCATAAACTTGTCTTATCATGAGGACATGAGCAAACTGAAAATATAATAATAAGAAAAAAACAATTTTATACATAGGGACAAATTTTTTTAGCAATGAGTATTTTATAAAAATTCGCGTGTACAAAGCTATGAAACGCGAACTACACAAAGTAGGGCTAGATTCTGTTAAATGGCAGTCGTCCAGTTGGCCCTCATGCGGTCTATTAGTTTATTTATACATAGATATATAATGTAGTCTCAACCATCTACTCGACAAAACTTGTCTTTTCTGCACTTGAAACAGTGAGCTTGTCGACCCTGTTAATGCTGGACGCGTCCAGAAGTCTTGAACCACTGTCGTTATACGGTTCTTCCGAGCCTTTAATGACCCACCAACCAGCAAGCGATCGTTATTTTTACGAGCTGTTCTAGTTGCTCGTACATGTGTTCATACTATTTGCTACTCATTTATTATTCGGTGTCTATATTGTATGGTTAGATGATTATGATGATGAAAGTGTAATAAGGGAGTATAGACACTTCTTCGTCAAAGATTCACACAAAATTAGTAATCGCGTAAGTGCCTCTTAAATCCATGTAAATAATTATATTCCAATTGTAATTATCAGAAATGATTAGTTGTAATAATAGTTAAATGGTAAATTATTCGTGCAATTTTTGATTTTTAATCGATCTCACATGGAGAAAATTAAATGATAGCAATTAATATCTTGTTGTGGTAAAAATTTTTACTATTAACCCGATAGTAGTATATATTAATATATATAAATATATGAAAAATTGATTTTAACTAAGTACATAAAAAAGTTGACAATAATCAGCTCAGCTCTATCTCACTATCAAGAAATTTTCTACTTATTTCCTCATGAAACCCTAAAATATAATTGAGTGATCAGAACGGAACTCAAGTATTAAAATTCACCATTATCAATATTATCGGTATAAAGTTGATAATGGAGTAGCAAATATTTAATTAGCCACTCATTTAACTAGTTTTAAAATGTTAGCTTGAATACCAAAATCGATCAACAGATTCGGTAGAATCTGGCGCCAAGTTCCGTTCTCAAGCCAGACTACCGAGTGTGTATATACCGTAAGCAGAACGGTTTTTTGAGGTTACAAGTTTTTTTTCAAATTTAATTTGATTTTTTTTTATATGATATTTTATAATAGTAGTTCATGCTTTTTATTACGCGTATTACTTGATTATTATCAATTATCTTTATAATTTCTATTTAAAATTATTAAAAATAATCAGCACAAACTATAGCGACCCAGATTTTTAGATTTTAACTTTTTTCTTATGTAAAAAGTGGACGGCCAGAGACTAAATAATATAACGATGCATGCTAATCTTATGATAGATAAGAAAACTACAGTGAAAAAAAGATATTTGACAGCTTGCAATTACACACGCCAGGCAGCGCAAGAATAACTTTTACATGAACTATAGCTTAAAGGGGATAGTTTGTCACCGGAAATGCATTAAATTAAAATTGTCAATTTTTATTATAATTACAAAAAAAACTGAAATCCGAACAAAAACAGTTTCACTGTAAAAAAATCGCGCCAAGTCCACGTTCATAAGACTATTAAGAAAAAAAAATTTTATTTTCTTACAAAAAGATATAAAATAAAAAATTAAAAAATCCAAGTAACCGATATGGTTGTATATAATTTTCGAAAATTAAAAAAAATTTTTTTGTAAATTTAAAAATTAAAAGAAACAATTTTGGAACATACTTGGTGTGCGTTATTGTGTACTTGAATTTTTTTTAAGTGTCCTAGTAGATACATTTTAGGAATTTCATAAAAAGTGAAATATTTCGTAACTACGCACACTAAATACGTTCCAAAATTGTTTCTTTTAATTTTTAAATTTACAAAAAAATTTTTTTTAATTTTCGAAAATCATATACAACTATATTGGTTACTTGGATTTTTTAATTTTTTATATTATATCTTTTTGTAAGAAAATAAAATTTTTTTTTCTTAATAGTCTTATGAACGTGGACTTGGCGCGATTTTTTTACAGTGAAACTGTTTTTGTTCGGATTGTTAAATACCGAAATCAATAGTCAAATGACATTGAGAAAATTCTAAGAACTCATGAATAGTATGCAAGAGAACATCTATAATAAACTTGTAAAGAGATTTATGCATTGGTTTTTAGAAGAGTACATAGTTTTATTTCTTTGAAAGTGTATCGAACGAAATTCCATGAAACGTCAATCGATTCTGAGCTGGCATAACGTGTGTCTAATGTAAAAAGGGAACATGCTTGACTTTAAACAAAAGGTCGCGACTAAATGTCTAGGATTAATGCCGTGTGTTTGATATTATCCTGTGTGTAGAAAAGAATAGAATAGATGAGACTATGACTGTGCAAAGAAAAGTAGGCATGTGTGTTAGTGTCACAGTTGAATTGGAAGCATCTGTGACGACAGGTGTGTGAAAGCACATCGTGACTGAAAATACTGGGATCGGAGCTATACCGTTTCACTTTATTCGGGTTCTTTCCTTTTAAATCGGCAGCCCTAAAGGCGTTGTTGGCGGACAAGACGGGAGTCAGCCAGCCAGTCGCGCCGCCTGTGTGACACTGTCATTTTTTGAAAATGACTAGTTTGCAATATGCGCTCGAGAATATTCAACTGTCCGCTGGTCCAAATGTCCGGATATTCATTTTAGTGGTGCATTATATGAGAAGAGACGTTGAAAATCACGGGGAATATAATATAATGGGTTTTATAGGACATATAACAGACGAATAGAACAGTCAGACATTTTCTTCCGTTCGTCATTTGAATATTCGAGCTGTTTTCGGTTTATTTAATTTTTTCGCTGCCGCTACTGCGGCTAAACTTTAGCCTGCTTACGTAAGTTAAATTTGTTTTTAATTTATTTAATTTTTTTTTTTTTTTTTTTTTTTTTTCAGTGCCTTTTACATTGCATTTCAGAAAAAGAAAAACCGAGAGAAAAAGAGAACTAACAGTACCAAGATTCCAAGATTCTAAAAGTTTTGGAAATCTCTCTTGGGGAGAGAGGGCTATCTACCCGGCACAAATTATCAAACTACCGTGACGGTTAAGTAGCTGGAACAAGCCACCTTTGCAAATATGAACATCGTTACGCGTAGCATCTCTTGTACGATCAGCCGCCGGCAAACCAACTTTTGGAACTTGAGAATATTCTTCGGTATATATAATATTTTTACCATCTACTTGTATCGTTGCTTTAGCTTTTGCACTTGCATATTCAAGTTTAAGTATACATAAAAGTATAAATTATATACATAATACTGAAAAGAAAAAATTATTTTCCTCGGAAATTAATATATTAGTCTTGAATTACGGCTGACTAATCATGTTCGTCATTCACTGAAGAAAGTTAAATGAATGAATGGTGATAAAAATATCCAAATAGAGAATAAAAAGGATTTTACTGAATTGCGTATTGAAGTGGAGTGAATAGATAGAGGATACACAAGTCCTGAAGAACTTCCGGCAACGAGTCTACTGTCTCCAAGGGCATGAATAGTCTGTCTTTAGCCCGCAGGCAGAACCTTCGTGAAACGAGATTTGCACCCAAGTACCCCTGCACTTCCTCTTTTGCGCAAAACTCTACCTCTTTTTCGCTCTTGATCTTTTTTCCTTTAGCTCGTCCAAGCGACGTTTACAAATTTATGTAAATTGCAAGTTTCAGTGTTTACAAAACGACGAATATACCTGGGAAATGAGGAAAGAGAAATCACTGAGAAAGTTTACCATAAAAAAAGGATAAAAAGCTTAAGAATAAGGAGGTGAATCCCAGTGTCATGATAACAATGTGGCGACAATTAAATAGTAAAATTGCTCTGAATTGAGATTTTTTAACTTTTTGATTATTTTCAGACTTCTTGTAAACAATTTTGAATATTTAACTTTGAAGTGAGTAATATAATTTACAAAACGTATCAATTAAACGTAATGGTGAATATTATCCTTCATAAAGCCTCTAGTTTATTAATATATTTATTTATTTTAGTCATTAAATTTTTTCGACTTCCTACTTCACTAAAGACAATACTTTAGAATTAAATGTTGTACTTGAGAGCATTTGTACGAAGGATTACTTATTCTTTGAGTGAATAAGTTGTGTATACACGGACAGGTTAATGTGTGTATATATATATATATGTTATATAAGCTGCTGGAAAAGCAATTCTTTTCCTTGAAAGAATTCTATTGTAAAGAATAGCGAGCTGGCAGCCGAGCAATTAACCTGAAAAATAATTCCGCTCCTCATCATCCAACGTACCCAGCGCACTAGTTAGTATTCTTATAATTTTAATTAATTCCTCACAAGACACATTGTTAAATTGTTAAAATACTTTTGCATATGAATTTTTCATCATTTATACAATATTATACTAAGGGTACTATTTTTAATTTAATTATTTAAGCCCTTCTAAAGTTTTATTTCTAAATACAATCTACTATCGAGTTATTTTCAATACATTTTTTAAATATTTAGAAAAGTTCACAGTCAATTTGATTTTATATATATATTTTTAGATACAAGTTATAAAATTTTCATTTTTTTTCTATGAAAGTCTATGTATAATATATTGAGTTTAAATATAACTAAGCAATTATTAAAGACAATTGATATAAATTAAAAATCACCCGATCGTTACACTCATTATAAATTCATACCGAGTAATAAAAAATATAAAAACCAAGTTATATAAATATATATCCAGTTAAATATAAGATTATTGAGTGGTAAAAAAAAATGACATGATTGTTTCATAATAACAAAGGATTTTACTGTTTTCTCTATGTAACATGATAACCTCAAGCTATAAACCAATGAATATAAACAATAGAAAATTTCACAATTGATATTATTATGATTATAAATACGATTTTAAAACAGCCTGAGGATATTTCTAAATTCTCAGACATTTCACGACTCCGTGGCTTAATCCGAGTTTCAAAACACGGTATAATCCCATGTTATGTGACTAATCAACGCAAAATGGAAAAAAAAAATACATTGAGCATTGTCGCGGTAAGAGAATAAAATATTTTTAAATTAACAAATAATATTTTAAAATAAAGTTTTCGCATTACATGTTACATATTATTGTTAGTATTACACTGAAATTACCATATTTTCTGATGTCGCATTATATATGAATAATAATGAGCAAACAAGCATCGTGAGCAAAAGTTATATGACGGAAGAATTTACCGAGTGACGATGAAACCGGCAGTAGATGGTGTCGACAAAAGAGCAAAAAGAGAGTTAGTAAAAGTGTATATGTGTGTATGTGTATAACAGGGTATACGCGACGGTATATAGCCCGTCAACGAGTCTGAAGTTATGTAGACATTTCTACTCCTCTGGTCCTGTGTAAACTAAACGTGAAAACACACACCCACCAAAACACTCGGCATTGACATTCAACAAATTGCATTCCAACGAATAGAGAAATTTTCCTGTGGTCAAAAGTCAAATTTATTTCTGAATACCCACCAACGCTTATTCAACGCTCATTTTTTTTTTTTTTTTTTTTTTCAACAGAGATAATACAAAAGAAAACATATTTCTTTCAAAGCCCAAATAAATTAGTGATTTCATTTATTAATACAATAAACTTTATTAGGGTTCAACTATTTTAGATTTTATACCCACAATATTCGTGGAATACATTCCATATTGAGAACAATATAGCCTGGTTACAATATCACAATATTGCTTATTTTTTTTTTTTTTATATTTCCCAATCATTTCACCAACTGTGTGTATAAAAACTCATGTAGAAACGCAAATTGTGTTTTGAGTATCACGTATGCATACCAAATTTTAATATACACGTCCGTTTTATTTAACCAATCAAATGTGAAATATGTAAGTCAAAGTGTAACAATTTACATGAAAAATATTTCTAACAGAGACGATACAAAAAATATATATTTCCCAAAATTGTTGAAAATCATAAAGATCTTACAATCGTGAATGACATCTTTATGATTATTATTTTCACCTAAGCTTTTAAAAACTGCTTAATTGGATATAAAATTTCCCATGAATATTAAAAATAAATTGAGTTGTGATACGATAAAATTTATTTACCACTCTTTTATTGCAATCTCTTTATAAAATCCTCCGAGATAATTGACGCGTGATTGTTAAACGGTGGACTATAATCGGTGCTTTTAGCGTACAAATAGTAGTGTAGAACAAAGTGTACATACCCAATTATTGGAAATGAATAAATAAAATGTTTAAATATTTATCAGTTGGCCGTACTCTCTATTCTGCCAAACAATTGTTTTCAATGTCCAAGTATTTTTATTTTTACTGGTTATTTCTTGTTTTGTATATTCAAAGAACTCTCATGTGTATTAACAAATTTATTTTTTCCATTTGTTTGTTTAGATTATACTGAATCAAATGAAAAAAAGTAGTACAACAAAGTAATTGAAATTTTTTTTGGATTTATAAAAAAAAATTCCTATTATTTTAATTTTTTATTCATTTAACAACTCTCGAAATAAGTGATTGAATAATGTAAAAATAATAATTAAATAATCCATTTTGTTGACAGCGAGTTAAGTATTGTTGTATCAAACAAAAATATCATTTGAAGAGAAATATTCGTAATTTACAGAGGGTATAAACACTCAGTGTAAATTTCCGATGTTCTGCATTCACATTATTCCGGAAAATAAACGAGATTTGTACACGTACAACCTCATTCATACCTATACACCTTTATTCGCGCCCACATGCAATACAAGTGGAATTATGTCAGTCAGACAGACGAACAGGAATACTGTGAATCGTACACATACGCTTTGCGGAATTTATTTCCCTACACAGCCTTCTCTCATCTATATTGCACCTCATTATTTCGTCTATCATCACCCTCATATTTATTCGATTTTCCATCTACTCTATACACAGCTAAATTACAAAATTTTATTTATATAGAATATAATTCCTAGATCTGAACGTTATTCAACATTTAATAAAATAAAAATCGAATCAAGTAAATATTTTAATAAAATTTTCTCATGACACTTGTCGTTGAATTTAAAACATTATTGTCGAATTTAATTTTTTTATTTTTACATTAATTAAATTTACTTTTTCAGTTTGTAAAATATATTCGGTCTACAAAATGAAAAATTCAATTCTGTAATCGTGATATTCTTTATTAATTAAATTCTTCATCGACGGGAATTTAATGAAAGTTTATTGCACTGACATCGAGGTAGAAATAAAAGTTCAACGGGCTTAAAACAAATAAAAACAACAAAAAAGTTTGACCGATTGTTGACACGTATTACCACGGGGACAAACACACAATTTTTCTGTTTTGGAGAAGATTGATAGGACCTATTCCTCGGCAACTGTTTAAAATAGTCACGATTTGGCCTACATGTGGGAGTACAAACATTCTAAAGAAGTAATCAGGTTCAATAAAAATAAAAAAACTGTCATAAACTTTCTTTCAGAAAGAAAAGGTCATCCTTTTTCCTTCGAAGACTACTCTACGTATTTCCGTTTTTAAAAAGTTGCATTTAAAATTTCTTAAAAGATTATAATTTTCATAATACCGACTTTACATAAACAGATAAGATTAATTTAATATTATTCATTTCGTACATAAAAAAAAAAAAAATACAATGTATAAAGTGTTTTACAGTCAAGTAATAGCAAAAAAATAATTTATAACGATTGGCGTAGGTTGTAAAAGAATATTCAATATTTAGTAGCAAAGTGTATAGTGTATTGAACTATAAACTCGGAATCATAAATTATAAAAACAATCCATTATAAATTCAAACGAACGTTAAAATGTTGGAATAATATTTCTCGATTGTAAAAAAATGTTTTTTTTTTATCTCAATCCAGAGATAACCTCAAAAAGTTGACGGATTAAATTTAAGATTCAGAGTATGTATAAAGCAATAGGTTATTTTTCAAAAACTTCAAACTTATAAAACACTCACTCTGGATTAGCTGACGTTTGAGAAGTGGCGTTCAAAGTATTATAAATTTGCGATGCAATTGCACATCACACGAGAAAGTAACTTATAAAAAATACATATTAAAGGTTGTAATGTTTAGATCGATTACTAAATTAAACATAAACTGACGGTGAAATATTTACGAAAAGTTTATTACCCATAAATTTTCAATGCAAGTGACGTATAAAATGAAACACGATAGCTGTTGCTCTGAAATTATTAACGATCAACGCAATTAAAGTCAGTCAGTACTACGATTGAAAATTTATTTCATTTTGTTTGCTAATCATACCGAAATTTTACAGCAACTAAATTTAATAAATTTATAATGACTTTTAATTACTTTATTGGTTACCGTCTCATATTTGTTGTAACTGTTATTGACGCTCACATAAATATTACTTTATTCAAGTTTTCAAATTTTATGTTAATTAGGTTCCAAACTTTATTAATTTATTTCTATACCAAATTGACGACAAGGGTGTGATAAATATTTAAATTTAATTATTTCGCTATTATACATATGATAACGTACATAAAATATAACCAAAAATTTATTAAAAATCATAATTAATTGTTATTGCTTTTTTCTTGATCATTTATATTGTTTGTCAAAAAGCGTACATTTGTGAATAAAGGTTTTCATCACTTCATTGATTACTTTGAAGTAATCAAAGGGTAAACTAAAAAGGTACTCTCGGGAAATCACATCAAATATACGTTCGCACGAAGCGAGAGACTCTCTGAGAATAAAATAAAAAATACAAAAGGTCAAATTGATGAAGAAAAGAAATAATAAAAATAAATAAAACAAAAACGAAAGCAAACGAAACTAGATGGACGTAACACGTTATTTTGAATTTGAAATGAATACCCGAGCTGAAAATAGACTCACTATTACACATAGTGTACCCGAGCAGATGAAAGCGGTCCACTAGCAGAATACCTAAACGAAGGGCTAGCGAGAGGAATATACGACGTATCGGGAAATAACTATCTGAGTAGTATCAAATGTTACGAGAATAAGTACAAGAGAATATGAGGGAAAAAAAAACAAAAGGTATTGGAATCGATGTTCGGTTTGTCCCAGCGGGTCTCATAAAATTGATCCAATCATGGTCAGCCATCCGCGATGGGACCTTCTTGAGGACCACACGATTTACGTCTACAAGTGACCAAAGAAATTTTTTACCAAATCCTGTTTCAGATAGATAAACTTAAACTGTCGAGCCGGAATTGAAATTGAACAGGTATACTCACCGATAATTTTATTAGTGTCTCTATCTGTTTTATGAGGTCAATTTATTTTATTATCGGTACGACTCAAAACTTATTTTTTCTGAGTACGGGCATTTTAATTTTATTTTTTTTCATAAATTAGTTATTCATTTTTTCTAACTGTACGTCATAAATTACTCAAAAAAACAAAATGAATAGCTATTTAGGTTACTTTTTATTGCGTTTTAATAAAGAAACAGACTATTAACTGCGCAATAAAATTCACATGAACTATTTGAAAGCCAAAAGCTCGTAAAACTAAAATGACAATTTTTAAAAATGTATTTTTTCAATTTATTCTTAATTTACCATAACGACAAAGTTATTTTGAAAGTAATTAATAAAAAATTTCTTTTTTAGTCTATATAATTATTATTACTCAATTTGTTTACATTTTCTGATTGAAAAACTTAATTAGCCCATGCAATTATTTTAATGTTATGTTTTATTTTTTATTTAAACCAAATATGCAATTACACTATACTTTAAAATAAATTAATATGTTTATTAATTAGATAAAAATGTTTGTAACATTATTCTGTTATTTAATGTTACTTTGGTTAGTTAGAGGAACGTTTTCTGTTTCTGAAGAAAAATATCAGAAAAACATATTTTGACCTACCGTGAAAGTAATTTTACATTTAACATTATGCAAAGAGTTTAAAGTCTAAAAGTAAGTAATTATTCAGAGAAATAATTTCTTCCTTTTCGAACAATTCAAATTTTTTTAATTGTTGGTATTCAATCACTATATCTTCTGATAATCATTCCCAAAAAATACCGTAATAAGTTTATCATGATTGACGATATTTAAAAAATTATTTTATTTGTTTTTGTTTATTAAAAAAATTACTCCGCGGTATTAATTTAGATAAAAACTTTTTTGATAACATATAAACAATAAATTTGAACAATTATGGTATGTGCTTCGTCAAACATGAATATCATTTGACAATTAAAATATACGTTGCCAAAATAACGAATCATACACGTGTTTTGATCTGAATATCCAATACTTGAATTTGAATTCATAATAAATAATATTTTCCAGATTATATGAATATTACGATTATTTAAGTGAAATATACCTAATGATTGACCACTGTAATTATTCGAAATTAAATTTTGATAACAAATACAAAATAATTATTATTTATACCAAATTAGTGGATTCTGAACAATTACTAGTCGTTGATTCAATATAAAAAATCAATATTTAATGATATCAATCTATATAATATTAAAAATAAAATATTTTGATTTTTATTTCATGATTATATATTTGATCATTGAATTTAATTCGACACTTGAGAATGTTATTACAGATACTTGATGCATAAGTAGGCACTACTAATTGAACGAAATTAAATAAGTAGTCACGAAGTAAAATAAAAAAAGAGAAAAAAATTTCATGAAAACTACAAGTACATAATTTATCGTAAATATCTTTTTTTATTTTGTTGATCAAGTATCCTTGTATTATTATTTTTTTCCCAGTCTTTTAAAGTCATTCAGTCATTTAAAAATGGAAAAATAGCTCAAAAAGATGACAACTCGATACGAACAAATTGCATTGTAACACGAAGACAATGAACGAAAATTGCAATTTCTATTCAGAGCGAATGGAAAACGATTAAATGAGAGTAGCAGAAAAGAATGAGTAGAGTAAGAAGAATGAATCTGTATACTCTGTACTGACTATTTCATGTACAACTAAAATATTCAGACGAACTACATAGATTCAAATACATATACAAGTATATACTACGACAAATAAATAAAAGTACCATATACCGCAAGTTATTCGAAATAAACTAGATAATTTACCCGAACAATTGGATACTTGTAAAATATAGTCTATGCACAGTACAGCTAGACAATGCAAACTAGATCAATTACAACTAATCACGTAACGGATGAGAGAAAATTATTATTCTGATGGGTATTATTAGTGTAACCACAACCGAGACACAATGCTAATGCAAGTAGTATCGATTAACGTGCAAAATGGCAAGGACAAGAGGGTAAAGGGCATCACACCATTCCAGCACCGTTAACATCCACCCATACTAAATTCTTTACATATATGTGTAAATTATTAATTCAACAATAGCTCAGAGTGCTATTAACAAAATTGTTAACTGCAAGGAATTTTTATGGTCAATAGTTTGTACCTATATCTCAGTCTCGTCTCTTCTCGTTTCGTTACGTAATTTGCATTGCCCGAGCAACTTCTTTTCCGTCCTCTCTCTGACACCCCTACCAACATACCGGTACACTGCCGGCAACACGACCGTAACAACTACGTGGTCCATATTTTTTTAATTTTTTTATCACAGCGTATTTTGAACGACTGGATGAATTTTTTTCCATTCCTGCTCTCTGGTTTCATGAACGCTTTTATAAAGCTACAGATAGTATATATAGATATATATAATATTTAAGAAGTCAATTGCAATATTTTCATAGAAAATTTCTGACGCAGTACGAGCTAGTTAAAATAAAATAAATTTATACAAAAAAGTTATTTTAAAATAAGCAATGTTATATTTATTAACTTTTTCTTTATTTCGATGAAACATTTTTATTTTCTTTTCAATCCACTTATAGTTCAAACAAACCAAAACATTTTCATCAAATATTAGCGCTGGGATATGATGTCGAGAAAAATAATAAATTTATTGAATAGAGAAGCATAAAAAAGTGTATTATAAGCTTGTGGATAAAAATAATAAAAAAATTTTAGTAAAAAAAAATTTGCCAGCTGGTACCCGTACCCGTACCGAGTGAAACCCGAGTCTTTAAATGTTCGGTTGATCGGTCACTCTTAATCGTTGATTAAAACAAAATAAAAAGTAACAACAGTTGCACGCTCGATTAAGTAACATGTAGAGTTTGTATTACCATATTAACTCGTCCGCGTCGACACACACGTGTTACACATCAATTTCTCCCGCGTTGCGGCATTCGATTCAACACCGTGCCACTGGCCTATCCCTAGCCCCTTAGCTTTTATTCTGTTGCTATAACATACTGCTTGAGAACAGCTCAACCTCGAAAACGGTTAAATGCCATCGCCGTTACCGCTACGTCCCGGAAGATTTGAATATCCTTGTGTCGACGGTAACCAGCAGTGATATCGATTCCTCGCAGCCTAGCGGTATAGAAGTTACTGAGTAAGCAAAGAGAGAGGAGGACAGGCAGGGGAGAAGCAAAAATGTTGGCACGCGATCGAAGCGAAGCACCACCAGGTAACACCGTATACGACCTGCTGTCAAACAGTTCTTCTCCTTGTCACCTTCGCTCGCACTAAAACACACACACACACACACACACACACACACACACACACACACACACACACACACACACACACACACACACCTGAATATTTTCATGAGATGGAAATATTTTGAAAAAGTATCATCACGTGTATTACCGACAATACAAGTAAAGCCTCAAGCGCAGTGGCTGACTAAAACTCCATAAACTACACAGCCAAAGTAGTTTAGTTTAAAATTCCCTCCTACTATTTTTGCTACTTGTATGTGAACATCACACTTCGAACCGAGCACATATTGCCCCAAGGGGTGGCTGAAAAATTATTGGCAACTATTTCAAAGATATTACTCCTCTATATCCCATCTGTCTCTCCATTTTTCCGTTCACTTTACTCTATTATATTTGACAAACAGAAACGTTCATTTGACAATGATCCAACTCGATTGGATGAAGATACTCGTATCCAGGGAATTCCTATAACAGGTGAAACTATTGCTATTGCTATTACTGTTTTAAATGATAAATTTATCTGTACTAAATTTTACCAATACTGCTTAAAATTTTAGTGTTAAAGTGCTCGCAATAAATTTTTAATAAATTTATAAATTTTTATTTATTATCGCTGAGAGGAATTAAATACCAATTCTTCAGATCTAGTTTTCATGATTTTTTCGTTAGATTCATATTCTTTTTTTTAATATTATTTTTATGCAGTAACTCAAGAAAAACATTAAAAGTAAGCCAGCAACTAGTCTGAAGTTTGAACAGTCCAAATAGAATGACCGATATATGTTTCACTGTATATCTGTATCACTGTATAACTATAAAGTTAAAGGTCTTACTGAAAGCCACTTACAGCTCTTGCAAGTACGAATGCAATTACCGTTGGGTACATTGAAGAATATTATGATCGTTTACAATTCACCAACATTGTATATGTAAATATACAGATATAGATATATTTACTCAGAGGAGCATGCTTGACGAGCATTACGTTTGCCGGCGCGATGGTGAACGACATCAAATCGATTGCAAACATTTTAAAAACTCGGAGACATCGGCTCCTCGCGTGGACCATCTGGTTGATAGCTTTATATACTACTACTCGCTGTTAGATTCTCGCGAATTTATTTTTTGTATGTTATTTATCTATGTTTCCTTCCGTTTTAGTTTAAGTTTTTATTTATTTGTGTTTTTATTTTTTTAGCCCGGGTTCTTTCCAAGTTCGCTCGTGTCAGACTAGTTGAGCAAATAATCGTCGTGCTGGGAATTGCCACTTACTGAAACTTTGCCGCTAACGTTCGCGCGAGACTAGTGTAAGAGCGATCTCAGCGCAACCATTGAGACATTCTCTGCTCCTTTTTTTTTTTTATTTCATCACACGTGTTTTACGTGACGTTAGTAAGTGAAATTGAAAGTTTTCAGATTAAATTTTTATACTTACACAGTACATAGACGTACAAGAAAAATTGATTTTTTTTCTTATCTCAATAAACAGTAAATAAATCTCAGCAACTTTAAATTGTGATTATAAGTTTTTTTCACTATAAAAAAAATTGTATTGCATTGAAGGATTTTATTTTTATTACATTGCACAGATTATCTGCTATTATTGATTAAAGTTTTTATTGATGTTATTCGTAAAATTTATCCGGATTACTGAAAATAAAAAAAAAAAATAATTTGATTGTGGGAAATTAAAATTTTACAATGCGTGAAATCATTTAAAAATTAGCGCTACATTCCACTCCGCAAATATTTTATCGTTAACATCTAAAATGATTGATGATAACCGAAACATGTGGGTCATGATAATATTTCGTATGAATTAATTTCTCCTACACACTTATACACTCTCGCTTACTCACATGGAGATACTCACACCTAAAATAAACATACACAGATTGGTAAACTCAGCGCCGTCGTTACGTCATCGTTCATTAACGAAGTTTAAGTATAACCCACGTATCAAACACGAGAGTTAGTCGATACTTTATCGAAACAAGTGAGAACCGAGAAAGTTTCTTGAATCCAATTATACACAACGGATTATTCTATCCAAGTTCAGAGAAGGTGCGACACAATGAAATTGACACAAACTTTGCTTAAACTTTAAAAACAAAAATGATTTATCCAATCCTCATAGGATAATATCACGTACTCCAAAGTTCAATCTAGCGTTTCGGCAATCGAATACACGGTTATCTACTGAAAAATGTATCTTAAATTATCCTATCGGTAAATTTTACAAATACGTAGTTGAATTGGTGAAAAAGTTCATCTTAAAGTATAGAAAGAAAAAAACCAGTTGACTAATCGATTGGATTTATTCACAAACTGCAGCAACAAGCATTTCTGAATGCAATTAACGCAGAACCTAAATTTACCCAAGAGTTTTTTTTTTTTTCGCTCAACCGATGAAGAATAAGAATATAAAAAGAAATATTAAAAGTGAAGTACTTCCAAACACGTCTATATTAAACTAAATTAATCAGCCAGTCGTTGAGGGAACTTTTTAATTGAGATATCAACTTTTAAAAAGTATGAATAAAAATAATAATAATAAAAATTTTCTCAACTCACCGACTAGTTGGGAGCTCGAAGTTACGATAAAGGTTGCGAGCACGACGCCTATTACAAGCCGATGACACGATCTAAAGACACTTCTCGATAACATTGTTATCACGTAGCTCATGGCCCATTTATGTTCTTCTTCATCCACCAGTTCTTGTACAATCAACTCACCTCGATTCAATAAAATCAACTAACCAACCAGCAATATAAATAACAACAATAACAACAATACCAGCAGCAATAACTTGAATAACAATAATAATTATTACAACAGCAAAAACTGAAGAACCAACGATTTAATTACACAGCAATTATCAGCACCCCTATCCCATTAATTGACTATCGCGCGTGTCGTCCGCGTCACGACTGAAGTTCTAACTTACTGGAATCCAGCATTATATTAAACTCAACCTCTTGACAACTCTCCCCACTTAGTGGGGCACGCGGCAAGGGTTTCTCAGTTAGACAGCGCGCGCCATCCATCCCCCACTTTCATTCTCCATCGTGTAGTTCATCCCCCTGTGCATTTGTTTTGTCGGTATTTTACACATATCTCTAATATCTATATACAGAAACAGTATGTACTGTAAAATTCATATTGAGATTATAAAATATTGTATTGAAAAAAAATTAACTTGATTCTTAAGAAATATTTTTGAATCAAGTTAAATTAATTTAAATTAAGAAAAATTTGTGTAAATTCATGTATTCAAATTAATATTGCTTATAAATTGCGGTGCAAAATGACCGCAATTCATTTGATTGAAGATAAAGTAAAATTATGCTTTTTTTTTTTTTTTAATTTTATTATCTTTTTACTTTATTGATTTTAAATGTACAAATTGTAAAATTTATTCATTATAAAAATAATTAATGACTGTTAAAAGTAAGTTAAATTCAAAGAATCTGATTGTAGAGGGTAAAAAAAAATAGATGCGATACTAATTTGATCGTTAGACTAGAATTAGATCTCCTCTTTACTGGATAAGTCATTACCATCGTCAGTCACATGGTTCTAGGTTAAGTAGAAAAAGCCTGGAGAATAATATAAGCTGAGCGACAGCGTAGGCTCTACATTTACTCTCCTCGATTTTCTACTTTCTTTTTTTTTATTTCCACCCAGTGGATTGCCGAGAGCACGGCTGACTGAACACGACCTGCATCCCTTATATACACAAGAGGTTGTCGGCATGTATAAATTGTGTGGAGGGCAACCAGCTTCTTCATGTCACTCTTCTGTAAGCGAGCAGGAGGACGAGGCTTCTCATCGGTATCGTCTCAAGTCGTCACTGAGAGGATCGGGTGGGAAAGATTTATCGCACGTGTCGTGCGAAGGCGTATTCACGCCCGATGACCTCGCCATAAATGACGTTATCACGGTATAATCGAGCAAAAAAAAAAAACTAAAGAAAGAACGATCGTTTTATGAGTTACACTCTGACATTTGCTATCCGCAAAAATTACCATGAAATTAATAAGAGTCATTCAAATCGTACTGATGAAATTTAAAGCTGTTGGATAATAACTTTATTTGCAAGTCAGTGGTTAATGATATAATTGATAATATAATAGGATATAATTAAGCAATTAAAAAGAAAATTTTAGATTTACTGTAATTACTTTGAAATAATTGACTGGATAATTGAAATGTTTCGGTTAGTTAAAAGGATGAATTTTTAAGCATACTATTTATTAAGAGTAAAACATAAATATTGTATGTATAAAGTAGACACGGTGTTTCGTGATCTTCTGTTGCGGTTTTCGAGTCTTGTAATTAGTTACTTAGCAAGCCAGACAAATGGCAGCTGTCCTGGCGCAGAGACAGGGAAATACGACACATGAGTCGTGTAAAGCAAGAATAAATGAAGCCAGTTAAGTACGAGTGTCGATCGTGTAACCTCAAATCTTTTCCAAACAATGTCAATTAAAGAAACTCAATTGATACTTTTTTTCTCTTTTGTT